>NW_009259600.1:84648-97812 GCF_000687185.1 Egretta garzetta
TTTTAAAAAGTCATCAGAAAGTATCTTTGATATGTTTAGAAGAGCAGTGGTATTTTCTTGCTTAAAACCACAGCACTGGTTCTATTGGTACCTACATACCACACCTCGCTGAAACATTTTGTATATGTCTAAACTGGGCTCGTCTGTCGATTCAGGCCTGTTCAGAGCTAATTCATCCATGTGTACAGGGCCCATTCCCTGCAGGTTGATCTACTCATTTCATGTTAATCATCACAGCATTAATCCTGTTTTTTTTGCAGGATCTGTTGCTTTAGAGAACTGCATATACCAGTGACCAGAAATATTGGAGTAAATTATATTTTTTTTAACTTCCTAAATCTTGTAAATTGTACTGGCAAGGAAAGCACCTCTTTCTTTGTAGATGTTGCAGAGATTCTTCTGCTGGGTAAAGTTGTTCTGGTAGACTTTTTCTCCCTTAATGTTGCATATAAAGGGGAAATAACCCTCTCACCACCTTAACCACCTGCATTAGAGGAAGTGAGGTGGTGGAAATATCTCCAATATGGAGCTAAAGGCACCAGGAAGGAATAATTATCTTTGCATGCGTAAGGAATATAGCTAAACAGTTACTTTTGTATGTGTTTAGAAATTACTTTAAGGAAGAGAGAGTAGATTTAATTTTTCCTTGACTTTTTTCAGACATTCCCTCTAACTACAACTTTCCCTGGAAAATGAGTTTATTGCTTAAAGCGAATCAATTTGATGAATGTGAAAGGAATCCTGCTTCTAAAACTACAGTGTGTGCAGCACTTCTCCATCTAGTGCAGGTTGACCAGTACTAGGAATTTATCACAAGTCATATGATATTTTTCCCCTGGTAGCCCTCCATTTTCAGGAGATCTGTAATTACCTGAGAATTTCAGACAAAACAGGGAAATATAAAAATGCAAGTCTCAAACACCACAGACTTCAAAGAACCCAGAACAGGCTATTTTTAGCTTGAATTCTAAGCTAAGCCTGTATGATAGTCATAATTCCTAACAGTTTCACATATGTACAAAAGTGGGGGAATTGACCCCAAGAGATTCCATCCTTCTACCTCAGGACAAGATCAGCTATGCCTACAACATTCCTGATGGAATCCATTAAAAATAAACAGTGAAGAATATTCCCCTTCTCAGCCAGCCAGGTCTTCAATGATCTTGCCATAAGAAATTTTTTCATATTGCTTCAGCTAGGTTAGTAACCATTACATCTTGTCCTATTCAACACTGGGGACTGTGAACAAATTAATTCTTTGCAGCTGACATTTTATATACTTGAAAAACGGTATAATTTTTCTCCTTAATCTTATCTTGCCTAGACTAAACAGCCCCAGTCCCTTCAGTTCCTTCTCAGAGGTTGTTGTTTGTTAGATTTCAGCATATCATTGGTGCTCTGTGCTGGACTCTCAGTTGACATGCATCTGGACATAGAGCTCTAGCAGAGGTCTAACAGTTCTGGGCAGAGCAGGCTTACATTGTGCATTGAGTCCATTTAATATGCTTTGAGTCCCACCTCATTTCTTTGCTGTCTTGATAGCAGCATGGTTCTGTTAATCCATATCTCTTCTGGGGGAGACTAGATTTGTAGGGGTCCTTAGATCCTTGTCTTGAACATCATTTACTTGCTTTATTGTTCTCCCTCCTGATATTGTCATTGATTTTTCATAAGAGTAGAATTTGGACCTTGTTTTCTCTGAATTAAATTACTTTTCTGTTTTCCTATGTAATTTTTCTGGTTGTTGGGATATTCTGATTTCTAGTTCTGCAGCATTCTCACATCTGTCTCAGATCAGGATCAAGGGCAGATTTCATAAGAATTCTTTCCATTCTGTCTTCCAAGATACTAAGGAAAACATCAAGGACATGTGTCTCTGGATCCCTCCTTACCAAGCTTTTCTTCTTCTGTAGAGATCTTGAGTACATTCTGTGTCCCCACAGCCCTCAGTCTCTTGGAAGGACAGACAAACAAAGGTATATGTTTCAGCTCAAGACTGTTACAGTTCTTACCATCAATATGTCATGCACTTTTCTAGTCTAAAAATATTGTCACTTAAACACAAAATATCCACTCTATATTGTTATCGAGTTCAGTATGCTTTTCCAGCTTGCACATGCTTCTCATGTTAGTCAGGAATATTAAAGAAAAAAAACAAGCTCTTTTTTTTTTTTTTTTAGACTCCCACCAGGGAATCCTATTGTGTAGGTAGATTTTAATATTCCCAAAGTTTTCAATTTTTAGATCCACTGGAAATGCGTCTCTACTTTTTGTATAGTAATAATTACAGTAAACTATTAGCAGGTTTTTGAAAATACACACATAAATATGTGAATTTCCACACAATGAGTTTTTTCTGAATGTACATAGGCACATTACTATATTGTGGTTTAGGATCTTAAACTTCAGCTTTAGTGGTAAATCCAGGTCTCCCTTTATTATAAAAATTTCACTTTATGCTAAATCTTAACTAGATTCTTTGTCACGAAGATTTAACAATAGTGAACTGCATAGATTTCACATTGCTCTTGCATTCACCACCCTGAATATTTTAATTTTTAATTTTTTAGGATGCAGTAACTATTCTATTAATATTACATTAAACATGTGTATTTTACAAGCTTTTAGAAATACATTACTGTTCATTGTACTTGGGCAATGGCCTCCAGGGGCACATGCAGAAAATGAACATGTCTTCAATATGGTTTTGTTGTTCTCAACCACAAGTCTGTTTTCCAGGACACAGTGCTAGAACTCATTCAGGATTGCTAAAATGCTTCACTTTTGCTCCTCTAAAGAACCAAGTAAATTTTGTAGTTCACAAAAAAGATGAGTATTCATATTGTCTAGAGTAGAGATATAATGCTTTCAGAAAATGGACTCATAGCCCTATAGAAAACCAGAGGACAACCCAAGGGGTTGGACACCCCCCATAGCCATCAACCATGCTACTGAAAGAAAGCAAGTGAGAAGAAAATTGGTTTTGCTTCAGTGAGGCTGATCCCATCTCAAATGCTCAGCTAACTCTCGTGATAACTGTGTTGGACCACCACAGCCAGCTGAGTTCAGTCAAGGAGAGTAATGGGCAGCACAGTGCTTATGTATACTATTATTACACTCATGCCTTTATCAAAATGATCAGATGTGATGAGCATCTTGGCACTAAACTGTGTGAATTTTTGTAGGTCACATAAGACACACACACACCAGAGCCCTAACCAGCTTTAGCTATCACTTGCGGTGTTGCCAGCCACTGTTTAGTTTTCTAAGAACATTTGTGGCTCTAAAAACATGACTAAACAACATGATATTTAACAAGTGAATTTTTCCCTTTTAAGCTTTTTTCTTCTCTGATTTATTTCTGACCTCCTGATGCTATGGACCCTTTCCCAACACACTGAAGTACATAGCAGGGCACACCTTCGGGTCAGCTATGAAAACACTCCAAGTTTAAGCATCCTCTATTCTGCTCCAGCTAAACAAAATGTCACTGAACAGAAGAACCTGTAAATTTGGTGGCTGGAAGTAGCTTATCTTGAAGGCTGAATTCTTTAAATAATAGCTTGTGAGATTTCGCAAACATTGTATCTCAACAACAGATTTGATGCAGAGTTAAGTCTGCTGGTAGCTTAATTTTTGGATGGAAACATAATTTGCTTGGACTTACTTTGCAATCAGTCACTGCGCTAACTAGCCCAAATGATACAGCATCATCGTCACAGAAAAATATATAACTGAACCAAACCATAAGACTCAGCCATTTGTTGTGGAACTAGCTATTTAGCAACTGTGTAGGTAAAGCCCATCTCAAATAATGATACAAAGCCATAATGTAAACATGCAAGTTCAGGAGACCATCAGCTGCTGGTCAGATATTTCTAAAACCTAAAGGCTAGATGGACACAAATTTTCACTGGTAAACTCCTCTAGGTCCTCTAGGCATACTTCTGGCTACACCTAGAACTTCCTAATCCCTTACACTACTTAGAGGGTAGCCCAAATCTCTTGACACCTGCCAGGATACTCAAAAAATTGCTAGGATTCATGCCTGTCTGACCTGAAGAACCCGATGCAACAGGTGTTGCCAGACCACAAACACTAAAGAGCAGTCTCTAAAAAGCTGGGGAAAGGTGGTATTTCTCCTTCCCTTAATTTTATCAAGCATTCAGTGGTTATATCATTGCTACAAGATGCAGAAGACAGGTTCCACTCTGATTCCTAAATTTCCTGTTACTCAGGTGGACACTCTTACCACTGCCAATGTTTTATTCTATGCTGACTGTAATCCAGGTGTCCCATCTTGGCTATGAATAATTACACCATCCATCTGGAGAGCTGGGTTCCCTTGCTCATTCTGTCAGTTTTACCAAGAGATGCTGAAGGAACAGAAACCATATCTCAGAAGTTACTAAGGAAATTGATGATGAAATTCAAATGGGAGAGGAAGGAATTGAAGCCAAATCTGACACAGACTCAGTCAATCCTCTATCAGTGAGCTCCTAGAAGGCCCTTTTACCTGCTCTTATTTTGGCTGGCATAGCCAGATCCATGAAAGTATTTAGGGCTGTGGTTGCTAAGTAAAGTCAAATCTCTTTATGTGGCTTGATTTAGTTAATAATTCTCTGGGAGAAACTGGACCTGGGAGATACATACCTCTTCCTCATTTCTGGCTGATAAAACTGAGTTGCTCAGTATTCTGCCATTTTTAAAGCAGATTTAAACTGGACCACCAAGTCTAGGTGTCTGGACTTTTAAGGCCAGATTTTGGCTCAAAATTTCTATTTAGATAAGGATTATATATTCACACAGGTGCAGAACTTCAAAGTTGTTACTCTAAGTGTTGAGAATTGCAGTGTTCAGTAATGCAACACGCATTTTTTGTTAACTAGCCCTTGGTGCTTTTCCATTCCATAAACTGTCTTTTTTGATATGTGTAACAACTGCAGCTGGTTAGCTGTTTTCTGATTAAATTAATTTCATGAGAAAATGTTGCTGAGTCCACCATGCTTTGCCAGAAATACCTTGGGTTTGACAAATCTTGATACAGGGCAAGGCAGATTTCCCACGGATTCCTGGACTGCCTCAGTATCCCAGCTTTTGAGACAAATCTGCCAGGAAAACACTGCACTGAGATAAAGGCATGGTACTTCCAGTTTGACTATTTCCAAGCCATCTTCTGGTAATCACCACTCCCAGAAGAGCTGGTGAGCTGTCAGTATTCAGATTAGAGACCTGGAGATCTTAATGTCCCTTCTCTCCCCTCATTACTCTGGTGTTTTTCAGACAGATCTCCATATAGACTGCTTCAAGGCCAGGATCCAGAAGTTTCCGACTCCATAGCTCAGGGCAATCCAGCCTGTCCAGGTTGTCCCAGGGTCAGGGTGACAGAATCCCAGCATCCCAGTAAAGGTGTACTTAGTCATGCCAGAGATCTCATTTTATCTACCATGAAGCCAGGCTTTAACTAGAGCCACAAACTGTATGATCCCAGGCTACTGTTTAGTAAGATCATTGTTCTTGTCAAGTTTAACTCTACAAATAGCAAAAATGGACAACTGATGGGAAGTTCAATTTCAGTGAGCAGACACACAGCAATAGTCGTTTCCAAAGCAGTGTATTGGCATTTTCTGGCATAAAATTTCCCCAAAATTTCTGGATCCCAGGGAATTTAGGAACATCTTTTGTCTAGATTGTTTCTTCTGTCTATTCAGCTTAGACCAGAATAAATTGTACAAATAAACACAACAGAAAATTTTGCCTCCTTGAGCTTCATCTGAAGCTTACACTCATACAGTTTGTCAAGACTATAAACAGGATTAACTGCTCAATTTGGATGCACTTTTAAGAGTATACAACACATTCTTTAGAGGCATTCTAAATGCCATGTTACTTGGGAAATGACAGTTACTGTTTTGCAGCATTTTAAAGAGATATATGTTAGAAGTTTGTGTCATTTAAAATCACAAGTGACACTGCAATTAAAACTACAGTTTTAAAATAACTTTTCCTCATATTTAAAGAAATAAAACCCCTCATCTCTTCTACTTGAGAAAAATTATTTTCTGCACTTGTATACATTTTGTTTTAAAATAATGAAAGTTAGCAATTGCATCTTCTGATTCTGTATTCACCTGAAAGAATATGAGGCAGATGCATGTTCTGAAATCAACAAATCAGATCCAGCATATGAAATGATTTGGCTGGTGAGAAGGAAAAAATACATTTAAATGTGTTATTATTTTCTTTTCTATTAAAAATATAATGAATATTAAAATCAGGTTACATTTACTAAAAAGAAAACAAAATTAGTAGCTTTGTTGAAAGGCATAACTTGTCGTTTTTCCTATAATCCTGTTGTAAAATAATCCATGTTTTACTATTTTTATTTCTCAAATTGCAAGCTAGATTTTTTAAGGTAAAAACAAAGTTGAAGATAGTATCAGTTAATAACTGTATTTTTGTAATGGCAGAGATTAAAACCCCATCAGAAAGAAAAAATATGCAGTGTGCTCTACAGTTTTAGAAGACTTGTTCATTTAGTGGCCAAGATGTGCAGCTTCCATCTGAAAAAAATGTGCAACCAACTTCTCCTCCATACATGTTTTTCAGTGGGAAAAATAAAAAAAAAACAAAACCAACACAACAAACCCTCAAGCTTAACCAAAATTATGCAGTTCTGTGATTACTGCACACATACTTTGTGATGAAAACCAGACATCATCTCAATATCATGACTGAATAGTTGGTATTTAAAAAACATATTTTATAATAGTAGAGTCAATGAATTCCAAGGGATTTTTTTCAAAAAGCTAGTTGGCCTGGCACTTTGCAGCACAAGTATTCATTCAGGATGGTCTATTGGACATTCTTCCTTTCTGCATTGCAAGCAGAAGTTGCTTGCAATGCAACCACTCTTCTAAGGCTTCAGTAGACCAAAGAGAAGGTGGCTACCCTGACACAGATAGCCTAAGGGAAAGTCCTTCTGACTTGAGAATTTGTTGGAGGGATCAACAAATGTTGTAGTGAAACCTAATCCTATTTATTCCTTTGAATTCATAACTAACCTAATACTTCTACTAAATGGAGGTTTTCTCCTGAAATTTAGAAAATTTGTCAGGTGTACTGGAACAATGTTTATCACATGGATGAGTATAGACTCGCTGTTTTTGTTGCTTCAATTTCTATCCAGTGTATCTACTTCTACTTCTTTAGATTTTTTGCAATAGTTTACTTAAAAATGCTTTGAAGCAGGGACCATCTCCTGCTCTGGCATTACTACTGGTCCCTATATACCTCGGGCCATACTCAGACTGTCTTTTATAGAAAACTTATTGCTCAAATTGTTCCTATCCCTGTCCAAAGTCTGTAAAGTTTAAACACGAGGCAGTCTGATTTATTTAGCACTCTCTGGAACATAAATGCCAGCACAACTGCAGATGAGCTTAATAAAACCATTTGCAAAGGAACTTAGAATCTTAGAATCATTTGATTGGAAAAGACCTTTAAGAGCATCACATCCAACCGCACCTATCCACCACTAAACCATGTCCCTAAACACCTCGTCTACCCACCTTTTAAATACCTCCAGGAATGGACACTCAAACGCTTCCTTGGGTAGCCCATTCCAATGCTTAACAACCCTTTCAGGAATAAATTTTTCCTAATATCCAATCAAACCTCCCCTGGTGCAACTTGAGGTCATTTCCTCTCATCCTATCACTTGTTACTTGGCAGAAGAGACCAACACCCACCTTGCTACAACCTCCTTTCAGGTGGTTGTAGAGAGTGGTAAGGTCTCCTCCCCTCAGTATCCTTTTCTCCAGGTTAAACAAGCCCAGTTCCCTCAGTTGCTCTTCACAGGACTTGTTTTCTAGACCCCTCACCAGCTTTGCTACCCTTTACTGGACACACTCCAGTGCCTCAGTGTCCCTCTTGTAGTGAGAGGCCCAAAACTGAACACAGTATTCGAATACTGTGCCTCACCAGTGCCGAGCACAGGGGAAGGATGACTTCCCTGGTCCTTCTGGTCATAATTCTGATACAAGCCAGGATGCCACTGGCCCTCCTGGCCACCTGGGCACACTGCTGGCTCATATATGAACTTAATGAAGAATAAGCTAAGAGAATGGCATGAGTTTATAATTGTGTCTGGAGACAAAATAACAATAAAAATAATGCAAAACCCCTTACTTATGTACTGTAAATTCTGTAGAATTGTGTTTATTTCTAAATGAACACATATGTTCTACTGTTGCTGATTAATGTCGAATGAGAGAGTTGTTATACCAATTTATAAGTGAAGTAATTTATATATTACTTAAGGACTAAAAAGCAAAAAAAAAAAAGAGAGGAAACATTCTCTTTTGATGATTTAGAGCATCAATATATCTTTTTTTCTCTCTTTTTCCCCATCAGCTATGGGGAAACATTAATGCCATAAAATAATAAGCTGAAGGGGATAGATATGATTCATTATCGCTTCAAAATTGGTGGGCTCTCAGACAGCATGAAAGGAAATACAAAAACACACAAGGGAATTTGGCATGGTATTTTCTGATACTTTGAGCTGTGGGGAGGTTTTGCTAAGTAGGTGCTATTCAGATGAGTTATGCTGACAGTCCCTGATCAAAAAAATCAGGAACAGAACTTTTATGATGCTAAATGCCTAATGTAGTATCATTCATGGCAGAAGTACTGGACTAGATCTACTCTTGAATAAATCACATGAGAATCTGGTGCAATCTGAGGAAGATGGGACTCCCAAATATATTCCACCTTGGGCATTTCTGTAAACAAAAAAAGCTGTATATAGTTATGAAAAAAAAAAAAATGTTGTCAACATTCTGAAAAGCAAATATGAGTGCTCAGTCCAGATTTTTGTAACCTAAGATGAATTCTGGAGGAGAATATTAAATCAGCCTGATTTAAAATCATCTCGGAGTGACCCAGTGTAATGTCAGCAAAGGTATCCTTAGCTGAAACAGTCAATCTGTTTTCCTATTACTATCTCACACTGCTGCTTATTTCCCAGAATTTTACTGTTCTGGTGTTGCTTTGGGGATTTTTGTTCTCTTTATGTTTGAGCTGTAGCAAGTACTGAGACATGGTGCCCAAAAGTCACACCAGTTGAAATGGATGGTATGCATCCATTAAAAGATCTTTCAAGACTCATGGTTAGTGGGCACACACCAAAGCACAAGTAGTAATACTAGCTCCATCCAACAGACTCAATTACAAACAAATCAGCCCTGTAATGTGAAGAGAGTTGCTGAGCATTATAACGAGCAGTTTCTTAGAAAGAGTAAAAGCATGGACAAAGAAAAAATGAGTAATCAGTATTTAACCCAAACAGAAAAGCAGTACCATGATGAAAGAGTAGGTACTAAATATGAAACCAGTTGTCTGATGAAAAAAGGTGAAACATTTTGATGGGGAAAAATGTAGTTCAAAAAGAATTACATGTGTCTGTCTAGGAGATACATACTAGCCCAAAATGAATTCCATATATATTGTGAAAGCATAATCACCTGCATGCCTAAAGTGGTCAGTCTCTGTCTGCCACTGGTTTTAGCAGGCTCATTCTGAACAATAGTGTTTCAAGCAGTGTTGGCATCTGGAGAGTCAGTGATGGTATCTGAAATGCAGCACAGGTACAACCCAGGAAGTATCCTGCAGTCTTGGCCCCTAGTTATTTTAATTCTCTCCCTGCCAATGCTACCAGATTTTCTTTCAAAGGGAAACAGACTGCAGGAGAGACTCTGATGTCTGGGTCTTGTCACAGCGTGCATTCAGGAAATGTCCTCAGCCCCACAGACTTAACACGTCCAGGAGGTGTTGGGGAACAAACTTTATGAAGATGGTCTATATCATGGATACAAATCTTTTCAATGGTGGGCACTGTAAGTGTGATGCAGAGTTCCTCAGACTTTTTTTTTCTTTCTTAGTCAACGTAATGTTTGTCATGTTTCAAGACTCTCAAAGTTGTATTATCCCAAGGCAGTTCAAGGAAATGTAGCCATGTTGTTCTATCACTGTTCCCAGTCAGACAGCAATATCTCTGCTAACTGTGATGAAACTCTGCCCCCATGCTGGAATTGTTTTATTTTCCTCTACACCATACTTCATATCAGAACATGGGCTGTAATAGCATCCCACTGTGTGAGTTTGTAGGGAAAATCACAGATACCACCTAGGTGTTGTATAGGTAGGCATCACAGCACGGAGAGTACAGAGGCCCAGTACGCTTGGGAGCAGCTCCACTTTCTCTGTAGCCACCCCAGAGAGGAGATAAATGAGAGGCTTTGTCAGACAGGAGTGCATAATGTTCTCCCCTTTCCCCACTTTTCTGGCAAGCGTGAAGGATGCAGACTCATTTCCATCTACCACCTATGAGTAGATATATGCATGGTCTGTTGCTCAGTCATTAGACACAGTAAGCATATTTTACACAGGCTAAAAATATAAAGTATGGAACCATGCTGGGAACGCAAAAGTAAGGAATATCCCTGATTTGAGCCAGAGGCAGAGATCAGAAAGCCACTTTCATCAGGCCTATTTTTGGGCATTCGTTGTACACATCTTTCCTTTCTTTAGGTAGCTTCAAGCTAAAAGTAGTGTAACTTATGTGTTTGGTAGCAGCAAGGTTTTCTCCAACCAGCTTGTGCTGTGACATCAGAAGTTCCAGACTCATTCTAAATTCTACTGAGCTGTCACCAGCAGGTTCTCTGGAGGAGGTGACCAGTCACTGCTGAAGCCCACAGCAGAGTCAATAGCGGCTGACAATAAACCAGAATCTGCACTCAGCAGTGTGTATTTCTTTTCCCCAAGACTTAAATTCTGGGACAAAATAAAACCTACAGCTCCTAGATATGAAGATGGAGAGCACATATTCTTATATGGACCACACAGAACCAGACTGCAGAGCCTTTCGTCATTTGTTCTTCTCTTCCAGCATCTTTTAGTGCTTTGTTTCTTTGTTTCTGGCCCAGAAAACTTGTCTAGTTAGGCACAAATGAAAATCTCACAAATACTGCATGCATGTCATGCAGTTTTATACAGATAGATTGCACTATATTTAATTCCAAAGCTTTTAAAACTGACTGCTATTCATTAGTGACTACACATTGGTACGCGTCCCAGCTTGAACTGCTTAAAACCACCTGCTGGGTACTGGATTTTTTGCCTACCATCAGCATACAACTACCATTTGTCTTCTTATGCAGTGAATTCTCCTATAATCAATTTATGGGTGAAATACTGTATATACATATCCAAATTAATTCTTCCTCAAGACTGGTCTTCAGATTCCATCATATGATTGCCAAAAGCTGTTCTGCTCACTATCATTTTCTACTTGCTAATTAATTAGAGAAAGTCACAAGAAATACCAGCTAAGTATTTTTGGGGGGCTTAATGAATGAGTCTATTAATTTAAGAAGATTTAACAATTATGCATTCTCTAATATTGATTTCCACTAAATCCTATCTGGAAATTAAGGAGATTGATAATAAAACCTTTTATTCAGTTCCACTACAATAGATGTAATGAATAAATTGGCTGCATGCACATCCTTAGAACTAGATTCATTTAGCAATAAATGGTGCAACACAAAGGAGCACATTATAATTGAAATCATGGAGGGGGGAAAAGCAGGTGTAGGCTAAACTCAGTAATATGCTAATCAAGCACAATGCAGAAAGGAAGTTTTATGTGGTGTAGATTTGTTCCTCTGGAATTCATAGAATTTCCTTTTCAAATTTCTTTTCTTACTTTTGTGCATCCAGCTCCTGTTTGTTGGGTTCCTCAGCCTGTTGTTTCAGGACGAAAGGAATGTCATGTACACAACAGCATACCATGAGCTGAATCCTGCTCGGTTAAAAAAATCACAGAATTAATTTTGAGGAAAGACTGTAGTTGCTGACAACATTTTTTTCCACTCCAGATTATTTCTTCCTATTCCAGAGCTCCAAAAGAGGGGAATGATTCCTCAATAATGCAGAATATGCATCACGGTCCTAAGAGAAAGGGGGGAGTATATGAAAAAAGAACTGAAAGCAGGAAAGCTCAAATGTGCAGCTTCCTTCATATTCCAAAATGAAAGCCATAATCAGTCCATGGAAGAATCATATCTGTGATAATTTAACTTCAAGTGTGGCAATACAGTCCCTTGAGGTCTTTGGGAGTGGTCAGCACCAAGAATCTCTCATAGCCCAATTGTAAATCATTCTTTTCATTGCTCTCTAAACCATATTTTACCTCATATGTCTGAGCAATCTTTGAGGACGGAAGTGAAACACTAAATCATCTTAGCATTTCCTCTCCTCAGGTGCAGAAAAGAGTTTAGTTCCTTCTCGAGTTGCTTCTGAGTCTTTAGTCAACAGACCTTTTTCCTTTGAATTTCTCCTTCTTTTTGGCTCACAGCTCTTAAGTGTCTGTTACCTCCTGACTGCAGACAGGAGGTGCAGTTCAAATACCTCGTAGAAAAGATACTAAGGACCTGATTTAAAAACCCATATAAGTCAATCCATTTAAAACTCCCACTGATTTTAAAAAACTTTTGATCAAGCGATGTGATTATTCAAATTAGCTTCTTAAATGTACTGTATAATGTATCCTAATTTGCTTTATTGTGTTACAATTCATCTCTTCTTGCCCAAGGGAAAAAAATACATATAAGTGAGATTCTAGAATTTTTCAACTTAGATCTGCAGAAACAAAACATTGTCAACATCAGAATCAGACGTCAAACACCAGAAGTGAGGAACAATGAAGTATTGATTCCCAAATCATTCATTTCCATTATTTTATTTTATTTATTATTACATTATTATTAATAGAATGTCATAAGAAACTCTCTGGACAGTAATTCATTTAATGATAATAATAAAGATTCCAATAATACTAAGTGTATAAGGATCATGACACAATGGCTCACTATGGCTTGACAGTGCATATGCAAGAGCCACTAAATGTTAATCATTTGATCCTCAACAATCGCTTTTTAAAGTAAGGAAATATTACTGCCATTATAAAGATAGCAGAGTGAAAGTAGGTCATTTTCTGGAGACCACAGAATATTTGTGTGTTGTGGTTTAACCCCAGCTGGCAACTAAGACCCACACAGCCACTTGGTCACCCTGTGGGATGGGGGAGAGAATCGGAGG
>NW_009259600.1:97822-110088 GCF_000687185.1 Egretta garzetta
GGGAAAGAAAAGCTGTGCATGCAAGCAAAGCAAAGCAAGGAATTTATTCACTACTTCCCATGGGCAGGCAGGTGTTCAGCCATCTCCAGGAAAGCAGGGCTCCATCACGCGTAACGGTTACTTGGGAAGACAAACACCATTGCTCCGAACATCACCCACTACCTTCTTCTTCCCTCAACTTTCTATGCTGAGCATGACATCATATGGTGTGGGATATCCCTTTGGGGTAAGCTGCCTGGCTGTGTCCCCTTCCCAACTTCTTGTGCACCCCCTGGTACACTCGCTGGTGGGGTGGGGTGAGAAGCAGAAAAAGCCTTGATGCTGTGTAAGCCCTGCTCAGCAGTAATGAAAACATCCCTGAGGTATCAACACTGTTTTCAGCACAAATCCAAAACATAGCCCTGTACCAACTACTGTGAAGAAAATTAACTCTATCGCAGTTGAAGCCAGCACACTGTGATAGAGCCAAGATGAGAAGTCAGAGAGTTTTATAAGTTATTCCTAGGCTTTCACCATATGGCCACCTAGCTATATCAGTCATCATTAGATAGGCTAATTTTTTCAGCCCCATAAGAAAGCTGTGACAATCACATGTGCAGAGTTGCATCTCACATAACTTAATGAAAATATTGTAATTTATAAACAAGTAAACAGATAGCCTGCATCCTTATATAATAACTGAACTATGTACATTAACATGAGAGCTTAGAGCAGCGAATGATGCATGAGATGTGGAGATTATGAAGACAATCCATTCCCTAAAAGTCACTCTTCTTGCCCCTTTCTTTACCTTCTTTCAGCCCCACTGTCATGGAAGCAGAGGCACAGGCAGATATCCAAGGACAAGGGGAGTGGGGGAAAAGACAGCACAAAGGAAATGGAAACTGCTAAGTGTGGCGGCTGCTGAGAAAGCAAAGGAGTGGTGAAAAGTAGGTTAGAAAGGATGAAGGGATGGGGTCGCTGTCCCAGGACATGGAGAAGATGGAGAGTTCATAAAATTGAGCTTTGACCAAGAGTTCACACTGACACACAGGTACACATAAGTTATCCTCAGCCTCCCGCTCCCAAAGCTGCAGCTCTCACAGGGTGTGGGGAGGAGGGATAATTCCCTCTCCTACAGTGGTTGCAGTTATTTTAAAAAGCCTCTCCAGTACATTTATCCTTGCATTTGCATACACATATACCATGTACTGCTTGCTCAGTCCTACATTTTCTACAGATAAGACATGAATATACAGTAATTCCAGGGATAGTTATTTCAGTGTGATGAAGTCAGCATAATAAAGCTGAAAGTGAGAGCAAACTGCCAGACTTGCATCTCTGATACACCTGAAAGTAGTAATCTCAGAATAGAAATTTTAGTGTTCTGCTAAGTAGCTCAACAGCTAATGGATTGGGTAATCTCTTCTCCCTCTGCTCCTCATGTACCTGATCCAAGGCAAAATGTATATGTAGTTCCTGGAGCAGGGAACAAATCTGGCTCGCCTTCAGTGCCAGGAATGCTCAATTAACAAGCTGCAGAAGTAGGGTCCCTTTTTCTGTTTCTCAGGCTCTGTAAATTCTCTGTTGCTTTCTGGGCAGAACTTGGCTTCAAGGGGGAGAAGGAAAGGTGGAGACTGGCTTCCCTACAGGTTACAGAATTACCTTGAAGCTAAGGTGCTCTAGTCCTCAAGCTGAGAATACATATCCCCCAGTTTCTTGCTTAGGGTTTTGCTTGTCAGGGCATGCATAATCCAATTCATGGTCCATTAGCTGGATCTGGCCCATGGCACCCTTGTTCCTTGCTTTTTCATTGACAGATATGAAGTGCAGCTGCTCAGATAGTAAATTCTTCCTACATGGCTGGATAATCCTTCTCCCTTGGTGAAGAAGCTCTGTGCTTGCTCAGAGACAGACCTACTGTCATGCCATATCCAAGCAAGAGGAAGCAGGCACGAGCATACATATGTCATCTCATGAGTAGTCACATAAAACCCTGAACTGCTGCTCCCCTGGGCTCCAGACTACAGTGCAAATAGCTGTTCTTTCACAACCCTTCTTCAGATGAGGGCTCTGTGCTGTGAATCCTGAGCTGGAGGAGGTGTTCAGGCTAGTTGCATGTGCAGAGTGGGAGATGGAGTCTCTGCTGAAGCACTTTGGCTCTGCTTACAGACAGCGGTGAAAGCTGGCACCTCTGAAACGAATTTCCTGGGAGGATTTAATACAGCACTTCGTTGCCAATGCAGCAGTGAGTCCTGCCTTGTTATGCCACAGATAACTAAAACAGATTACAGCTGTGGAAAAAGCAATTCATTTAGGAATTGAGGAGCTCTGGTTTATCATGAATAACTTAACAACTAATAAATAAGTAATCTTAAATAAGGTCCGATCAGAGGAAGGAGTTTTTAACTTAGTTTCTTCGAAGGAACCTCTCCAGAAGTCAGACATTCTACACAGCCAAATGTGCACCAGTTCAGTTACAAAGGTGGTATTGTAACAGGTTTAATAATGAACGTTAATCATCTTACAGCCAGACTCATTATTTTTCTCTCTTCTCCCAGGATGCCTGCTCTCCAAAATTACTTATTTAAAAACAGGTTAGCAGAATAAGCTGTTACAATCCTTAATGTCAATAGAATTTCAATATCCCATAGAAAATTATTACAGAAGCAATTTAAAGTTAATCCCTTGACAACACTTTTGTAAACATTAAATTAGCAGTGATGAGGATGTCTGACTGATATCATCCTGTTTCAGCAGCAATGCTGAACTGGAAGACAGCACTGGGTGATGCTGGGCAGGAGGTCATCTTTGTCTCCGAGCTGTGTGACTGCTTAGAAATATTGGATCAGCAGACAGGGCAGTGATGAGAACTAACATTCCATTTTAGAAAGATTTTTACCTTTTGTTTCCACCAACATGGTAGAGGAGAAATATACGTTTTAGAAGCAATAGCATTGATCTAAACATCAACTGTGGTCACCTTTAAATTAATTTTTCATAGGATCTTCCACTGCTGAAGAAAGACTGCTGTCTTTTACTGGTTCATACACAAATTCTGTGTTTCTTCTTTAATTTTACTAAAGATCCAGAAAGACATGTGTAGTCCTTCCTCCCCCAGGACTGCCAGTGACCTTTGGCTGAGGCAGTTTCCCAGAAAATGTAGGTTTCAACCATGTTAGGTGAAGGAGGGCACCATATCTGGGATTGACACATGGCATTGCTCAACCTTCCTAAGTTTACGAGTCATTGGAGTGTTATATAGAAAGGGAAGAAACAGCAGGAAAAAAACCACTGCCAACTCACTTTTTGTGGAGTCTGTGGCAGTGGGTATATGACTAACATTTCAAAGTATGCAACTAGGATTGAATCTCTCTATAGAATGCGCAGAAGAATTCATTGGTTTTTTTAATCCTGACTGGGCTTATCTATGAACCAGGCTGTGTCAGAACTGCCTGCTCCTAGCTGTGTTCCTTTTCAGCACACTTTCTGTGCTTTTGGTGCTTCATCACAGCTCTGTGAGTTGCATTCAGTATTTGAATATCCCAGAGAGTGTATTCAACCTACATGTGATTGATTGTGAGAATGATTTCTAATACTGCTAATGCACAGTCTGGGGCAAGTTGCCTCAATAGTTAGCCTTCAATTTAGGTATTAGCAAAATAAGATAACAACATACAATTAACTGTCCCACAAGCATATTATGTGACTGACTTGGTTAATGTTTATAAGGCACACTTTGGAAATGAAAATGCTTCATGCACTAAGTATTGTGCAGCATGGAAAAATGTTTGACTATTTAATTCAGATGGAATGCATGTAATACAATGAAACCATGAGTCTTGGCCGGCATGCAAGAGCCCCTTTGCCATCTTTCATTTGATATGCAAACACTGGATTAAGTTTCCTTTACTTTGGCCAAACGAGAACTCTCAGGAATCATACCGCGTCTCTCCCACAGCTGTAAAATATTCTTCTTCTTACAGAAGAACATCAGGTGGGTGTTGGTAGTAAGATGCCAATACCAGGAAATATTTTAGTTGTACTCTGGGAGTTAGAGTCTATTCAGTTTGTTAACTGCAGAAAACTGAGAAAGAAAAATGATGTAGGGCACAGACGTGCAGGTAAAACCCTTGAGATGGTCATGGAGATCTTTATTTTGCCGTCCGTAATAATAAAAAGAACCTAAACCATAAGGTTCCCCACAGCAGAAGCAGCATGCTTATCCCAGCCAATAAGCAGAGCTGAACTCTTGATGCTTTCTGTTAATAACACAATATTATTGGTGATATAAATGCAAAAAGAGAGAAAAAGATTTTACAAACCTGTGATATACAGATTTAGCTTGCTTATATACCTGTCTGCTTTTGTTTTGGGGGGTTTTGTTTTCTTTCTTTTTTTTTCTTTTCTTCTCTTCTTTCCCCCCCAGTTTATACTCTGGTCCGACTATATCAAATTTTAGCTGTACACAAGTCGTTAACACTGCCGAATTTTGAGAATGTGCATTCCTTCATGTTCGTTGGCCCTTAAGCTCTATTCTGATAATGAAAGAAGCAGAGCAACATAGGATGAATGCAGATAGCAATCTGTCAGCAGCCCTCTATTATGCACTGACATAATCTATCAGAGTTTACATGGGGGTTAGAACATGGGACAGGATAAAAGGGAAAGAAAGAACAAAGAGAAGCCTGAAGGTGATAATAAAAAATGAATGTATGACCCACTGCCTCCCTTGCTTTTTAGCTGGTAAAAAGTACACATTGACTTAATTAAGATAAAATCTCATTCTTTAGCATTTGGAGTCTTAACCTGCCATTGTTTTATTAAAATTCACTATGAATATTAAGTAGTAGGTGACTTCAGCTCCCTACAGTAAGAGTGACGCCATTTGTTTTGAACTATTGATCCTGTTTGTTTGCTTTTTATTTCATGCGTGTGTTTCCTCTGTTGATATTATTCATGACACTGTGAGATCTAATAGAGAGCTGGGATTCACCCTGAGTGGTGGTGTCTGATGTCCATTTGGAACAAATTCAAACAACCCAAGCAGTCCAGGGAAAACTCCAGCTTCCCTCGTGATCACCACCTGCCAGGAAGACAAACCCAGCTGCGACAGAGCATCACAGACTGGCAGATCTCCATCACAGGAAAAGTATGAATTTTCTCAGATTTAACTAACTCCTTAAGGATTCTGGTAATGCTATGAAGTTCACATGCTGCTTGGAACAGAGAAGATCCAGTATGATCAGTGTCCAAGACCAAAGATATTGCTGACACTGGATTTTAAATTGCTTTTTCAAAAATCAGGTGGTTCAATCTATTGAACAGAGTTAGTTGGTTTGAAATACTGGGATGAAAAAGCTGAATTTTGCACTAGACTTTACAAAAGACACAATTCAAATACCATACATAGCACCACTTTCAGCCTCAATTCAGCAGACCTTCAAGTACTTATTTAACTTAATGTCCGTACTTCAGTGCAAGTGCTTTCCTGGACCAAAGCCTTAGTGAGCATATACAGACTCTTAGAAGGTATCTGAAGGAATTGATCTTTTCTGACACTGAGGCAAATTTTAAATCATGGCTTACCTTCCCCCCCCCCAGGTTGTACATTTGCACAGTCATTTATTTCCTGGCTAGAACAGCTACAGATCAGTGGGTTGAAATGTTCAGTGGCTTAATGTGCTAGTTTCATTTCTACTGGCTTCTTGCAGAATCAGTGGACAATGGAAGTGGTAGCCTTGCTCTGATCCCTGATGAATGCTTACCCACATAACCATATTGGCTGCAAGCTTGGCCCGGTTGGGAGACAAAAGACAATGAGAGTTAGAAAAATGCATCAAGGCTGATGTCTTCAGCCATAGCTTTAATATGAACGCTTACATGCCAGCTATTTTAGCTGAGCTAAGCTTGTCAGCTGCTACAGTTGTCTTTATATTGACATTCATTTCAATGGTTACTTATGCTTTGAAGTCTGAAAAAATTAAACCAATCACTTCGGTTATTTAGCCTTTGTCTGAAAATACATTGTTCTTGCCTCCTGCACCCACCGACCCAGTGAGAAAAAGGTAAGCATGTTGAATTCGCTTGAAATCTTAACAAAGAACTCTTAATTTAAAAGCAACAACTTCCTGTTTCAATACTGCATATGTATGGCTGACTCCTAGCTATCTTGTAAGCTTCTGCAAATGGAAAAACAAATGTTTAACTACTACCTGTGCAATTAGCTTTTTCTTACACCTCTCATACCATGAAGTGGAAAGGGTTAGCCAGTCTTTTATCCAGATGTCACATAATCAGTGCCTTACAGAGACAACCTTCCACATAGACATTACCAACTCTTGAGATGCAGCTAATTAGCTCCTTAGAAGAAGCTGTTATAGACTGCTGGGTACGTACAAAGCAGCTTCAGAAACTACGTAATACATTTCCAGTAGACTCCCTATCTGTTGCAGTAAATGATACATATTTCTCATCTGCATAATATTGTGTGCAGTGTTTACACCAGAATCCTGAACATTTTCTTTTCTTTTGAGGATATAACTGTATTGATGGTCTTGATTTAAAATAAACAAAACATGTTACTAGTTGGATATGGACATGCAGATTTAGATCTCCATAGCTGGACTTTCACAATTGCTTTACTTCAGTTTCCTCTTTCCCCTAATCTGAACCACACATTTCTGCCACCCTTTTGCATCCACCCTGCATGCTAGGCTGGACCAAAAAACTAATCAGTCTGAAAACAAGCCTGGAGGATGGAGGGAGTCTGTGAGGCATAAATAGTATTTCTTTTCGTATGGATGAGTTCCCTGAAATGGATCATTCACTTCTTAAACCCAACAGAAGTGCATGGCAGGGACAGAGGATAGGATTGCTTGTCTCATTCCATTTTGGTTGACTTAAAGTGATTATGAAATTGCTATCTTAACTAGATATTAAAAAGGACCTTTTTCTGTAGCTTATTATCTTCTTAGATCCCAATTCAGCAAGGTATTTAAGTAAGTACCTAACTTTAAGTCTCGTGCTGAAGTTGTCTGCTAAAGCAAGTTCCTAGTATTTTCATTTCTTGGCTGACTTTCTGAAGTGGTTGATCAGAGTCAGGGGAGCTGTTCTTCTTTGTAACAGTTTCACTGAAAATTATTTAGCCATTTTAAACAAAATATTCATTGTTGCTAGGAAATATTGTTTGTGACCTTTTTATTAAGCAGCTACAGCACCTCGGGGAAGAAAAGAGACGCATAAGCTTGGCAAGGAGTAAAACTCCAGGTCAGATTTGTGTTTTTATTAGCCCCAGAAGAATTGGATGTGATTTAACTGAGTTATACAATGTATAAAGCACTTTGTACATGGGCCGTGGAGTACATTAGACGATAAAATTGGCTTCTTCTGCTGTTCCATTAGTGATGGCAACAGTGGATATACAAGCTGAGACTGATATGTCTTGATGCACAAGGAAGAAGAGGGCACATTAAGGAGGATGGAGGTCTCAGAAGTGCTTTCCTAGCATAATGTAAACTAGGATGAAGTTGTAATTTCCTTCTTCATCCTCAGTGAGAGCACATGTGAGAGCTTAACATGTTGTTTTAAGGAAGATGTGCAGCTTCCCAAAGGACATTTGAGAGATCTTCAGAATCAGCATTTTATAAGACGCCTTGCTTTCTGTGTGGAATAGATGAAGATTGCAAAGGTGAACACTGTGGGAGGTGGATAAACAAGACAGGGTCATGCCTGATTGATTGCACGTATTGAATGATACGTAGCACAGGGCTGTTACCCAGCCAGTAGATGAAACAGGACACATTGCTTCCTCCATTTTTCTTTCATAAAGATTTCCTAAAACAACCCTTTGAAACCAACTGAGCAAGAGGCAGCATGGCAGAAATGGAAGCCCAGCATGTCAGGTGTGTCACTGCTAAGGTTGTCTGTTGAATCTTAACAGTAGCCGCTTGTACATATTTGCTGCAGGGAGGCCTTTCTTAAATACAATCACATTGATTTTCTCTCAAAAGAAGAGACATGCTATGCATAAATCCCCAGAAGCTGTGCTCTATATCTCCCTTCTCCTACTTCAAATCTCCCAGGTTTTATGCCATTGTTAGTGCTCTGCTCTCTTCTTGCTAAACCCTCTGCTTCTATGTCTTGATCTTCACAAAGATCCTCTTTTCTTTTCCTTACTTTTTTACTAAGAAATGTTTCTGATTTTATATTTATGTCCTCTATTAACCAGATATTATCCTATTGTTATCCTATTAACAGATATTATCCTATTTAGTGCACAGGCACTAAATTTTGCTCTGTCTCCTTTCCACAAGATAACTGCTGTCTCAGACCTACAAGCACAACTGCTCCTTAACCTAGTTCTGTCAGAATGATTTGATTTGTAAAACCCTCGCAGAAAAGTGTTTTAGTAGGTTTTAAAAACCAAATTCTTTTGACAGAATCAGGCTGGGGACAGCTACATGTATAGTTATACCAGCAAATCTGAGGGGGGTAGTAACCTTCGGGGAAGCAGAAGGGAGAAGAGAGTGGCTGGTGATGAGCCGCCTACATTATCTTCATGCTTACATTATCCACGTATCTATCAACAGCCCTATCAACATCTGACAGCATCCTGGCTATTCTGATTTTTATAGCTTTTGCTCATTTATCCAAGACACCTGTCATTGCTGACAGACCTGCAACATACAGGCACAATGCTCTCGCTCCATTATACTGTCTGCCTACAACTGCATTCTCATCTCCTCAGCTGATTTTCCTCATTCCCTTCTCCTCATGCCATTGCTAATTTCATTTTTTTTTTCATACTGTCCAGTTCTTCTCTTTAAAAAATCCTGCCTTCATTTGCATCTCTCCTTAAGTCCCTTTCTCAGAGCAGTTTCTCCTCAAGTTTTATTAAATACCCTTTTCCTTCTGCCTTGTTTTAATTAAGCTGTGAACCCTTAAGGTCAATGAACATGATCAAAGTGTGCAAAATGCTGTTCGTATGCTAGACTGGCAAATTATATAACAGCAAAAGTCAACAAAGTTCCAAATTTCAAGCACAGGACAATATGTAGTGCTACAGAAAGTAAGCCAAAACAAAAGAATAAAAGAAAGTTTAAAGGAAGAAAGCTGCGGAAGCACTGAGCAATGTAGAAGATTCAGAATAGCCAACAGTGGCTGACACATGGTAAAGGCAAGGACAAAAGACAGGTCAGTCCTGAAATTGCAGAGAAACTTCACACCAGGAGTACCTCATGATTCAGACAGAAAAGTATCAACATTTCAGGAAACTCCTAAAATGTTGTAATCGTCCTGGAGCATGCACAGGAGAAAATTCCACCCTGTCTTAATGACTGAGAACCACTATACCTATGGAAATGACTGAGGTCTGTGACTGAAAACTGGCTTTAGGAAATGAATATGTGCCTAGTTGGGAACTGGTGAAGACTTGTCTGATAACTAAAAGGTCCAATCCCTCTCTAAGCAAAGTCATTTCTAGTGCTGTTTGACTTGAGTGGGAGCAAAGTAATGCAAAATGTACTGCAAGATGTTTATCTCAATACATGGTAGACAATATCTTAATACATGGTAGACCTAGCTAATAACCTAGAAAAAGCCTTGACAAAAAACATTGAGCAAATCAAAAAAGTATGTATGTATGAAAGAGAAGGAAAGAGAGAAAAACACTCCAATGTAGAAGATGGTAAATAAAGCACATTTTGTTTCTGCATCTGCACACATGCTGTATGGGAAATAGCAGGAGCATTAAATATTTATTGAATTAATGCTTTAAAAGAGGAGAAAAAATCACTAAGATCATTAGTGAAAGAAAATAAGTACAATAATTAGATTTAAAAGAAACTGATGTTGGGAGGTACTCTCAATTTGCACACAATTTCCATGATAATTAGATTTGTATAAATAGTGTCAATCTGTCATTTCAGTTCCCTCTCAGATTCAAATCTGAGCCCTATTTCTTCGTTCCTCCACCCTGCTTATGTACTGATACACAGCCATGTGCCAGGTGGCTTCCTAGGTGAAGAACCACAGGTTTGGAGGTGGTCCTGATTCATGCCCCATCCCTGCAGCACGGAGTGATACCACTTCTGTTTCATGGGTCAGTACTGAGTAGCTGACTCTCTCAGGCTTTTTCATCTCTCACTCCTTGCTCCTTATCTCTGCCTCACTGAGAAGCTCTTAAAAGCTTAAACCATAAAGGTCCTTTTGCTCCTTTTTTTTTTTTTTCCTAGGACAAGTGAAAGAAGAATAAGATCAAAGAATGTGACGGGTTTGGGAAAAAAAAAACACAGCAAAAGGTTTGGCAGTGAAGCTCGGCAAACAGTTGAACAATTGGCTTTGGAAGAGGATTTAGACTATAGTGGCAAAAAGAATTAGCACTGACCTGGAAAATCAAGATGCATTAGGCATTTCAGTGCAGGAGAGGGAAGGCTGTGCAACCTGGTCATGTGGAAAGAGCTCTAGTGGTCAAGAGCTTAGTGACAAAAACAAAAGACTGAAAGATTTTAGTGAGCGAAAAGGAGTTTTGCAGAGAGGACTGTACAGAGATTATAAAAGAAAGAATGGGACAGTCAAACCATGGAAAGTAGTATCTCTTCAAGGCTACCGGGAAAAATTGACTGGGAATAAATTTATCAGCGACACAGAAATTAGCTGTTATATTCAGGGCTCAGGCTAATTAAGAATGGGATAGTAATCTTACAAAATTTGTAAATATATTTCTTGGGGTTTTTTAGTATAGCTAATACATGTGACTTGAAAATAACACATTTAATAAAATTACATCTTACAATATGAAGTTCTTGTTATTTTCCCTGCTGCCAACCTGCAGGGAGATCACACACAAACTATATGGCAGGCCTGCAAGTGATGGAGGTTCTGATTACACAGAACCCATATTCCCAAACAGCAGGGGAGGGGAGCTCTCTAGTGAGGACAGGGAAGATTTAGATGGTAGCTCCTCACAGTCACCAAATGAGGAACGCGTTGCAGCAGTGTCACTAGGAGAAATAATACTTTTTCCAGGAGGATTTATTTGATGAAGACATTGCTGAGCATGAAGGCTATGATGAAAGCAACTGAAAAGGCATGAACATTAGAAGCAGAACTTAATACTAGTTTAAGTGGAAGAGAAAAACAGTGCCATAGATCCAAGTACAAATAATCATGAAAATGAGTGTGCATATTTAACCAGTCATATACCTGAGAGTTCATAGGTTATAGCTTAAAAAAGACATAGAAAGGATGTAGAAGTCCAGCTATTATGAAGGCACCTAATCTAACCTCAGTACGTACCAAGTATTGTTATTTAAATGAGACACTCACTTTGCAGCACTAACATACATGAAATACCCACAGGTCTTCTGCTCCTGTCCAGAAGCATTAGCATTTTCAATAGGGCTAAGCAATTTAGGACCAAGTCAAACCCTAAGGACCTGTCAGGATCACAAACACATGGCCTATGGCCATACCACCCTGAGAACACCTGATCTCGTCTGATCTCGGAAGCTAAGCAGGGTCGGGCCGGGTTAGTATTTGGATGGGAGACTGCCTGGGAATACCGGGTGCTGTAGGCTATAATTTTTTAGAACTCAACCTGGCCACTGTTGTAAGAGGTAATAAAAAAAAGATTTACAAATACATTAACAGTAAAAAGAGAGCCAGGGAGAACCTCCATCCTCTATTGGATGCAAGGGGGAACATTGCCACTAAGGATGAGGAAAAGGCTGAGATACTTAATGCCTTCTTTGCCTCAGTCTTTAATAGCCCAATGGGTTATCCCCAGGGTACTCAGCCCTCCAAGCTGGAAGACAGGGATGGAGAGTGGAATAAACCCCACATATTCCAGAAGGAAGCAGTTTACAACCTGCTACGCCACCTGGACATCCACAAGTCTATGGGGCCAGATGGGATTCACCCAAGAGCGCTGAAGGAGCTGGCAGAGGAGCTTGCCAAGCCACTCTCTATCATTTATCAGCAGTCCTGGATAACAGGGGAGGTCCCAAATGACTGGAGGTTGGCAAATGTGACACCATCTACAAGAAAGGCCAGAAGGAGGATCCGGGGAACTACAGACCTGTCAGCCTGACCTCAGTACCGGGGAAGATTATGGAGTGGTTCATCCTGAGTACACTCGCCTGGCATATGTAGGACAGTCAGGGGATCAGACCCAGCCAGCATGGGTTCATGAAAGGCAGGTCTTGCCTAACAACCTGATTTCCTTCTATGACCAGGTGACCCACCCGGTGGATGAGGGAAAGGCTGTGGATGTTGTATACCTGGAC
>NW_009259600.1:110701-193614 GCF_000687185.1 Egretta garzetta
ATCGCCCCCTACAACTGCCTGACAGGAGGCTGTAGCAAGGTGGGGGTCAGCTTCTTCTCCCTGGTAATGGGTGATAGAACGAGGGGAAATGGTGTGAAGTTGTGCCAGGGCAGGTTTAGTTTAGACATTAGGAAAAATTTTTTCACCGAAAGGGTTGTCAGGTTCTGGAATGGGCTGCCCAGTGAGGTGGTCAAGTCCCCATCCCTGGAGGAATTTAAAAGATGAGGTGCTTTGGGACATGGTTTAGTGGTGGGATGGCAGTGTTACGTTAACGGTTGGACTTGATGATCTTAAAGGTCTTTCCCGACCTAAATGATTCTATGATTCTATGATTCTCGGAGTTGTGCTGAAGTATTTCAGTCTCATTCAGACAAATATGCTACTAAATATGCAAACAGCTCCAAAGCCAGCTGTAAGAAAACTGAGCTACCTCTTCCTGTTGAGCCTTTCCCAGGAGCACACCGCCTGTCTTGGACTTGGTGAGTAATTCTACCACTCTACACCTACCCAGGCTTGGACATGAGTTTTCTAGCCACATAAAAGCAGGCATTCTCAGCCAACTCTCCACGCTCATCTTCACCAGCCCTGGCAGCAGAACCAGCCAGCTTTCATTTCACAGCAAACATCTAGCCATCTCCTCCTTCTTTCTACTTCTGGCCTCTTCCTACTCTCAGTTTGTAGAAAACGCAGGTTCAAATCCATATGCACTGTGGTGTGATTTGAACCTGTATCTCTTGTCTTTGTTGTGTTTGAAATATCGACCTGTACAGGAGTCTGCGATGTTACATATTAGTTGTTTCTGTTGAAGCATATAACAGACATTAATTACAACTATTTAAAGCATTTATAAGATCTCCCCTGAGCCTTCTCAGGGCTAAACATTCCCAGATCTCTCAGCCTCTCCTTGTTATGTCAGATGCTCTGAGCCTTTAATCATCTTCATAGCTCTTTGCTGGACTTGCTCCAGTATGTTCATCTCTCTCTTGTACTGGGGAGCCCAGAGCTGGGCGCAGCACCCCAGGTATGTCTCACCAGTGTCAATCAGAGGAGAAGAATCACCTTCCTCAATCTGTGGGAAACACAGTTCTTAATGCAGGCAAGGGTGCTGCTCATCTTTTTTGCTGTGAGGGCATATCACTGGCTCATGTTCAATTTGTCCACCAGGACCCTCGGGCCATTTTCTGCAAGGCTGCTTTCCAGCCAGCTGGCCCCCAGTCTACACTGGTGTACAGGATTTTTCCACCTCAGGTGCAGGACTTAACATTTCTCTTCACTGAACTTCATGAGATTCTTGTTGGCCCATTTCTCCAGCCTGTTGAGTGAATCATCTGAATGGCAGCACAACCCTCTGACATGTGAGCCACTCCTCCCAGCTTTGTATCACCAGTAAACTTGATGAGGGTAGACTCTGTCCTATCATCCAGGTCATTAATGAAGGTGTTAAACAGTATAGAACCCAGTACTGAGACCTTGGGTACAACACTACTAACTGCTTTCCACTTACTAGTGGTAACTACTAACTTCCAGCAGCTTTACTTCATGCGACTGGTCGCAGCCAGTTCAGTCCAATTTTCAGTCACTGTCTGTCCACTTATCTAGCAGTTTTACTGTAGGGATTTTATGGGACACTGTAACAAAATCCTTCTAAAGTTGAGATAAATAACACCAGCTGCTCTTCCATCACTCACTAAGCCAGTCATCTCATCATAGAGAGCAATCCGGTTCATTAAACATAATTTCCTCTCTATAAATCCATGCAGATTCTTCCCAATCACCTTCTTGTCCTTCATATGTTTGCAAATGGTTTCCAGGATTACTTGCTCCATCACTTTTGAAGGGATTGAGATGAGGGTGACCAGCCTATAGTCCTCCAGAATCTTGATTTTTACAGTCTTGAAACTAGAAGTGACATTTGCTTTCTTCTGGCCCTCAGGAACCTCCCCAGATTGCCATGACCTTTCAAAGCTTACAGTGGCCTCGAAATGACATCAGCCAGCTCCCTCAGCCTCATGCATCCTAAGATCTGTTCTTCCTTGTTTTGTAAGTGTGAGGTCAAGCAAGGCATGTGCCCTTGTCAGCTCCTTGATCACCTGTGTCTTGTTGTCATCAATGTACTCCAGAAATCTCCTGGATCACTTGTGCACTTTTGTGTTGTCCCTCCAGAGATATCAGGGTGGTAAAAGACACACCTAGTAATGGCCTGTGAATATAAGGCTTCTTCAGGTAAACTGAAGGTAAACTTCAGGTAAACTTCATCAACTTCATTTTCTTGATCAGGCAGTCTGTAAAAGACATGACAGAATCACCCATGGTTCATCATCCATTCCCAGGCAGAGCTCCAAGCATTCCATCTGCATTTGCATATAAAATTAAAATGCTCTTTAGTTGCTTAATTTCAAATCCATCTGATCAAATCAGTTCTGCCTTTCTTTTTATTTCCTTTTTCTTCCTACTCACCTCAGTAGTATGTTCATGTGTAACAGAAAAACAAGGGCTCTCTCTTTATCTATTTATCTATCTATCTATCTGCCAATCACACTGTATTGAGAGTATGGAATACAGATGGAAAGAAAATCTGAATAGTTTGTCTTATGGCAAAATAAAGTTATGTAAGAATAAATTCATACTGGGAGTTTGCCTCCTGGAGCGTCTGACTATTTATAGCATTGTAGAACAGAAGGATGGATAACTCTTACAAATTTACTCCATTTTGTCTGCATGTACACTTACAGTTATGATCATTCCTATTTAGCTTTTAAAAGCCTACTAAACTTTTTCTCCTTCACAAAGTTTAGAGGGAAAAATGTGAAGTCTGGGTTAAATTTAACAGATTAAAGCTCCAGATAGATCTGCATTACTCTAAGCGTGAAAGACATCTTTGATTAATGGTTTGCTGCATCTCAGCTAGCATTACAAATCTTGAGTAAATATACCACTAGGACATTAATGTGTGGGATGAGTGTGTATAAAATAGGCTGCATATTCAGGAAACACTGCAGAATTTCCATGGGCCATGGAGCAGAAATCTAATGATCTTCTTCCTTTCATCAGGCACACTTTGTAAATGAAGTTGGCACAGAAATACACGCAGTACTTCAAAATAATTTACCTCTACTGCAGGACCCTTAATGTATTGACAGCACTGCTGTTTCCTGTAATGGTTTAAAAAGTGCTCGTCTTCTTTTAAACGTCTTCTTATGCCTTTTCTTTGGCTTGCGATATTTCAGTTACTGGGTAAATCTAGTATGGTCTCAAAGTACAGTCCTTAGAGAATCACAAAGGATATGCACAATGGCACAACTCAAGCCACAGCAAAGTGCTTATATAAAGATTGTTCAACCTAAATTACTTCAGCGTTCATATTTCTTTATCTGCTTTACACTTGGGGTATTATAGCTTTCATTTTCAACCACATCTTGAATTAGAATTAGATTTGAGGATCAGAGGCAAAAATACTTCATATTTAAATTAAAGCATTGAACTGTAATTGGTGAAACAATCAGCCACAAAAAGAAAAACCTAAAACAGAAACCAGAATTGACTGTGCAGGAATCAAAATGAAAGGCAAAAGATGATTGGAAGGGACTTCAGAACATGAAGCAACAGATGGTATAAGCCTTAAAGAATATCCACAAGGAATTTAGCATCACATTGTGCATATGATATAGGAATTGTCAATTGTAGGTACCACTTCACACAGAGAATGACTGGGTAAATAAATATTCAACTACAGTCTGGATGAAAGTCAGAAAACAATATGAAACCTAGTCCAGAAGTTCAAAAAAGGATCTGGGCTATCTCTGTCTATGGATATTCAACTCTAAATATATGCTAACTTCATTTGGATGTGCAGAATCAGAAATCAATTTTTGACCGACTAGTTCATGTACACATAATTTAACACACACACACACACACACATTAGTGTTTTCTTAACACTCAGTAGTTTGGACATCACATGACATTATTAGATTTTATTTAAAAAATAAAATCAAGCTTTCAGGGATACTTCCCATGTTGCATATTATCACTAGGGAGTTCAGATTGGGATGCATAATTCTAGCCTAAACTTCTCTGAGCTTCAGGTTTCTTCAGGAATTCTTCAGATTCACTTATATGATGGTAATGAAGGCCATCTCTTCTGTTATTTGGTGTTTTTTTCTCAGAATTGTTGACTGGAAAGTCTAGAGATGTCCTATCAGAGATATAGGCATAGCTGACTTATTAGGGCTTCACTCACACTTCCATATATATTTATTTTTCAGAGTTATGGTTATAACATACAACCTTGCATAGTCCTTTCATGAACTGCTTTCTTTACTAAGTGATCTCCTCTTGCAGAGGTGATCTGCACAGGTTGCTTTCTTGGGTGACTAAAATGAAACTTTCCTCTCAGAATAAAACTTGATCCTTGGAAAAGGGAGCCACCAGCTAATATACATTCAGGGCAGTAGAACAGCAAGTACTTCACCATCCTGAACACTATGATGCTTTTTGCTGTCTTCAGAGGAGAGTGGTTTGTGCTATTAGATTGACCTGTTGGAGAGAAAGTGTGGGCTGTCCACCCCAGGCTCCTCTCTCAGCAACCACTCTCTGCCAAACAATAGTCCTATGATGCCTTTTTAATTGGCTTCTAGGCTTGCTGCTGCATCAGAAGAAGGGTGATTTGGCTAATTAACTGTCTTGCTTTCTTCTTATTCTCTAGAAGGAAATGAAAATGACTCATTGCTGGAGTAGTTAACCTGAAAGAGGCCAAACAAAAATTGTGGTTGGAGACAGCTGGGTAACAAACTTTGCTGAGAGGACACAGAAAGGTCTTCAGCAATCTCTATTTTTTGATTAATAAAGCCCACTTTGTTTTGCTACCTCATACGTTCCGGCTGTAATTACTTTGCAGAACTCTTTTTCAGTCTGTCTCGTAACATAATCATACCATGCTAACACGCTCTTCAGGCTTGCCACAAACCGAGAGTCCCCCTCTTAAAAGAATCCCAAAGGAAATGGAGCATGGAAATCTTAATAGTTTTTTCTCTATCCCAGAAGTAATAATGCTGAGACACAGATTTTTTTTCTTTTCCTGTATACTCTCTAGCTGTGTGCAGCATCGAAGTCAGCTGTATTGTTTCTTATGTGCAGTCTTTACTGTAAGACAGGACTCTGTTCTCTGAGGCTCATGTATTTCAGACTAGCCTCTGATAATACAGTACCTCAAAGTTTGCACGTGCAGCCCAAGGTGCTGTACCTATGACACACCAGAACTAGATCATCTGTAAGAAAAGATTATGTTTATCAGCACTGGTAAAATATTCTATTTGAGATTCCATTTAGGTACAGTTGATTTAGCTTTCATACTGCAAATAAAATGCATCTAAAATGCAGTCAACTTATCTCAAAATAAGCAATCAGCTAAAGCATAGAACATGTCTCATACATTTAAAGAAATATACTGAATCTGTTGCAGACCTGCTTTACCTTTGCACATCTGCCTGAAAGTTGGGAGTATATATTCACTGCAATACTGACCATTTCCACCAAAAGCTTAATATTACTATAGCCACAGATAGCAGATATGTCTACCCTGAGCTCAAAGTGCCCTAGGAAAAGAGACACCACCAGTCATCAAATCTGGGGAAAAGGGGAAACAGGGATCTTTCTGTAGTCCTGGAGTCTAGACTTGATGAAAATGAAATGAGCCACAGAGGTACCAGTGACCCCCTCCAGAACAACTAGAGCTGTTCCACTGAAGTCCAGTATTTGATTCACTGACACTTTTCCAAAGTCAAAATAAGGCAAAATGATTCCCCCAGTTAAATTCAATAGACACTTCAAAATTAATGACCATAAAGTTCTGCAATGAAAATAATGCTATTGTGTCCTCAGTGATACACTTTGTTCTGAGAAACTGATTGGATCACTCACTGTGACAGATTTGTTTTCTCACAGAACACAACTGAGCAAAAGCTTTAATTTCCTGAATCTCTAAACCAGATCTTTTAGAAACAATTCAGCTTTTTAAAAAATATGACCAAGGCCTTAATGAAGAAAACTTCACTGGATCAATATTCTCATAAACCCAACAATTTTAGAAGTCTAATTCGCCTGTGTCTCCTATTATATGCCAAACTTTGTAAGGAAGTCTCCATTTCTGACATACCAGCAACTATGAATATAATTCATTGCTTTAATATTCAGATAAATGTTAGCAAGCTTTTATGGTTTTGATCACACTGCGGTGTGATCATGGGCTATATTGTAAAGGCAGATTACATTTTTCAGAATTAGAACCAGAGAATGTTTTCTGTCATGCTCCCCTCCACTTAACACTATACTAATTTGAGCCCTCTTTTTTAGTGTAAGAAAATAATCCAAGTCACTGAAGATATCCTATGGGTATGAACCCGTAACACTGAGATCTGTCAATTCCTACTGATTCAGGGCTTATTATCCAATTATTCAAAAGTTTTTTAATTGCCTGCAATGGATTTAGGATCAGACCCTTACATGAGGGCTGAGTGTAGACAGCACCTCACAGAACTAAGGTTTGCAAAAATAAAAAATTTAGCTTGCTAATGGAAAACCAAAATGCTTCCATTGTGAACACTTTATGTAATATCTTTTCCAGAACAAAGCCACATTATGTGTGTCTGAAATGGTTACTTGCTGCTGGTCAAAAATGTGTATATATGCAATAGGCATATAGCAGAATATTATACTTGTTGGAATGAACAATTTATATGACTGATTTTATTAAGTGACATGTAGACTGTTTTTATCACAAAAATTTAGGAATTCTTGTAGGAGTAATCTTTTTAGACTTTGCTTATGGGTTGCCACAGAAGAACTCTACAAAAGGGAATAGTGATAGCACACACATCCTTTGGACTACTCAGAATTGGTGTATTTTCCTTTCAATCTATTTTTTTAATATATTTTTACATTTTATTTCACATTTTATTTATTTATTTTAAAATTTTTAGATTTTTTTTTTTTCATTATTTGGGAAGATACACCACACATAGCTTTGAAACATATTTTCCATTATTTTTAGTTGTCAATTTTCATTATCCATCCATACATTTAACATAATGGGGGAACTAGGAGGTGTCTAAATTTACCACAAAAACAATATCAAATACGAATACATAATCATCAGAAAATCAGAAAATTCTGTATTGAATTACAGCTCTTTGAAAACAGTTAACGTGGCAATGTTTCTATTTCCATTCATTCTAAAGTAAACATAATGAAGCATCAGATACTGATCTTCCCTGGTGATTTTGAGTGATTTCCTAGATACTATGAATTCTTTTCAATGTCATACTTAAAACAGCTTACAAGTGTTTTTTCTAATGTGTCATTCCAACACAGCTCCTTTAAATTTAGCAGAGAGTTGCAAATCTAAAATGTCTGTTTTGAAAGTGACTTTCTGAATCATTGATCCTTGTGTTTGGGAATTATCCCTTTTTTTCCAGCTTCCCTTTCTTTGGCAAAATAATTCATCCCTGTTCTGATGAAACCTCATTAAAATACTAGAAATTTGCTTTGCTATCCAGCTATGTTAAGCGTTATTTAGAGTTTTAATCTCTCACATACTGCTTTTTTTTGGTAAAATGGAAATGTTTTATTTTAAACTAGCTGTCGGACTGAAGAATTCCTATTCTGTAACACGGCTTACTTTACAATCACCCTCCACTCACCACTCCATGACCTTCCAGCCCAAGACAAAGATAAGCAAGCAGGTCACTCTCACAAATATTTTGTCTTCTACCTGACTCCCACAATGTGGAAGGAAAGAAGGAACAAATTAAAGGAAAACAGACAGAAAGGAAGCAGGCAACCCAAAGAATCTGGCAAACGTCAAGGTCAGCTTTGACCAATGAAGTCAAACTCCAGCTTTCCTAGCTCCTGTATCAGATAGCTTATATGGTCTTATATTATTTAGTTTAAAAAAAAAAAGTTATAATAAAATTATAAATATTTTAAAATCTGAAAATTGCAGGGTATCCACAGTCATCTTTTTTTGAAATAACTCATTGCCTTTTGGTTGAGATCATGATGCCCAGCTCTTTTGACAATCTGGTCCCAGTTACAAACATAGAGCTTTGCAAAATTTGATCATGAAAGACTGAGCACTGAATCCTGATTAGCCTCATAGGAAATTATGTTAACACTAACATCTTGAGCTTATGAACAAACTTTGAATAAAAGATGAGGGGATTATTTTAAGAAACTAACAACCAGGTTTATTTCTGATATGTTGGCTTAGGAAAGAGTTTGGCTTTCTTTGCAAATCCGCTAAATATGATGATATATTGTGAATTATTTTTTTTTTATTTGATTTGGATTTTTCCAGGGCTGACATGGTTTTAGAAATTCTGGCAAATTGCCATCAACAACCAGAAACACCCAGGTGATTTAGAGAAGCACAGACACACAGCTGAAAGAATCCAAAGGCACCATGGTCTTAGCTACTGTTTCCCACTGAGTTAGTTGTTTCCTGACAATAACCCATGTTATTGCCTATCTATGCTACCCATTTAAACACATATGAAGCATCTATACTTTAGGTGTCTGCATAGTAGATATCAGTCCACATTCAGTTTAAAGTCTAGTCACATCTAGTTTCTTTTATAAATGTGCACGCCGATTAATATTTCCATTTGTGAACTGCTACTGGTGAGGTGACCTTGGTCAGTTTTACAACCCAGCAATGTGGCACTGCATCAGCTCACTGACCATAGTCCAGTATGAAATATGGTAGCTCCTTTCCTCCATCCCAGGCCATTAAGCTTTCTTTTCCTCTTCTTTATTTCTATGTCTCATCTCAAGAAATATGGGGGGGAAATGGAATGAATGCACAATTGTAGGTAACGAGCTGGGACTGTTGTTTCTTTAATCTAAGTTTTGATGTTAAAAATCACTGTAGCAAATTCTATTGTTTTTCACGGTTAACCTTCACAAACTAGTGCATTACCTGGCCATTCAGGAACAATTTCAGTATTAAATACAGGTGCGATAAACACTAAAGTAATGAAATGACCTAGCTGTGGTTATAAACCAAAGCACACAGAGAGACAGATTCTAACTGTTGCAGCTCTTTAAGAAACAAAGGAATGTTGGAATGTATTGCTTTGTGTACTTTTAAGTAGGCTTAAATGTTTATAATGAATAGGCAGTCATACACCTGTTGGAAATTAGTTGGAAAAAGAAATCAATGTGAATGTAACACAGGAGGTTAGTGGAGGACTTATCAGACACTTTAATCAGGAAAGGGAGCTTCTTTTTGGCTTCTAAGTACAGAAGCGTTTGACTAATTATGTAAAGTTGATTCTGCTAAATATGCTGACTCAGAGTAGCTCTGTTGAGGCTTTCAAACAATTCAAATATGAAACTTAATGTAATTAATTAAATTTGCCTACACACAAGTATTTTTATAGAAGTAGATAGATTTACTTTAACATCACTGGCAAATAGTAATACAGGGTTTTTATTATTATTTTAAGGGGAAGATACTCTGTTTAATTATGTCCAATACAGCAGCTAATGACTTTTCACTGAAAAATTAAGCATGGACTTTGGAGACATAATTCTAAGGAATCTGTGGCAACAGGAGAGCTATTTAAAGTTTTAATAAGTTGTTTCAATAGACAACTAATAGGCTGAAAACAAAAGAATGAGCTGTACTGTTTTTTTCTAGTGTATGTGGAGGTTCCTATCTTTTTACGTATATAATTTTTAAAATAAAATATTAATAGTTTATATAAACTATTGTTGAATGGTGAATAAAATTCTAATAAGCTACCTAATTTCTAACTAATATATCTGTATTTTAATATAGGACAGCTATTCGTGACATGGCCACATATATTGTCTAAATTCCCTGAGCTGACATCTCTGCTCTAGAAATCAAGAATGCCAAGTCCATCTTACATCTTTCAAAAGGTGCGGCAACCCATCACTGCAGTAGGCAGCTTGCCATAAATATTAGCAAGAGCTAGAGTGAAATTCCAGTAAATGAAGATTAAAGGAAACCACTTTGAAATTGGCTGAGCTGAGCAAAGGAAGGAATTCATGTACCTCCTAATGTTGTAAATCAACTTACGCTGTACAGTCTTTGGCTATTTAATTAACAACTTTAAATTTCACCAAGGTCTGCATTACCTTTAAGGCCAAAATACTGTTATTTCAGTTAATATAACTCCTGAGTTATAATCAGATGGATTTTTTTAGCCTCTTCCTTCTTTACTATTTATTTAATTTCCTTTACCTCTTTATCTGTACGTTCATGTCCACTTCTCATATTCCTTCATAGTCTTAGTCCTATGATAGCTGATTATGTCAGCAGTTCTTTAGTTTGATGTGCAAGGCTCAAATGAGTACAAAGTGTACTGAGGCCTGATGCTATTCAAAAGCATAGCTCTTAAGCCATAAAGGCCATCAGTTCTGTGGTTAAATGAGTATTTGCAAATGCAACATAAATGTAGATGTTTATTCCTGAGAGCCTTATGTACAAACAAAGATATTTTTGCACAGTAGCAAATGTGGTCTGCGTGGAAATATCACAGACTATTCTCAACCCCAGAAACAAGCTGCAGTTCTTCATTCTTCCTAGAAAACAGTATTCCTAATGGAAAGTTCAGGATGTTCAAAATTCCAATGCCCTGTGGTTTCACTAAGTCTGGTACATAAAGCAAACCTTTACAGGTATATGACTTGGGAAAGTTTGGACAGTGAATGTTGAGCTTACCTAAAAAAAAAGGCTGAAAATAAAAACAAAAATGGCAATTATTCATAGGAAATAGTACAGTGTGATAATTCATAGATGGCAGTTTGGGGAAGTAGGGATTTATAGATCTGAGTCCCTCCAAGCAGCTGAAAGAATTGATTCTGTACAATCCTTCTAATAATTAAGTTATAAAAGGAAGTACATTTTCTTCCAGATATTTTCTGGGAAAAAAGTACAAAAAAAAAAAACCCCAAACAAAACTCTGTCCCCTGTCTGGAAATGAAATGGATCTCTCTCTAAGTTCAAAATCAAAGACTACTTTATTGCTGTTATTGTTTTAGTGGGATCCTAATCTGAATTGAGAAACTAGGTATTACTTTAAAACAAATAAATAGTACTGGAGATGGCTGCGTACTTGATAGCAGTTGGGTTCCCAGGAAATCCATTCTTGTTATTGCTGTAGCATGCTGTGATTGTTGACTGCCACATGCAGATGTTCAGAATTATGTGAAAAACTGAATTTTCTTTAATTCTTTATCATGAATTTTTATCTAAAATGAAAGGACTCTGGACTTCCTTAACTGTTTCATTGGGGGGAGTTAGATATTTAAAGTGGATGCAAAGCTTATACAAATAGATATAAAAATATGGCTTGCTATTAATAAGCCATCAGAAGCATACCATCAAGCATCTATAATGTAGGACACTGGCCAAATGAATGCATGTGCCTAAACCCAAATGAATTAATTGATTACTCCTACAAAATAAGATTCCTGCTTCAGGCATATTCATGTTCCTTCTCATTATTGCTTTTTACTTTCTTCCAGTATTCTAGAAAATAAGCTTCCTAGCAGAACTATTAACAAAATATTAATTTCAAACACATTTTAAGGAATATGCACAGAAATCTAACCTTATCTTGCAAGTCTGAAAGTTCAATTTACTGAATTGTATGGCCATCCAGTTAGCTGACAGAAAGGAGAAACATAGACTGTTGTGCATAATCAAGACCACTTTCTTTTAAATAGTTACTTAAAGCAAACTTTGCAGGATCACTGTACAGTTTTAGAATTATTTGTAGAACCCTTTCCTTACCAAATCTTTTTTTCTCTCAGTATTTCCAGAATACATATGTAAAATAATCTATGGACAATTCTGGCAATGAGAAAATTAATAAAAGAATGGAAGAAATAATTTTCTGTGTTTTGAAAGGAATCATTTCTATATCAGTTACCTAGTCTTTAAAATAAAGTTAGACATCAATTGGGTTTCTTATTTTATTGTTACTACTATTGGCAATCAAGATAGTTTGCTTTGGAGTGAACTGAAAACTGATAAGACATCAATGAAACAATCCAGGAATTTCTTAACACTCTCTAAAGCTTATGGAAAATGAAATCCAAGTGTACTAAGGTCTTCTTCACATTGTCTGCTCCTGGGTTTGGTATCTATTCCCACTGTGACCCATATAGTCTGGGTCCACAGTAAAGTCCAGTGTAGCTAGAAATAATGTCCTGAAAAGCAAGCCGGCGCAGGAGGAATATCTGGATACTTGTCTGCTGGCTTCCTTTCCAAATCAGTGGTAAATTACCTAATATGACTTGACTTCAGCCCATTCTGAAAGTACGTCTGTACTACTTGACCACCCATGATAGATCTAAGAGGGAATATCCTTGTCCCATTAGCTTTAGCTATGTCTTGAAAGAAATTTCCGTCTCAACAGAGGAAAGGAATAGATCAAGGCCAATCATTTTTTCATGCTCTAATTCATGGAACATCTTGAAGGTTTATAGACCCCTTCGTCCTTGTAGTGTATGTATGTATAGTCATCTTTACCCACCCTTCAGAAAGTCATTCTCTCTAACACTGTGTTAGTATATGACTAATATCTTATTGAAAACAGGTATAATGCCAGAAAGCCAAAAAACTTCAATCCACTGACTTTTTTCTTTTCTTTTAGTACAAAATCTGCTATACTGCAAGAGTTGGAAGACAAAGAACAATGAATCATCTGTCAAAACTGTGCCAGAAATCCGATGTGAGTGTTTATCATTATGGTTTATCATATATTGGTATCTAGATTATCAAAAATGTCCCTCAGATTTACACGTGCTCTGCAGTAAGAAAATCTGCAATAAATGTAAACAAGTTATTCCACACACACACACATTTTTCTCCTGGGATGGCTATCATAAAAAAATTCATATGAAATCACTATGTATCTTTCTAAGTGCTATTGAAAATGGGTTTGCATGTGAAAACACCAATTAATGAAAAATACAATTTCAAAGAATCTATTAGAAAGTCCAGCAGAGATTCTCTGATTTAGAAAAGATCTTAGCTAGTAGTTTCATGATTCAGGGCATTTATATTGAAAGTATAAGACCCTGATTCATGTCAGATATTACTCAAGCGAACAATTATGCACCATAGTTCCATAGGTTTATGAGCATGAACTTGGATTTACCACAACCCATTAGTTCCCTGATACAGATCAGATCACTGATACGCTATGAAGGATCAGTTTTTCTGTGTGTTTTTATCTCTACTGTTTCCTACTTGTCTCTTATTTGTGTGTATATGTGGGTATATGTAAAAATAAGTCTCAAGGAAGCACAGGAAAAAGAAACTCCCAATCTTAGGGAAAGTATTTCTCTACCATGAACTAGTCCTGTGTCTTGAGCTGTTCTTTTACTGAGTTGCATTATTTTCTACACTTCTAAGTTCAAGTGAACTGTTCTATCCACATGTTGTTACTTGTGATCACTGATCACTGAGCAAGTTCCCCAGGAACTTATTGATGTCCATATCACTAGGGTATGTGTTTCCATTCCAATTTCAAACATGATATGGTATCTGACATCATCATAATCAATATCACTTTCACTAAGCACTCCATTAAACATGAACATCAGTCATGCTCATTTTGTTAATATTTCTAATGTAACACTTTCAAATAGACAACATTCCAGATCCGTACACAGCACGCAAAACTGAGGCTACAAATTTACTGCATGTTGGTTACGACACATGAATCCCATCCACATATTATAGCAGGCTAAATATGTACCTGGGAATTTACTCTGCATGCAGTAATGCACATGTTGGCTTACTTCAAAGAAAGAGAGAAACTTCCCTGCCAACACAAGTCATGGGATATTTAAATGACAGAGTTTGTTTTCTGAGTCAAAAATTAAGGCACCCTGGATGTCTTACACCACAATTCCTGAGTGCAAAGAAAAAGAAACAAGCACCACACAACATTGGTTTTTATTCTTTAATTGTTTGGTTAGTTGTGTTACCTTGACCTCACTGACCATAATGAGTTAAAATTCCCCAAAAAGGATCATGCACCCCATGGCTACCTTGGTGGGAAAAAATACATGAAATGCAGAATTCATCAAAACTAACAAGTAAATTCTGTGGGACATGTACATCTATTTGCATTCCATAAGGATGTATGAAGAGTACATTGTTCTTATGTAAACGTCCAGTATGGAAAAGAGATTACCAATATAATATGATTGCCCTTGCAATCTTTTATACTTTTCTTTCAGATTGGCATGTTTGTTTCTTCCTCAAGCTCTTCTCTTTAGTTTTCTCAGAAAATTATTTACCCCAATACTTGGAAATTACTTCAAGGAAAAATTTGATTTCTCACTCAAGCAAAGCTCACTGAAGAAAGCTCCTCCTCGCAAAGAAAATCCAGAAGTAGATAGGAATTACATTTAATCATGTAATCGTTATATGACTTTTCAGTTAAAGTGCTGGAATATCTTTTTCCCGGGATATTTTTGCTTCACTGCCTGTCATGTTTTAGACTTGAAGTAACATCTGACACTGATCAACATCTGAACTGAAATCTGAGCATCATATAAATGATGTAAAGGAAGATAAAAGAAGAAAATTGGCTAATGCCAAAGTTTACTTTTTGTTTCAACATGGTTTTATTGTCAGATCCCTTCACTTTTAATTAGGATCCCTCCAGGTTTGTGTGTATGTTTCTTGAGTTTAAGTAGGCTTCCTTGATGAACTGACTTCCTCATGTGAATATTTTCCAGCTCAAAAGCACTTCATTTCTGGAATGTCTTACAAAAAAATCTAGTACATGGGGCACTGAATCCTTGAAAAACTCCTAATCCACATGCATGTCCTCTAGACTAACAGAGTACTTTGACTTCTAACACAGGCAGGTATTTCATAACGATAAAATACAGTCTGTCTTAGCTTCAACGGTTTGAGAAAAAGTGTAGAATTCTTCTTATATTTTTTCTTCCATTATCTATGTTATAACAACTCCTGTGAAAGCACAGTATAAAAGACACAGAAAAACATTAAAAACAAGGAGTATGAATTGAGTTTTTGCTTCAGGTCAAGAAACAATAGAGAAAAGAAATAAGTTTTTAGACAAATACCTATAGTCACTATAGTTTTGTATAAGCGCACCAAGAGCTGGGTGACTGCCTGATGAACCTTCTGAATGAGTTCCCAACACTCTGTCCATACTATTTATGGACCTTTCCATCTTTCTTCTTTGGATTGTTCATCATCTTTTCACCCACAATCCAGGTGAGTGTTATCTGAAACAATCTGAGTGGTTTATTGGAGAAAATACATTGGAGAAAATACACAGAGAGCATCACGACAAACTGGAGCAGGGATGGTGATGGGAGTGGTGCAGACAAGGCCTCTCACTTAAGTCTTGTTGAGGAATAAGTTTATTACAGTCCTTCTCAAAAGAAAGTTTCAATATGCAGGCAACATACAGGCACAGATGGCTGGCCAAAGACTATATTACCTCTAATGAAGGCTTCTTCAAACTCTACAGAAGAATCTGCATGGTTGTACCTGCACCAGCCAATTGACCTCCCTGAACCTCTACCCAAGTGTCATGGTACTTGTGTCAATACAGCTAAATTCTCTTCTCCCCCAAACCAGTGGTTGCATCCAAACTGCCCAGTGGTGAGTTCACCTGTGGTGTACTCTCCTCAAGTGGAGACTGGAGTGTGGTAACAGTTAACAGATCATGGGCTGTGCCCCCATCCTGCTCTCTTTGGAAGTATAGATGCAGCCTCTGTTAGCTGCTTTTTCTCCCTGAAAAATATATTTCTCTTCTTTGTTCAGCATGTTCATGAGTGATCTTCTGATTCTCATCCTTAGCTAAATAATTATTGTAATTTAGTCAATATTTGAAAATGGAAGTCTCCCAGCAGGCAGGTCAGGCCATTATCTCTTAATGAACTCTTTCCTGTTTACTTAGAGGCACCACTGGGTTACCTTCCTTTCATTTCCTTAGCAGCTCTGTTACTGAATCAAATTAACAGTATGTCAAGGACCCATCTCAGTGGTCCAACATGTTCATGCCATACCTATGGCCATAATTTATAACGGAGTTACCTGTCTTGTCATCTTGACATCTCTTGTCATTGTTTCTAACACTGGAAGGAAAGCACGTCCATTATAATTAACACACTCTTCATATTAAATGCCCTCCCTTTGCAACACTTGAGAGTGCTCAAAAAATAACATACTAGTTATTCAGTATTTAAGTGACAGACGTGAGGTATTATTATTCTTAGGAAATCTAGGAATAAAAAGGCAACATGACAGGTAGATCAGATTGAAGCCAAAGTCTCCAGTGTGATTTGTCCCATGGAAAGAATGCATTCAGGACTGACCTGGTGTTCTTCCTTGTCTTTCACAGTTTTTCCATTTTGGAAGGAGGAGGGGAACTTTTTGTTTGAGCATTTTATATCTAATGAGTTTTGATAAACACATTTATCAAAATAGTTGCCTAAGAAGAAGATTCTAGATCATTAAGTATTTAGAAAAGCTATGTTATATCATAGCTGTGCATATGATTCAAATTAAGGCATGGTTCTCACCCCTGTACATGTTACCAGATTAGTGTAGATAATTTTTTCTCATTGGAAAGGAAACCAAAATAGTAGTGATCGGGATATAAATATGTTCTGACACTGCTATTTATCTAGAATGTCTTCATCTTATGTGAAAAAAAATCAAAGTGAACTTCAAATCAGATGTTAATACTGTTGCAGTAAAACTTGCCAAACTGCATTAGTAGTAACTGCAGTTACTATATAATATTTAATCCCATAAAAATGAGAAGAGAGCTTGAAAGAGAATAGGTCTGTTAGTCTTTAACAAAGCTTAATCATAAACATGTTAAAAATGATGAACCTGCAGTTTGGGCAAACAACAGAATTCAGTTTGACTGCAATTTCCAAAAGTTATTGATTAAAAAAAAAGCCAGGATTGGCATATATTTTGGGAATGGAATGGCTTGAAAAGTGTGACAGCATCAGCAATGCTGGTACATCTTAGAAAAAAAAACATAATCTTTTTCATCTGATGCAATTTCATCTTTTACTTCAGGGTTTCAGGGAATGGAGCTAATCAATTCTAGAAGTTAGTGTAAGGTTACAGTTCTCTCAATGAAAAATGAAATTGTGTCAAATTATATTACACAGTTTAAGATGAATCTTAGATTCATCTTAAATTCCTAATACATAGCATTAACAAATTCACAGTCACTGTCCATTTGCAAAAGATGAGAGAGATTAATATTAGGTTTGCACACAAATCTGGAGGCACAAGTATTTTCGCAGTATCACAGGATGGTTGAGGTTGGTAGGGACCTCTGAACGTCATCCGACCCCATGCTGAAGCAGGGCCACAGATAGCCAGTTGCCCATGGCACTATCCAGATGGTTTTTTAATATCTCCAAGGATGGAGACCACAACCCCCCTGGGCAACCTCTGCCAGCGCTCAGTCATCCTCACAGTGAAAAACTGTTTCCTGATGTTCAGAGGGAACCTCCTGTGTTTCAGTGTGTGCCCATTGCCTCTGATTGTTCATAAGAGAAATTATTTTTGAAGGAATATGATATATATCAAGCAGATCATGCCAAAAAAGCAAAAGGACCTTAAATATATTGGATGACATGTTTTGCAGAAAGATTACCACACAAAAATGCCACTGACCTCTACCTTCAATGTGTTAACTTCCACCTTGTTTAAAATACTATTTCCCTTAGTCATATATATTAATATTATTCTGTCCCTGGGTTATTAAAAAATTGCTAATTTTTTGAAAATACATGTGAAATAATCCAATAATGACCTTTCCTCTGACCCTTAAATGTAATTATCAACACAGAAATTATTTTTTGTACAAAGACAGTCAGGAGGAGTACTTGCTTCAAAACATGTATCACTATGATAGCCCCGCTGACAACTACCAAGCTTTGAAAACAATGGGCTTCAAGGTCCGTTGCACATCATACCTTCTAATTGCAGAACAGCCAGCACTTCAGGTCTTAATTTCCAAAAGAGGTCAGTATAGCCAGCCCTTCTGCTTTACGCTTCTTCCTCAGGGATCTGTTTTCTAGCAGAGGTCAGCTTCATTTAAAATATAGGTAAATAAATTATTTCACGAGCATACTCATCCACCTTTTCCACGCTTAGTTTTTTGTAGTAGAAAGAGAAAGGATGGCAAAGTATTAGTCTTTCTATTTTTTAAACAGTATTTCAACTTCTAAAAGGTTTGACTGTAGCAAAAACGTGTTAAATATTGAATTGATAGGCTCATAAACTAGTGCAGCTGCGGTGGTATAAATCGATGAAAACAGAGAGTCCTTCTTTCTATATTCCCACCACTAAGGCAAATGCCAAAACTTTCAAAAATATGGTATCACAGCTGTAAACAGCTTGGCTAATGATACTGGTCATTGCTAGATTCTTTGAAATAATATTTATATGAGTGTATTATCTTATTCTAAGGCTCAATCAGCAGGTGGAATTGAATTCAAAGTACTGCTTACTTGCAAAGTGCGAATGTGCCTGAAGATCTGGAGTTTAAACCTGATTATTGTACATGACCACGATGGACCTAAACACTGGAATTCGCCGTTATGAAGCCTGGTGTGTCTTACCCAAACAATCTTACAGACTAATTCAGTCTGAACAGAGCAACTCCACTTGTGATAAAGGTTATCATGGATTTTACTCTAGACCACATGTCCTGGTTTCGGCTGGGATAGTTAATTTTCTTCATAGAAGCTAGCATAGTGCTGTGTTTTGGATTTAGTACTACAAGAATGTTGACAACACACTGATGTTTTTAGTTGTTGCCAAGTAGTGCTCAGACTACTCAAGGACTTTTTGAGCCTCTCCTGCTCGGCCAGGTGCACAACAAGCTGGGAAGGAGCACAGCTGGGACAGCTAACCCAAACTGACCAAAGAGCTATTCCATACCATATAACATCATTAACGTCATGCTTTGGGGAAAATTATTACTATTATTATTATTTTCTCTTATTAAACTGTCTTTACTTAACCCCTGGCTCTAACCTTTTATTTTCTTCTCGATTCTCTCCCCCATCCCACTGAAGGAGGGGGGGAGTGAGCAAGCAACTGCGTGGTGCTTATTTGCCAGCTGGGTTAAACCACGACACCACAGTTGTGAGGCATATTCAGGGAGTCATCCTCTGCGAAATCACTCAGACCAATGTGGTGCAGACAAAATAAGGCACAGGCACTTAATCAGCTCCTGTCACGTTGCTATTTTGTTCTGATGCCTCCCAGCTTGGTGGCTTGCACTCCATGCTGAGTTACAAACAATTGGGTACTGGTGATACCATTTCAAAAAGGGTAGAAAGGAAGACCCTGGGAACTACTGACCTGTCAGCCTCTCCTCTGTGCCTGGGAAGGTCATGGAACAGACCCTGCTAGAAACTATGCTAAGGCACACGGAGGCCAGGGAGATAATTCGAGACAGCCAGCACAGCTTCACCAAGGGCAAGTCCTGCCTGACGAACCTAGTGGCTTTCTATGATGGAGTGACTGTACCAGTGGACAGGGGAAAATCAACAGATGTCATCTATCTGGACTTCTGTAAAGCCTTCCACACAGTCCCGTACAACATCCTTCTCTCTAAATTGGAGAGCTATGGATCTGATGGGTGGACTGTTCGGTGGATAAGGATCTGGCTGGATGGTCACATCCAGAGGGTAGTGGTCAATGGCTCGATGTCCAGATGGAGACCAGTGACGAGTGGTGTCCCTCAGAGGTCTGTACTGGGATCGGTGCTGTTTAATAAATTCATCAATGACTTAGACAGCAAGATCGAGTGCACCCTCAGCAAGTTTGCAGATGACACCAAGCTGAGTGGTGCAGTTGACACACCAGAAGGACAGGATGTCATCCAGAGAGACCTGGACAGGCTGGAGAGGTGGGCCTGTCTGTGTGAACTGAGGTTCAACAAGGCCAAGTGGGTTGGAGTAACCCAAATCTGAACAAATCCCAAACCACTTCCTCAAGTCCAATTATACATAAGTCATCTTACAATTCTTGTTTCCTTCCTGTTTCTCATTTGTTCCTTCACAATGCCATGGATCTTGCCTGATACCCTACGTCTTAGTTGTAAAGGTGGTATTTCCCTTCCCTGAGGACAATCACAATTTGAGTTGTTTGTGGGACTGACCTGCTGCTTTTTACAGTCTGTTTTTCTTGGGTTTAGTTTTTTTATTGAATAAGCATTCCATCTTTCTCTACTAACATTTTTGGTAGTATATCACAGCCTTTGACTACATAGTGCCAAAACTATTGCATTTAATATGAAATAAGCATGGTGTACATTATCATGTATTCCTGTATACCTTGCAAAATAGTAAAAAAGATACTATTATGTTGGGGATGTAGTCAGTGCTAGCAAAACCAAGAGTGCTTTTAATTGTGTTTGAAATAGTTCTAATCAAATAAAACCAAAACTATCCCTCTAAATCACCATGTTTGAAAAATTACATTGGCTATTAGGAAAATAAAATTAAAAGAGCATCATTTAATAGAGGAATGGATATTGCTTCGGTGTGAAAAAAAACCCCAAACTGTTTTACTTAAATGTTTATTCTGTATTAAGTTTTAAAGAAACAGGTGAAAATTGCTGGAGTATTTTTGCATTGCAATCTATGAGTATACAGTTGTAAACCTGGTAGCAAGTACAGAGCTCAGGGCATGGTATAAACCTTATCTGTCTTTGTTGCGATGCTACTGGCAGAACCTAAATAAAAGGTATAAACTGCAATCATACTTCACACTATCTATCTTTTTACTTCCCAGAAAGAAGACAGAGATACAATTTATCGGTAGAGATGTGGTCCAGCCCCATTAAGGAGATATACGTTCACTTCAGAAATTCTGAATTTCTGAGTTCATAGCACATTGTGAACACGTTCTGAGTCATTCTTGCTAAGTAACTGATTCCTTTTAGGTTGGAAGAAGGAAGCTGTTAATACCTATCAGTTCTTAGTTTAACAGCTCCCAGACCAGGTCCTGTCTTTTTTCCATTTTCACGTGAGAAAGTACTGTGCTATTTGGAATGTGCTAGCCAGCTTTGTAAAGCTTTTGTAACACAAGAGTGGTAAACATAAATATGTGCAATGTTTACACGTGTGTTTATAAGTATGTTTATATATGCTATATATGTGTGTGGTTATTAGAATGTAAGATTTGCTATAGGTATGCAATGTGTATGTATTATATGCATAAAAATATATAAATTGTTATATTATATGAAAACATAGAATCATAGAATGCTTTTGGTTTGAAGGGACCCCTAGAGTTCATCTAGTCCATCCCACCTGCAGTGATCAGGGACATCTTTAACCAGATCAAGTTGCTCAGAGCCCCATCCAACATGTCCTTGAATGTTTCCAGGGATGGGGCCTCCACCACCTCTCTTGGCAACCCATTCCAGTGTTTTACCACCCTCACTGTAAAGAATTTCTTCCTTATATCCAGTCTAAACCTACCCTGCTTCAGTTTAAAACCATTACCCCTTGTCCTGTCACAGCTGGCCCTGCTAAAAAGATTGTCCACGTCTTTCCTATAGGGCCCCTTTAAGTACTGAAAGGCTGCAATCAGGTCACCCCTCAGCCTCCTCTTCTCCAGGTTGAACAACCCCAACTCTCTCAGCCTGTCCTCATAGGAGAGGTGCTCCAGCCCTCGGATCTTTTTTGTGGCCCTCCTCTGGACCCGCTCCAACTGTTCCATGTCCTTCTTGTGCTGAGGGCTCCAGAGCTGGACGCAGTACTCCAGGTGAGGTCTCACCAGAGCAGAGTAGAGGGGCAGAATCACCTCCCTCGACCTGCTGGCCACGCTTCTCCCGATGCACAACCCAGGTGCAGGACCTTGCACTTGGCCTTGTTGAACCTCATGAGGTTCACACAGGCCCACCTCTCCAGCCTGTCCAGGTCTCTCTGGATGACATCCTGTCCTTCTGGTGTGTCAACTGCACCACTCAGCTTGGTGTCATCTGCAAACTTGCTGAGGGTGCACTCGATCTTGCTGTCTAAGTCATTGATGAATTTATTAAACAGCACCGATCCCAGTACAGACCTCTGAGGGACACCACTCGTCACTGGTCTCCATCTGGACATCGAGCCATTGACCACTACCCTCTGGATGTGACCATCCAGCCAGATCCTTATCCACCGAACAGTCCACCCATCAGATCCATAGCTCTCCAATTTAGAGAGAAGGATGTTGTACGGGACTGTGTGGAAGGCTTTACAGAAGTCCAGATAGATGACATCTGTTGATTTTCCCCTGTCCACTGGTACAGTCACTCCATCATAGAAAGCCACTAGGTTCGTCAGGCAGGACTTGCCCTTGGTGAAGCTGTGCTGGCTGTCTCGAATTATCTCCCTGGCCTCCGTGTGCCTTAGCATAGTTTCTAGCAGGGTCTGTTCCATGACCTTCCCAGGCACAGAGGAGAGGCTGACAGGTCGGTAGTTCCCAGGGTCTTCTTTTCAACCCTTTTTAAAGATGGGCACAATATTTCCCTTCTTCCAGTCCCCAGGGACTTCACCTGACTGCCGTGACTTTTCAAATGTCATGGAGAGTGGCTTGGCGACTACATCAGCAAATTCCCTCAGGACTCTGGGATGCATCTCATCAGGTCCCATAGAGTTATGTATGTTCCGATTCCTCAGGCGGTCACAAACTCAGTCTTCCCTTACAGTAAGAGGGACTTTGTCCCCCTAGTCCCCAGCTTGTGGTCCGTCAACTCAGGGAAACGGGGTGAGGAGAGAGGTTACCAGTGAAGACTGAGGCAAAAAAGTTGTTGAGTACATCAGCCTTCTCCTTGTCTGTTGATACTAGGTCACCATTCTTGTTCATCAGCGAGGGTACGCTTTCCTTAACCATCCTTTTCTGGCTGACATTGAAAAACTGTAGAAACCCTTCTTGTTATTCTTCGTTTCCCTTGCCAAGTTTAGTTCCAACTGCGCCTTGGCCTTCTTGAACCCATCCCTACACAACTGGGCAGCGTCACTATACTCTTCCCAGGATGCCTGTCCCTGCTTCCACCGCCTGTGCAGTTCCCTCTTCCTCCTTAGTCTGACCTGAGTCTCTCATCTCAGCCATGCCGGTCTCTTCCCTTCTTTGCCCGATTTCTTACTCCTGGGGATCGAGAGCTCTTGCGCTCTGTGGGTCACATCCTTAAAGATCTGCCAGCTCTGTTCTGTTCCCCTGTCCCTGAGGACCATTTCCCAGGGGGTCTTTCTGACTAACGCCTTCAAGAGATGGAATTTTGCTTTCCTAAAATTTAGGGTCATGACTATACTCCTTGGTTTTCCCATATCCCTTAGGAGTGTGAACTCCACCAATATGTAATCACTGCAGCCCAGGCTGCCACCAATCTTGACCTATATATCTTAATCTATATATAGATTATATAAATAATGTATGTTGTATAAGACATGTAATAAATAAATCACATACATAAAATATAATAGTATGAAATAATCTATAAAATGTTCTATATAATGATATATCATTATATATAATGTATTATGTATTTTATATTATGTCTGACATATACATAATATTTTATATTCTCATTGTTCTGTTCTGTGTTATGTGTTATTATAGTATATAAATTACTGTATTGTATATATATTTATGTGTGCATTAAAAATATCCTTTATAAGGCTAGAGGACAATATATAATGCTAAGAATTGCTGGCTAAGAATTTTAGAGCTATTTTAGCCTGCTCCACTAGCTAACTGAACTTCAGCTTAAAGCTGATGGGAGGCATTGGAGAAGTCTTAAAACGCTTTATGTGACTGAGAGCTACCACCCTGTACAGGATGACTAAGTCTTATTTCTTGTGCTTCCAAACTGAGGAGCTAGTCTGAAAATGCTGAGGCTTTGTTGGTTTATCACATGTCTTTTGGGAGTATCATCTCATTCACTGTTATTTCAAAGAGCTGTTAAGGAACAGAGGTAGCAGACAGGCAAAAGCAGCAGAACTGAATACAGAGGAGTACCCCAAACTGCTCTGCGTTGAAAGATCTTTGCACTTTACGTTTGTCACACTTCAATGTAAACTGCTGTAGATAACACATAGAAACCATAAAAAGGTATAAATTGGTGCAGGGTAGAGGTGGGCAATCAGAAGGTGAGTACAAAAAGCTGTTTTCAAACTGCTTACAATAGGTCCTTTCTTAGCCATTGCAGCTACAACTGTGTTACATTGGAGGTCACAAGGAAGAGCTCAGAATTCTTACTACACATCTTCCTGTGGCTTCCTCCCACTGATCCCATAAAACCACACAGAGAGAGGAGCTGTAGTGCCTAATCCGGAAACACTACTTGCCAGAGAGCCCTGTGGCACTGCAGGATTTATTCCTGCCTTACACAGTCTCTACCAGAAAGGATTCAGATGCAGCAGCCTCCCTGTTTACCCAAAACTTGAGGATACAAGTCTCAGAAGGAACTTGAAACCTTCTTTGAAAATACACTGGACCTCTCAGATCTTTACGGCTGTGCTGGATTAGAGAAGGCCTTGGGGCTGGTCTGCAACTTGGGTTCATTAGAAAAAGGGGAATTTGCGTGGCTCATCACTGTTGTGTGGAAGGGCATTAAGCATTTGATGAGCCTAAAATAAATGCAACAACCTATGTTCTATTAAAATAGAAAGAGTTAGACCTTGGTTACAAATATTTGGAGAAACAATTACAGAAGTAAAGCATGTAAGGAACCAAACACAGAATACACAGAAGGGAATTGCCTCAAGATAGGTAATGGCCTCTATCTGCCATTACAAGACAGCATAGATTGTATGCTGTATCAACCAGCCCTATGCAATGGCTTCGATGCCTCAGGGAATCTAAAATAGTGCTAGATGTCCACATTTAGATTATGGAGTCCTATCCAAAGTGTCATGAAACTCTTATTCTAGTTGTTAGGCCTGGATTTGTCATTCACAAGAACTTCAGAAGAACTGAGGTCCTTGCTCCACAGACTCCGTTTCTCCTGAGGCAGTATTACTGATGTATTTGTTTACTCCTATGTGTACCTAGGGCTTTCATGATTTCTGCTGAAGTGTTAAAGCATGTCTGAAGAACCCCCTCATTTCTCTACTCAGTAAAGAACCTCATAGTGTTCTTATGTAGTTTTTGGGTGTTCACTTCAAATAACGCCTGTGGCAGTAACTTTCTGAGCAAAAAAAGACTGGAAATGTCTGACACCCCTCCTTCTGTTTACTTCTAGCTTCAGGAAATCAATTGGCTTGTGAACAATAAGAAGTCTGAATACAACAAACACTGAAAGAGAGCAAAGTCATTGTGAGGAGAGATTTCATCTGTACATCTTTTCGTCTCACTTCTGCTTTTGGCAAAAAAAAAGTAAATGGCTATGGTATACAGGTGAGGTGGACAATAGTGATCAGAATTAGGAACAAAATTAATGGAATATCCACCCTGTGTATAAAGCAAATATATGCAAAACAAGGGATGAACTTGTATAAACATTCTTACATATGTGGTCCTCGTATCAAGAAAATCTGTATGTGTAGTACTTCTTTCATAAGTACTACAGCACATACATACGTAGAAGGACATTGGGCACTTTTCTGTGCAGGAGATGCACTGTATCAGGTATACACTGACAGATTGCATGTGACATGTGACATCACTGCTTCAAAAGAGAAGTGCTTTTGACTACATTATAAAGGATTTGAGACTGTTCACCAGTTTCAGTCTGCATAATTCTGTGAATTGTGTGACTTCAGACAGTATAGGGAAAGGTGACAGGTAATTTTATAAAGCTAGATTCCATTTCTAAATTATCAATAATCTCACTCATCACTAACTGACAGTGAGAAAGTGGACCTCTGTAGCCAGGCTGTCTGATCCACTTTACAACATGAAGTATTATTTTGTCTGGGCTGGAGCTGAGCACTGGGCAGCAGAGAATCAGGGGTCAAAGGCTTTGACATTACCAGGGAGACAAAAGGAGCTGCAGCGTACCAGGCTGATGGGACAACACAGTCTAGCTGATAAAATTGTCTTTCTTATCTAAACAAGTATAATTATTGTGCTGGGGTCTAGATTAATGGAATCCTATAATGTAGCTTTTGTCACCTATAGCTCTGTTTTGTTCAAATTTTATGTAAATCCTCATACCCATGCATAGAGGGATGTTGTCAGGTTATGGTTTTAGTTTTGTAAGACGACGTGCATTTACCAGGTCACTAATAAGTGTTTCTAAAATTTTTATATTTACTTCCAATTAAAATATTTCTGTTCTAGTATTTAAATATATTCCTGCCGTGTTTGGAGCCTAACTGTGGGTGAATCGTGTTGTGCCACTGTGGATGAAGAACCTTGTGCCACCCTCCTGCAGATAACCCAGGAGTGACACTGACCCATCTGTTCTATTTGTCCTTGATGAGAGAAACAGAAGAGAAACAAATCACCATTAATAGTGAGAGATAATTGGGCTTCAAAAATCCCTTCATTTATAACAGTTGGAGCTGTTGCATCACAGAAAAAGATACATATTTTTAATAGACATTATTATTGTCATTGTCCTTTTAAATAATGGTATGGTGGTAGCATAACAATGCTCAAGCTCACTACTTCTTTATCAGCAAGAAAATATAGAATCATTGCTTAAAGTACTGCAAGTTCCTTTTTTAACAAGAAACAACCCTGCAAGTGACAGATGCAGAACATGTGGGGCATGTATGAGACTATATGTGGTATGAGATTCATTGGATTCTTGCTCTGATTCACTCTGCCCTTGTCACCTTTGCCAGTTCCAGCTATTGTGACCAGGGGAAAAGCTTCAGATTAGGCAGGTCAGCAGTGGACTCCTCCCGTTCATGTGTGGAGATGTTGCAACATGGAAAGGGAGCTCATAAAAAATAAAAATACAGTGTCACTCAGCAGACCAGAGGCAGAGCAGGACCAAAACCTCACTGTTTAGGCACATTGATACTGAGTTTATCAGTACCAACTGATAAGCATTGTCCATTGTTTGGGCATCCATATGTAGCTTGTTTAAAATGTTTAATAGCCTTGCCCTCAAAAGTTGTTTTAAAACATTCACCAGAAAAAGCCCTTAGGCATGTCCTATTTCTGCCAGGGAAGGGCATATCATAAGAAAGTAAGAGCAGTTTCTGTGGTCTTGTGTCATTTGACAGGCTTCCTGGAAGTCTTCTGTGTAATAACTGTCACAAATATGTGAATAATTTATTTATTTCATTAAATTTCAAACAGTTAATAAAAGTTCAATGAGAAGAAGTATTTCTTAATTTTATCTGTCCCAAAGATCTGGAATCTACCCACGGTCTTCTTCTCTTCAAATAAATAGCTTGCCCTGTCTAAATGTTGTTTAAAGAAAATAATTTCCCATGAGAGCTGGAAAGATTTGACATGGCATAGAACAAGACCTCAGTAGGAGTGATTGACGTATCACCAACACAAAGCTGAATCATTCTGAGGTTTAGAGTAACTGGTTTTTTTTCATTAGTTTCTTATTAATGTGAATGACTTGTGTGACTAGCTGCTCAAAAGACTAATTAACTAAACTATTTAAAAATCAAACAATGACTGATTATTTTTTTAAAATTCCAGTCATTCACTGAAGTAGCATTCAGGAACAAGAAGCTTTTGAATTTGTCTTCTTAGGTCGTGACAGCCAAAGTGGGTCATTATGAGCTTTGTTCCTGTTAAACTACCTGATTAGGGACTTTCAGAAATTGACATATCATCTGAATTCAAAAAAACATAAACATCACAGTTATTTTATCTACCATTTAATTTTCCAAAACCAGAAAAAGGAACCTTTACTGTATATCCAAAAAAGACCATAGGTTTTTCCTATGTCTGTTAAATATGACGGGAATTGTGTACCAAACATCTATTTTAGAAAAAAACAATGTTTGTGGGATTAAACAAATTGGGTTTAACTACCAAGTCTGCCTTACATTTCCTACTCATTTGAGTAAACCTCTGAATTATAAAACAGTACAATAATTTAGATAGGAAGGGACCTCTGCAACTCCCCAATCCAACCCCCTTGCTCAAAGCAAGGCTAACTTCAGGTTGCCCAGCACCATGTCCAGCTAAGGTTTGAAAGTCTCCAGGATGGCGATTTCACCATTCTTTTCTCTAACGGTAAATAATTTTTTCCTTCTTTCTAACTGGAATTTCCCTTCTGTTGTTTCACTGTGCACCTCACAGAGGTGTCTGGGTTCATCTTCCCTAAAACTTCTCCGTGGACACTGTGGGCAACTGTGATTCAACATCCTCCAAGCCCTTTCTTCTTCTGTCTAGCCCACACACAAGCTTCAGGCCCTTCACCATCTTAGTGACCCTCCACTTGCCTCTCACCAGTTTGTTGATGTTACTTCTCTTACAGATAGGGGTTAATACTGGGCACTATGTCCTGGATATTGGGCTGTTGTCCAGTCCTCACAAACGCTGAGTAGAGGGACCCTGCGCAGTCTCCATCCTTGGAGGTTTACAAGCCCAGACTTTGAGCAACCTTTGAGCAACATGGTCTGACCTCACAGCTGACCCCCTGCTCCCATCTTGAATATCTATGTTCCTCTGAGTAGTGATGTCCCTTGACCTGCTGACTGCACTCCCGCTGGTGCAGCCCAGTAGGCAATTAGCCTTGGCCACCACAAGGGCACACGCCTGACTCATGCCTCTGTTGCCTTTAGAAAGCTGAGATAACAAGAGATATAATATGCCCCTGTCTCATTTGGGGTACACTCATTATGTCTGAGTAGTGACGGAGACCCTCTTAAATCTATGAACAGACAGAGGGTTAGCTAAGGGTTGAAAACATAAAAATGACTAGACAGTGCAGGTTAAATATGACATATGCAACAATGAGGTGATTTATTTCTCATTAAAAAAGCAGTTTCAATTTTATTTTTCTGTCAACATCTATTAAACTGAATACAATGCCACAGTGCATAAGTGACAGTTTATTTGTCTATAACAATATTGTTGTCATTCCCCTTCCACCTTTTTTTTTCCTAAACAAAAAGCAAATCACAATTTTTTTGCAAGTTTCTGACCTTTATATGACCCTATATTTACTTGCCAAACACATGTTAAGGCAGAATGAAATTGCTTTTATTTCTGATATAGAACTACAAGCTCTTTGGCCAAGTACTTTGTTAAGAAATCATATCTGGTCCATTTTTCATTTTTGTAAAAAGAATAAAGAATCTGTTCATTTTCCAGAAATGAAAAATGGACCAGGCATTATTTATAACATCTGCTGAAACGCTGGCCAGGTGAGCACCTCTAGCAGCTCTGGAGCAAGGATAGTGTTGACTGCATTTTTGTCAACTCCTCTGAATACGCATGTAGGGATTTCTAAATATGTTGATAACTTTTTACATATCAGTAATAAAGGACAAGAGAACAACATAGAGCAATTAATAATGTTGTGCAGTCATGCACTATTACCAGGCCACTAAAAGATTCAATGAGTGATTAATCAACTGAATGGATCATTTTCCTTGGGGGTGTAATGAACAATTATTATTGATTAATGAACCAATTAAATTTTGTAAAAATATAAGTTGAAATGAACAAAGCTGCTTTCTGTCTGTCACCAGATTGTCTCTATGAAACTAATAAAAAATAAAAGCTAAGAATGGGGGAAAAAAAAGTAAAAATCAGTGTAATAGACACTGAGTCACTGAGGAAAACATTAGCACCTCTTTTGATCTAAAATTTATGACTATAAAAAAGTGTCTTTATATTTCATATTTCTAAGCAGAAGTCATACATACAGGACATAGTTGACTGCAGCGGGGCCCCAATGGCCATTAAAACTCAAATGCACTCTCTTCTTCCAGCACTTTAAGGATTCCTGCTCTTATGACAAAGTCATAGAAAAGTGTGAGATGTCCCCAAAACTGCAAGAATGTCACAGAAACTGCTCTGAAATCTACAGAAGAGACGGACACAGAGATATCTTCTATTTGATCACCTCAAAGCTTCCTGTAGGACCCTGAAGCAACAATATTAAACTCAATACCCTGCTTCAACACGCTCAGTTTTCTTACTACATTTTGTTTGCAGAGACATGATGCTTACAAGGCCAAATCACTGCCACTTTATAGAGAGCAGGGGGTAGATCCTGAATAGACATGTCATTTCTAACAATTCCCTTTAGGATTTAGTTAAATCCCTTTTCAATTAACTTCCTCTCCCACAATAAGGGACTCAATTCCAGTCCACAATGTGAAATAACTTTCAGCCTAGAGATGGCACTAGGAACCAGAGAATATCTTCAGGTAAATGCCACTGACCTCTGGACTCTCAGGACATGACTGCTTCTTAGGGGGATGGCATATTTTGACTGGAACTCTGGGAGAAAAGGCAGAGAGGTCAAATAATTTTTCCACAGCCTTGTATCTCATGGACCAATGCAAATAATAAATATGCTCTTTATTGGGGGAATAAATTTGCTATTCTTTTAAGAATTTGTTATGTTCCTGTGGCATAACACAAATTCTAATCAGGACAAGTATTTCTTAAGTCTTATGAAATACTTATTTCAATTACTGTAAAGTATCTATCAGAATTATGCAAAGGTTCTAATTATAGTAACACTTCTTGCCCTCTGGACAAGAAAAAAGCAAGAACTGTATTAATCACAGATGCTTTACAGAGACCATGTAGAATGGTAATTTTGTCCTGCTAGTACACGGTTAAAGAGAAAAACTTGGTGGCAGAAGTAATTTGGGAAAAGCAGCTTGCGTAATTCTCAGAACAATGTTTGGCTGGTGAAGATTTTTGTGGTTTTCAAATCCAGTGTTGCTGCTTTTTACAAATATGAGACTTGGTCTCACCTATCCAGGGCTCAGTTCTGAACTCATTAGTGAGCTCAACAAAACTCCTCGTGCTTTTAGTGGTGCTTGCCTTTTAGGACACTTGGGCCTGATGAAGCACAACAGTAGTAGTATGTAAATAAAGAGAACTAAGAAAGGTAAATAGGAAGAGAAAAGATGAAAAGGTGCTTTATGCTGCTGCATGCAATTAAAGTTGAAATACAAAGGCTTCCACAGCAGGAGCAAAGCATAACACATTGGGGTTTTCTTTTTTCTTTTAACTCTGCAGTCGAATACTTTTCTTTTTCTTCCCCCCCAGCTCAACAGCTGCCTCCATCAGTGTTCAGAGATAGCTGTGCCTCTTTCAGGTTTCAATTCCTGTGAAAAGGTCAACAAGAGGCAGGAGAAGACATTAAACAACTCCTTCTTTAGTTTTTCTGATCAAATATAAAGCTAAAAGTCTCCCAGTATCCACAAATTTCTGGAGACCGCAAATGCTGGGCAGAAGGGCAGGAGGTCTTAGAAACAGAGTTAGTCAGAGGACCTGATAAAACAAAAAAATAGTTATGCCAAAGAGATACAATTAAAACATATTAAGGGCACTGGTTTTATGATAAATATTTTTTTTAAAATTGATAGTTTAATACATTATTTCCCAATTATTTTTCTATTATTTTTTTCTATTTCTTAAACAATCCACAAAATGAAACATTATAGAGTTTTTTGTTGAGGAACAAAACATTCTGTTTACAATGGAGGCAGAATTGACTTTGCTTCTCTGCTACTAACACACTGGACACAACACTGTGGGACAATTAGTGCATACGTAGTATCATGTGAATGACTTCACACACAGGCCTAAATTCCCTCATCATCCACCTGGCTACGTACGCACTGGCTCAACAAGCCTGCTGGCTCTTTGGGATGGGAAAGTTCAGCAAGCAGATAGAAACACAACGTCACAATGAAGAGGACATGCAGAATAGCACCACCAGCTCACAACTCTACGGTCTAGGGATTTGGACCCTACCTGAAACAGGCCCTGCCCACCAAAGGTTGTACAGACACAGCTGAGGAGTCACCAGCAAGATCTGGCTGGAAGCAACCTGCCTCTGCTTGTCAGACCTTTTGCATGGCCACCACTTGCTTCCTTCCAGACCTTCTTCCCATCACTTCTGCCCAGCCCCTGAATGAAACCTCAGCTCCCAGGCATGCTCTCTGCCTTGCTGCTCCCTCTTACTCATGCCACAAAGTACAGTGTGGCTGTACTGTGACCCTCCCTGCTGTGCTGCTGGTGTGAGAGACTGAAAGTATCACCCACACTGTACAGTTACCCCTCTTCAGCTGGGGCAGAGAAGCAGAGGCAGAGAATAGCACCTCCTTCTCCCGAGGTCAGAGGACTGATGGGTTTGCCTTCACCCCTCTTCTCAAGGTAGGTGAACAAGAAGGTTTACTTGGAAAAATTATTAGAACTATTCTAAAATGTGTTCTATTTTTTGAATATTCAGGTACTTTTTGGAGAGTTTTGTTCATTGTTGGATATTTCTGTCTGTCCACCAAATTCTTGGCAAGATATTTATATTTTCCTTACTACTTCTTTATTTGGGAGTTGATAATGGGTTTTGGCACCTGTTCTTTTTCCTTGTTTGGAAATACTAAGGCAAATAATTACATAATTAATATGCTTCCTTGGTAAGTAACTTTTGTCACTCTTTTAAGTCCCATGGTCCTCTTCAGGCTACTTTCTTCCCTTAATGTTTTTGAATCCGTTCCCATTTTTACTGAAAGCTCATGCAGATCCTTCTTTTCATCCCTGCGGTTTTCTTTTTTTCCTTTGTTTTACAGTCTCAACTTTGCTCTGTAATTCTTTTGTTCTTCCTCCATAGTTGAATAATTTTCTGCATGAATTATACAGATTATGAACTCAGCTGAATGTTGCAAAATGTAGGAGTGTAAGATTCCTCCAGTAAATAAGGTGTGCTGCAGTTCTGTAGTTTTAAACTAGCATGCCTGAATTGCAAAAATATTGGCTACCAAGAGCCTATATAAAAGCTATGCTACAGAAAATTTGCATGGGCCTCCTTAAATTTGAAGGAAAGTCCACAATACCTGAATGACTCAGAACAAGTTACGCCTCAGTTTTCCTGACTGTTAAAGTCCAGGGATGCATATTCTGTGAATTAGTTTGTTAAGGGTATATTCCAAGGGATACCATTCTTCTTGCTGCAACTGCACTGTTCTTCAAGGAGATAAGTACTGATTTATGCTGCTATATGAGGAAAAGCAGCCATTCTTATCCTCACATTCTCAGATTTCTCATTTTACTGCTTCCCATCCCACCAGAACTGATGGGAGATGTATTTCCTTGTATTTGAAACTGGGAGGGAATATACAGCTCTAAGGTTGCATTTTTAAGATGTTTCATGTTAAAAAAAAAGGTGTTTTCTGTCATAGATTTATCACCTTTTATTGAATCAAAATCAATAATGTAGGTACAAAACGACGATATAATTAAATAATTCTGGAAGAGCATTCAGAGTATTTGGGGCCACCGACTTCTCTCTTCTTCTCTCTTTCCAGTTCTGCACAATAGTTTCTTCCATGTTTCCTATTCATGGCCTGAGCTTATTTCATCCATGATAGAGAAAATCTACTGATCTTTTGATGCGTTGCTCCTGATTTGTTTGAGTAAAAGTCTAACTTCCAGCTACCCCTCTACTTTTAGTTCATAGTATCTCATGTTTGTTTTCCATCTCAACTAGGTACCATGATTCCCATTTTCCAATATGCTCATTTTTTACCCTTACCAAATGTTCACACAAGTTCTTCCATGTTTCAGGACATCTGAAATTTGGTAGCTGTCCTCAATAAGACTGGAAGCTTTGCTATAGTAAGTCCTGTCTTCAGACTTTGTCAGCCTGAAGTCTTTCACATAAATGCAGCAAATGCCCTCAGTATTTCAAAACACAAAGAAAATTAATAACCTAGAGGACTCTTTCTAACCTATTCCACACTGCATGGAGTAGTGACAGTCAAGAATTAGTCTCTTAATTGAGAACAGACCTTGAATATAGAAGAAACCCATTAGTGATAATGGCACAAACCTTTTAAAACAATCTCAATTGTTGTAGAAGAATAGCAGATAAGCAATTTGACCCTTTACATTATGTTAGTTTATGACCCTAATTTTTGAGAGCTCTAGTATTTCCTAATGCTCTCCCAACAGTAACTATGGTGAGCATCAGCAGAGCAACAAGTCAAGGGTCAAAGACAGTAGAACTGGTGTTCAGAAGTACATTTAGCGACACAGTGAACTGCTGTAATAAAGAAAACAAAGAATGTGATCAGGAGAATGCAGGGACTCCTGAGCAGTCCCTTTGAATGCAAAAAATCTGTGAAACTTCACTGAGCAATCTCTGTTAAAGTAAGAAATAAAATGAGTAGCATTATGTTAGATTATGCAATCTCAGATCTCTTTCTAACTTTTAAAATACAGTGCAAGATTGTGGTGGTTGGATTTCACATCTTCTGAAAGGAGGCAGGAGGATTCTTTTTACCCTTTCTGGTACCTTTGGTAGTATCTGAAATAGCTAAAGTACACAATTTAAAAGGTACACAAAATTAACTTTGCATAGTGGATCTGTCATGAGTACATACTGGACCAAATAGTGAAGATAGAGTAGATACAAGCAGGCAGATAAAAAGCAATCTGCAAGACTGTATACAAAGAAGTACCTATGGGCATAAGGACCATCTGCAACTCAGTGCCAGGAAATAAATCCATTTGAACAAGAACATCAGCAGCATGAAGCGAGGCAATGAATCTGACAAATATCTAGTGTGAGTGCATATCCAATACCAGCTGGGGAGGTAGGAACATTCCAGGTTATGGTACCAGCTGAAAAACACACAGGTGCAGTCTCTATGGATTAGAGAATTAATCAGAGGAATGTATCATTTGTGCCTCACAGAAGGATTTACTGACCTTTCTCTTTGTCTTAACGGCACCAGCAGGAAAGCCCAGAGATGGCATAGCTGGCCAGTGCCCCTTCCTCCCCACAGAGCTTCCAGCACTGGGAGGAGGGAGGGTCCAAGGTAGGGGGAATGCATGTCAAGAAGGGGCTGTAATTCAGACTTCCCCTTGAAAGAAGAGCCATAGAGAGCCACAGAAATTGTGGGAAGCTGCTGTGCCACTCTCAGCATTGTCAACACTGAAAACACACCTCAGGGTCCTTTATTTTTGCGTGTTTGCACTGTGAAAGTCTAGCTTTCAGACAATAGGTGCTCAGTCATTTTTGAAAGTCAGGTGGCCCTTTAGTGTGCATTAAAATGAACACCAGTATTTTGAGGCATTTAAAGCAAGTCACTTTTGAAAAAGGTTACTAAGCCTTTGTCTCCATATATGCACACTTAGCAGCCTTGGACAGTGGCCACAAAAACGATTACAAAAGCCTTAAGCACTTTTAAAGCCCTGACTATCAGCAACTGGAAAGTTTATAACCTCTCTTGAGCCTTGTTGGTGGAAACATAATGAAATACTGCCCTGGTGCACAGCTGACATTTTCAGATATGTGGATCTTCAGTTTCCCAACATCCTTGATTTTTACAAACAGGAAAACTTGCTGCAAATCCTTAGCAATTTTTCCTTTAACCCTTTTATAGACTGCAACATTAGTTATTACTGTTGGATTTTCTTCACCTGCTCTGCAGTAGGAGTACAAGCTCAGAGCTTTACCACAGGCTCTTTGCCTGCAGTCTGACTTGCAACAGAAGCCCTCACTGCTTTATGCTCTGCATTACTCAGTGTATTTGGTGAATTAAAGTTACAGTACTAATAATTTAGTGGAGAAAAAAGGCGTAATAGTGATACTATGCCACAACAAAGATGAAGAACTGGGCTCAGGTATATGAACATCTCTTATAACCATATTTTAAAAACTGGGAAAAAGATAGCAAAGGAATGTACTGAATCAGATCGAACAGTTAAATGCTTTGTAAAGTGATGTGGGTTGACTTAGTTCTTTTGCGTCACTAGAGAGTAAATAACAGCCATGCAGGTTCTGAGCAAAATACTCCGGTAAGTAATTACTATTTCCTAGAAATGGATTGAGCCCAGCACCCCTGGAGCAGTTGCATGAGCAATATCTAAAATAACAGTAACAGCAGGTCATGGTAAAATCCAATTGTTTACTCAATTCCATTCTGCTTTGTTCTGCTGTGAGCCCTGTTGAAAGCTGCCTGTAATGAAACACAAGAGACCTACATAAACTCGGATTTAACTCATGTGAAGGAGTTAAGGAGAATGTTCACTTCAATTTAGCAAAGGAGAGACATTCACTCATTCATCCTCATCTCACTGGATTAACAGCTGTAATATTCCCAAATAATAGACATGCAGCATGCTCACACAATTAAAGCAATGTTATAAAGATGGCTGGAGACTTTAGTGACTAAGCAATGTTATTTTAATTATGTATTCTATTACTGTCTGTTGTTAAACAGGAAGTATCATGCAGTCATTGAACAGGAACAGAACATTTCAGGTGCAAGGCAATACTTCTTAGAAGTGACAGAATGGAACAGCAAGGGCATAGAAATACTGTGAATTGTTTCTCTGAGATACTGACATAATCAAGGGACTAATATTCCCTGAAATTATGTGAAGTGCAGGCAGTTAACTGTGAAGTTGCAGAGAGAGGACTGTGTCATTCACAGATCTGAGATTTTGGAAAATGTGTTTTTAGGAAGGTCACTTCTACGTACCCAGAGGGTGTGTGGGAAAAGAATATGTAGATTAGAGATTGAAGAGGTGACCTGGAAGAATTACACCCAACTGTGTGCTATACTGACACTGAGATAGGAACACCACTATCAGCAACCTATCTATTTTTTTAAGTGGCTTGGCTTTTTCACTCAGCCATTGCCATTCCCCTTCAAAGGAGAGTAGAGGAGAAGTTTGAGCAATGGTTCTATATGTTCCCTTCCTCTCTTTGCAACCAACCCATTTGAAGACCTGGTGGGTAGGGTAATTGCAGCTTGGAATAAGTCATTTTAATCATATTTTGGGTCACAAAGGCAGCACGCTGCTAGGAAGGTGAATGGGGTTTTTTGAGTGGTTAGGAAATTCATCCGACTTCTAAAGGGCAGCAAAGGCTTGCATGGCCAAGATGCAGTCACCAGTTAAGAAGTTTTTCAACTTAAATGTCAAGAATAAGATGCAGTAAAATAAGGTGAAAAACTGAACAGAAACACTGGAACAAAGAAAAGATTTTAGGAAATATGGGTTAGATGTAGGCAAGATGCAAAATCATCACCAGATAGGGTACCAAATGTCTCAAGGACATAAAGATGTAAAGGAATCCATAACAAAACATTCAAATTAGGTGTTACCCTGTTTGGAAGTAGTGCAGCATGTAGGGCAAAGAAAATTTCATCTGGTTTAGGAATAGATGTGTAAGCCTGTGCTTGAAAATAGCCATTTCAAGAGGCAAGTCATTCATACCTCTATGAGAATAAGCCATAGAAAGGAATAGACTCCCCTAAGGTTTCGGCCCACCTCTTCTGAACTTTTTCCTTCAAAGAGGAGAGTTTGCTTCTCCAAAGAGTGACATATTCATTACACTGGAATTGTTTATGGGAGGGAAATGCAGAAGTACTGAAGAGATTGAAAGCATCAAAGAAAATTGTTGCTCCTAAAAATTCTATGTGTCTTGGAAAACTCCACTCCTTCCACTTTAGAAAAAAAAAAGACAATATTGAATTTATGGCAAATCCAATCCATCTGTCCATCTGAATTTGACAGGTGCTCTTGCTTTCACATTGCTTTTCTAGCTGAGAATATTCTGGGGAAAGAAAGTTCTGAAAAAATAAATAGAAAAAAGAATGTCAAGAAAATGTGAATAACCACAGAGTTCAGAGCAGTTTCATATGTATGATGAAACTCAGACCTGAGAGTTCCTACATCCCTGTGAAAGGCTGGATGACAGAATAAACATGTCAGAAGCACAAAGATTTGTTGGTCCAGCTCCTACTGCAAGTCAGTGGGGCAGGGTCCTCACCTTCTTACATGCCTTTGAAATTCTCCTCACAGGAAACTTAAGAGAAATGTTAAAGTTCTGGTGGCCTTTTCTGCATTCAGTCATTCATATTTATTTTATTTTGGTTGAAGGCAACAATAACAAGTTAAGGGGGAAAGGGAATTGTTCAGTAGTGCAGTTTAAGACCTACATCAGTGTCTCTTCTTTTAAGTAACTTCATTTTAATTTTTGAGGAAGAGACACTTAGCCTGGAATAAAAGTTCCTTTCACATCTATTGCTCTGATCCGGTGATTTGCACTTAGTAGGTGTTCCTATGTCAAGCAAGTTTCAGCAATAATGTCGAAGTGATTTGTCTTTGCAATCAGATTTGTCTGGTTTCTACCAGACTGCCCAGAACATCTTGTTATCCTGCATCTGGAGTTCACCAACATGGAAGTGCCTGCATTTTATGGAGGCAAAGATAATGTACAAACAGTGTTATTTTGTGGTTCCAAGACACAGATTTCTAATAAGAGCACTTACTGCAAAGCCCACTCACACCAAAGAGTATATTTCCAGGCTTTAGAGGCCTATAAGGCACTTCAAAATTTGGATCCAAGATTCTCCACAGCACTGCGTCTTATTTAGTTTCCAATTGCATACAACAAGGGCACTTGTAAAATCCAGTTCCAGCTTGGATCTTACTTTCTACATAGTTCTGAGATCTTTGTTTTCATAGTTTTAGCTGGACCCACATGTGGGTCTTAAACATTGCTAAAAAGAAGGCTACTGACTCTCAAAATGACATGGACCTGTTTCAAACCTGAAACTATTTGAACAAGCATGAGCTGTTGTTATTATCTTTCCAAGAAGAAAATGTCTCTTGGATATTTCATGATAGAATTACATGATGTTTACTTAAGGTAATGCCTTCATATTTCAAGGAGGTTTGTTTGTTATTTTAAAAAAACTTTTAAATATTTTATTATCTCTATTTGAAAAAATCAGCATCGTGTCTGGCAGGTAACTCCCACACTAACACTTACAATAGAAGACAACATTTGTAAAACAAACACTTAAGGCCTTCAGCGCTTTCAAAGATTAAAGTAATCTAATTACCTTTTATTTTCCTGGAGTTTAAGATAATTTTATGCTTTGACTGTATTGTAGCAAAGCCATGTAACTTTAAGAACTCAGCACTGCTAGGAAATCAAAAGCAATAAGAACTTCAGTCTAAGTTTTTGAAAAAATTCTTTCTTCTGTGTGTCTACTCCTGTCGTACACAGAAATTCTCCAGAGTTTATTCTGCAAATCTGTCCAGAAATTTTCCCATAGAAATGACCACAGACTACAGGTCTGCAAAATTCACAGATTTTGGAGGAACTGTCAGAAGTCCAGGCTTTCCTTAAGGAAACTCCTTGCCTTCTTCCTGTCACAGACCCTTCCATTTTTCTGGCATAAAGGTGTACCGGCAAAGATTTCCCTTCCTCCTTAGAACAGTGCCTCCCTCAGAGAGAATTGCAATGGCAGGAGGAGGCAAAATCCCATAGTGACTCCAGAGTTCCTCCTACTTGAGGAATATCCAAAGCGTAGATAAAGAGTAGTCCTGGTTCCACAGATGGCCAGTAGAGATTCCCCATCTATACAAACTCACCCAGAAAGAGAAGGAAAACCCCAGACACAGTACTCTTAAATGAATTCCATACTGTGTAATTCACATGCTCACTACATGCTCTAAATAAGGACACAAACAGATAGTACAAGAAAGCCAAAAGCATCACAATATAAAATTTGCCACAGCATTTGCATAACACTGATACGAAGGCAATTTTCTTCTTCCATTTACAGTAAAACATTTGTAAGCTAAACCTGCGACTCAAAGATATTTGGACCTCAAACGTATGTGAAGTTCCTGCCTGAATAGAATGTGCAATATTCAGTTATATCTCTTGGTAATAAAATGCTGGCAGGCTCTTAATTTTATGGTAGCATTACCAAGTAACAATGCTAGCAGGTGGTTCTGGAGCTCAGGACAAGTGATAAAAGCTCCTTTCAGCTCCTCTTCTTTCATTTCCAAAGCATATGACCTTCTCTGACCAACATTGTGTTTCTTCAAGGAAGCTTTCGGACTTACAGTTTTCCTTTACTGAACTTCATGTTTTCAGGTGCACGCATACCTCAGATTTTGGGTACATAACTACTAAGACAGAGGACTGGAGAGACAGAAATGCTGAAAACTTCCAGCCACAAGGGCAGCGCCTTAAATGTGTGGTATTACCACCTGATAGGCAAACCCAAGGTTCCCCAAGCTGGCTGTTGTCAGACCACACGGTAGACACAGATTTGGAAAATGATCTCTCGTCATAAAGCGACAAGCCCATTGCACTTTCCCACAGGTCTGGCATTACTGAATTAGAAAATATGTAAAACAAATGTCTATAACAGGGTTGATGAACTACTTTATTAATCCTACCACAGGAAATAATTACTTTGATCTGAATTTTTTTTAGCTCGCTGTTGACCAGTATCACTTTTAACAGTCATGTGCTTGTGCAGCTGAGAAAGGTGTAAGTGTTCCCAGAAAGGATACAAAGGATTGGATTAGTCACAAAAGGCTTAGAAGATATAATAATAAACATGACTCGTTGTATTTTTAATGACCAATCATATGCTTCTTCCTATTTACAATTTTTAAAAAGGAGTTGAAGGCACAGGTTCTGATTTTACACACTTCCTTGCATCTCACAGATGCCAGTAACTCTATCCCTTTCCTTAGAGTAATTCCAGATCATTATATAAATATAAAAAAAGAAACGGATACACATCTTTCTTTCATTTAATTTTCCTAGGGAATTTATCAAAGTCATGGTCAGATGTTTGCTACATGATATTCCTGTTAAGCACTAACATCTGACACAGTGTGATGCTAATGGACAATCTGAAAATATGAATTACAACAAAGTAAGCACTGTTACTACAATGAATCAAACTGATTGTAGAAAGCCCTGTTATCAGATCTCCCTTTTCATAGTTGAACTTCACGCTAATACCATAGTAGTTATTACTGCCGCTAATTCAGAAGCTTTGTTGTGCTTCCTCCCATATATTTCTACTCAGCTAAACAATTATCCAAGTGGAAAATATATATCTCTTATTCTTATAATGTTGCAAAAAAATGTGTTTCTGGAGTTCTTTTACCTCCCTGGAAACTGTTATTGACATATTTTGGAGACTAGTGCAGTGAAATTTTACTAACTATTGACACTTTGGTTTACTAGTTTTCATTCAGGTGAGTAAAAATTAGTATATGCATTGCACCAGTACCATCTGATGCAAAAACATACTTTTCACATAAAAGCTTGAGGGGTTTTCACAAAAAAAAAATTCAACAAAAGAGGTAGCAAGAGAAACAATGATTTTCAGGTAAGATGCAAATAATTTTCAGGTTCAGCACAACAAATGTGGTCACACCCATGCTGTTATAAGAGCAGAAGGAAAAGATGCAGGGGCTGAGCAATTGGTTTGGATGAGGGAGGCCCAGAATATCGAGGCTCCAAAGGAACGATAGACAGATAAGTGTGAGAGGTTTTTTCCCCTCTCAGGTTTTAGAAATCAAAACATTCAGAGAGTTTGCTGGAACCCTCTGAGCTGAGACAGGGTCCTCTGTAGGTAGCAAACATCCCCTCCGAATTATATTCTGCCCTTAGGACTACAAGATGACTGATGGTGTTGACTATTATCTTGTCTGTAAGCCAGTGTTAAACATTGGATTTCAGTTCTGAATGACTTTTCACTCACTGTCGCCACAAGAAGTCTTGATCATGACACTGAAAGCATTGCTTACTCTGCGTTTTTCCAGTGCTTTCTCTTTGCTTCATTTGCAGGGGATTACATGGAGAAAAATTGCAGGGAAACAAATTTCTGCTTCCTGCCAGACAGCAGAAGCAATTGCACATGAGAAGGTACATTTTTATTGATGGATATGGGGATTTGCCAATGGAAGGGGAAGAGAACTGTGAGACACTGATTTTCTGTAATAGATTCAGATGTTGCAAGGACTGAGTTTAAAGAGTTAGTTTGATGCTAGTAGGTCAACCATTTACCACAGTATTACTGTTCCCTAGAGGACATGACAGTTTTGAAAGGATAGCCAATATATCAGCTCTATCAGTCACTAGAAAAGATGGAAAGATCTATAACACAGAAAAATAAAAACTTTTGTGGTTTATATTGATAGTACCCTGAGTAGATTTTTTTGAAGATTTTGAAAAAAAAATAGGCCTCCCCCTTCTGTCTTCACCAATTTGATTGAGAGAGAAATTGTAGCGCCACAATTACAATATTTAACATTGGATTTTATCTTCTCAAAGGGAAAACTAAAAGCTGAATGTTGATGTCTACAATGCTCTGGATGTCTATATGGCAGCATAAAAATTATTTGAACAGACAAACAACAAATTTGCTATAGCTTAGGTAAACTGGGAAGTCAAAGCACCTGAAAAGAATAGAATCCATCTGAGTGCACTATGGAGCCAATTTGTTTTCAATTTTCTGGACAGGCATGACAAACTTGATACATCCAAAATTCACCAGAATCGATCCACATATGCTGACTATTTGTGCAATGCACATACAACACATCTGCTACTCCCAGAGCTGTTGGAGTCACTACACATGTCCACTCAGACATCTAGATTTTCCAGACAAAAATATGTGATCTTGAACATAAGCAAATTAGTTAATTAGTACACCACAGAGAAGTAACTGTGCATTCACTAAAGATCTGCATATGAAAGCTGTAGTGGAAAATTTGAGGAATGGAGACCCTGCCTCCCACAGTCCTTAATTCCATAAGGTAAATCCCACAAGATCTTTTTATTTCATTGTCTTCATCTTCCTAATAAGAGTTGGCTAAGGAGGAAAGGAAATTTGTGTACTCCAAAATAAAGGAGATTCATTTAATTAGTGATTCATAGAATCACTAATGAGAGTAAATCTCTGATGCCAATAGAATATATTGCAGTATGTACAGAAACACATATATTAAATACATGCATGTGGTGTTACAAAGACTCTTCTCCGTTAAACTTGCATTTTCCCAATTAAGAACAAAATTTAATTTCATGCAAAGAGTCTGTGTGCGCCTCTTTTTCCTCTTCTGGCTTTGACATCATCCTGCAGCTCTAGTTATTACTGTGTAATTGTCTTGAAATGTAGTTATTGTTAGGAATCGTTGCAGATGTTCCCCATGTAATTCAAACTAAATGAATATAGAATTAAATTACCAGTGCAAAGCTTTACCAGTGCAAGTTGCAGTAAAAATGGTAAATTATTCTATCCTTTTAGAGGAAACTATCCAAAAAATGTAACGGGAAGTTAAGTAAGCAGTATTTCTTACTAGAGAATCTAGAAAGGTTCAAAACGAGATGTCAGAGTTAGTGCTGAATAGCTTAATATACTGTCCCCACTCAGGAGACGTAACTATTGCTCTGTGACTCTGATTAGAGGGAAGTCAATAAAAATGTACCAGCAGCTGCCTTAAAATTCATTGGGACCTAGGATACTACCATGGGCTGGGGGAGTTTGTGGTTATTTTATATTATATTCCATGGCTTCTAGGACTTCCAGTTCTCTTTGTTCTAAAAACCCTTAAGACTGTGAGTACTTCCCCAGCCATCAGACCACAAGGCAGCAACAATTATCAAAAACATCACTTTGAAGAGAGGGTCTGGATTCCCCAGCCCTGTGAATCAGACCAGCCACACTGCAGTTGAAGAGCATTAACTTGCATTAATATGCAAGTTATGTACAATGACATGGCAAACATCAGCATTTCAAGCTGCATTTCAGAGATGGTGTTCCCTTAGCATCAATCATGAGTGATAACTTCCTTTCAAGAACTATTCAAAGGCAAACACAGAAATGAAAAAAGCTATAACCTTAAAGGAGGTAAGGGCTTTCAGACAAATTCATGTGGCTAATACTGCTCGGAGTGAATCATTAATGACAAAATTGGGTTTGGGGCAGCTGCATGGAATGAGCAGCCCATGAATGTCTCTGCTTTATCTTTTTAGTATAATTTTATTTATCCTTACAGAACAGACAGAAGTGAGTAAAGGCCATTACATTCTTCATTTTCTGAAAATGAATTGCTGTTAATATTTTGGACAACTTTGGATCTTGAGTGGGGACAAATAGCCTGTGTGGGGGAAGTTCAATGAATGTACTGTTTGAAAAATGTGAAGTTGCGTATAGCTGAATGGACTTTGGGTTGGTTTAGACAAGCTGGGTTTTTTCGTGTTTGCTTGTTTCCAATAACTATTCTCTGTTTGGAATGTTTTAAACCATGCTAGGACTGGTACTTTCAAATAGGTCTTGATTTCATGAACACAGTTAATGTAATCAGTAAAATCTGGATTTTTTCCCAACATAGTCCTTTAATAAAAATTCCTGTAGAAGTCAGTGATAGCTGAAATACCTCCCCAGGTTTCCACTGAAGTCAATAACAAAAATCCCATCAGCTTTGAAGGGTGGAGGTTCTGCTTCTTAATAGTACTGAATGTTACTGGGGTTTTGTTTTGCTGTTGGTTTGTTGCGGGTTTTTTTAATATGCATCATTCATGACAGATTTGAAACAAAATGTGGGTTCTACATTAACCTCTAACTCTTTTCAGCAAACGCATTGAGAGTTTGATATCTGAACTTGAATTTACGCCCAAAGTGGAAAATAACCTTCTTTTATTTCCAAATCAAGTTCAAGACTACACTGCAAATACATTCCTTGAACTATCGACTTCCACAGCGTGATTGCTTGCATAGAAGGGAAGCGAAGAAGCTACAGAGTTTGTCTCAAGTGAGATTGTTAATTCCACCATTAATCCATTGGCTCAGTCAGACTATAGGGACAGAAAAGATATGTTCAGAGTGGGAGATTAGATGATCCACTTTGCTTCTCAACTGGAAAGCAATAACTTGCAAAGCTACCCTATAGCACCTAACCCATTCTTTGAGATCTCAGCCTTGTACTTCCTTGCCTTTTAAGCAACCCAGAAAAATGTCTTCTGGAAGCATCAACATGCCATTGCTCAAAAACCGAAGGTAGATATTAAAGTTAACTGATAACATGATCTGAAATCAATTTATTTAATTAAATGAACAGACTTATAAACAAAAAATGCTAAGTAACTAGTAGGTTAAGTAAACAGCTTGCAATAGGGAAATGCAACTATTTTTTTTTGTTAAATTTTACTGATGCCATTTAAATTAATTGAGTTGTTACTGAAAAATATTTTTACAGTAGTATATGTAGAAGACTAAAAGTTATTCCAGGCCATGATTCCATGAAACAATCTGCAGAGATGCCCTAATCTTCCTGCCCAGCGAAATATGTATGGCATGAGTGGGTAAGTACAGCGTGGACTTCCAACAGCATGTGTTGCCACTTTCATACGTGGTTTCACCTCACACCTACTCAGTGCAGTTTATAAAACTGTTTGAAAATCAGTTTGGGTATTTGTATTTTCCATCTCATACCTTTTCTGTGTTTCCAGGTTGCAACAATAGTCACAGCTTTCTTGTTTTCATAGGTGGTTTTGACAAAACTGCGAAAGGTTTGTTTTTTCCTGAACAACATCTGATGAATGTCTGTGTTGCTGTAACATTTATCTGCAGGTTTGTTTATTGTCTGTTGTCCTTTAATTTTTCCATTTCTTTTTATAAGCGTAATCCTCTTTGACATTCAGATCTTCAAGATGAGTGTTCATCTTTGACTTTTTTCCTTCTTCTCTACTACTTCCAAGATGCATCCAAATTTTACCGCTTCTTCCTGTGAAACATTAAAGGCTGAAATCTCTTGTGTAGGTAATGGTCTAAATAATTAGCTCAAGCTTACAGCTGTCTCTGCCTTGATTACTCTAGCCTTCAAATATCTCTTCCCTGGTTATTGGTTGGTTTTTTTTCAAAATGCTGCTAAAGTGATTTTTCCTATGCATAAATCTGATCTTATCTTTTAAACACACATCCTGAAGTTTCAAACATTTTCTCTCTCTAATCACTCTTCCCTGCCTCTATACCACTTTTTTTGAGGATCCAAAAAATTAAAACCTTTGCTGTAACATTTATCTGCAGGTTTGTTTATTGTCTGTTGTCCTTTAATTTTTCCATTTCTTTTTATAAGCATAATCCTCTTTGACATTCAGATCTTCAAGATGAGTGTTCATCTTTGACTTTTTTTCCTTCTTCTCTACTACTTCCAAGATGCATCCAAATTTTACCGCTTCTTCCTGTGAAACATTAAAGGCTGAAATCTCTTGTGTAGGTAATGGTCTAAATAATTAGCTCAAGCTTACAGCTGTCTCTGCCTTGATTACTCTAGCCTTCAAATATCTCTTCCCTGGTTATTGGTTGGTTTTTTTTCAAAATGCTGCTAAAGTGATTTTTCCTATGCATAAATCTGATCTTATCTTTTAAACACACATCCTGAAGTTTCAAACATTTTCTCTCTCTAATCACTCTTCCCTGCCTCTATACCACTTTTTTTGAGGATCCAAAAAATTAAAACCTTCACTTTTAGGAAGTCATCAAGAAATTATTTGGGGTGAGGTAAACTAATGATGAGTGAGGCTTCAGTTCAAGAGTTTTAAATGCATAACAATGCACAGGGCACTTTGGGTACCTAGTGTTTCCATTAAGGCATGTGATTGGGTATTTACCTGAATCAGAGCCCAAAAAAATGTAATTTTAACTTAGCTTTGTCCATACAACAGATTAGTGTTTCTAGGCTGCCAAGAGCATTGTTTGTGCTAAACAAATCACACTAAGCCAGACTGCTACAAATTTTTACTGTGATGTTTTGCACTTAGAATATCATCTGTCAAAAGATTGCTCTCAAAGCACTTTACAGACATTAACTAATTAGGCCTAATGACACTTCTCTGCAAGTAGTGAAGTATAATTAATTCCCTTTTGTGAAAAGGAAATTTAAGGCACAGAGAGATCAGAAGATTTTTCAAGGTCATGAAGGATGTTACAGAAGATGTGGGAATAGAACCCAAACAGTCCAATCCTCCAAGATTGTGCTTCAGGCACAGGAACACAGCTATCAGCTGTGGGAGGAGGATGGCTCTTCCTTTCCTTTCTTTGTTATTATAGAAGTACAGGAAATTAATTGCTACACGGACATGCTTTCATTAATTCCACACTAATGGCCTGCAAAGGGTGCCTGTAATAGTCCATTAGGAAGGAAGTTATCTGCCTCCTCCAAGTTCTGTGTGTAAACAGCAGTGAAGAAACTGTGTATTTCCAAGTTATCACTCTACCAAGGACAAAGTCTTGCTCGTGTTTATCCATTTTCATTGATAATACCATTTACTATTATTGTAGAGTTGTGGTTTTAATCCTCTGCATTTTGTATTCCTCAGAGTTAAATCTTACAGTGACAAGAAAAAGGCCACAGAATTTCAATTTATATGTAAGAGGTTATCTCAATGACTTTTGTAGATATGTAAATTCAGGTCTTAGATTTTTCTATAAACTTTGAGGATTTCTTTAAACAGGTTTGGTTTTTTTTTACTTAAGCTTTAAAGTGGGAGTTTTTCTGGCCCGCACTGAGCCAGCATTGGTTAACAGGACGAAGAGACAGGTAGCCCCCACCTACAGATAACAGGTAATGAAAGAAAAGGAAGAATATGAAGTGTTCTGGTTCAGAAGCTAGTTCCTCCCTGTTTTCTGCTTAAAAACCCAAGGGTCTCCCCTAACTAGAGTATATTAGAAGTAAAATAAGTATATATGGTCAGATTTTCAAATATGATTAGGTATCTAACTGTGTGGGCAGATCCTTGTGAGGTCTTGCTACAAGTAAGGGCACCTGAGTCCCACCGGATGGAGAATAAAGACAGGGAATGGGCAGCTCCATAGAGACATATCCTTTGATTTCACACAAACTGTCTTTGCATATCACTTTTTTAACTGTCTTTGTGCCTTGAGGTTTTGGCTGGCTGTTTTAACCCACTCTTAGTAAAATTGATATAATGAAGCAGAAAAAAAGGAGAGCTGATGAGCAGGAACGGCTCTGTCTGTCTGTGACTGTAGCTACTCTAACTCAAAAGTTAAGAAAATGGGAACTTGATCTTTGAGGCTTTGCTGATGGGAAGTGATTGTAAGTCTTTTTTTACACACTTTTTAGTGTATTTCCCATGTTAACTGGCTTGCTGGGTGGAATTTCCTTCTAGTTCATGCTAAATGGTAATCCATATTATCACTGAAAGCTATAGGTGGACTTGATGAGGGAGGATCTGCAGGGATCTTTGTGCTAAAGCACACAAATAAGACAGCCTTTTTTCTATGGTCCTGTGCAACCTGGTAGGAACTTGCACTTCAATTTGCACTGACCACTCACTGATCAAAATGTATATCAGTGAGCAAAGAGAGCAACACCCAGGATGTGTCCAAAGTAAGGTAAGAATTAAATAAATACACTGCAGAAAGATGAACTTCTTTTTTTTTTAATAACCACACATTTCTTGTTGTGTTCACTGTGATGGATTTAGCAGTTGAACCAGGCAACAAACAGTATACGAACCAAAAGGCAGTGTATAAAAGGTTTCCCATCTGGATAGAAAATTCTTCTTTTTTTCTATAAAATAAGAATTTATTTTATGAGTTTATAAATTGCAGCTCTTAAACTCTTCATTGAGAAATCGACTATAACCTAACTGCAGTTCTTTTAAAGACTACAAAGAAATGTTTCACTTTAAATGGATACCATTGACTTTCCCCCACACTGACTTCTTTTCTGACAATTATTTTCCACTGATGTTGTAACTATTAGCAGTGTGGCAGCACTTGGAACTTGAGATCAAGGCGCATTACATTTGCTGCTGCTGCTGTAAAGCTTTGCTGTCCTCAGTTTGAACCTAGGTGAGTGAAAATGGCTGTTTCAGAAAAGTAGAGATACAATCTGCAGGATTCCAGATATCCAGCAAGGCTATTACAGCCTAATATTTTAGTATCTAATTCCAAGGGCATCCAGCAATAGGCAGGGCTCAGAATGACTCCCAGCTGGCAACGCTTCTAAAAGAAACCAGACGTTGTCTTAACTTGGTTCCAAGTTTACAGATGTAATTGGGTACTGATGGCCATGTGGCTTCTTAAAACAGAGCATTTAAATAATGAGCATTTAGCATGTACCTTATGGCTTTTGCGCCAGAGCTGTCAAATCCTGATCCAAATAACGATGTGTTTGCCTATCTGTTCCCATGGCCCAGGTGTCACAAAACATCAATGATTTCTTTGTCTAGTTGTGTTATGTTTTCAATTTCTCCCAAGTGTGTCCCATGTTCACTTTAGTTTCTCAGCTTGGACCTTGAGCCCCCTCCCCAACCCCCCTAGAAGTATTAATATATGAGAAAGCACCACTGCAGGTCCTCTCCCCTCTGCTCCTGTCCTCCCAGATGCCCTAGGTGATCAGAGCTCTCCTAGCTGAGGCTGGCAGCCCTACTCTCCTGCTGAGACTGTAACCTTCAATGGGACAAACCACGGGGCTCGACTGGCACATATGCAGCAGCTCCTTCACCAGTCCCACCTGGCCCAAAGCAGGACAGCCTGGCTGTTTGGAACCAAGAAAGAGGGGGGAAAAAGTATTTTTCTGATCATTCAGAAGACCTAGGAGGGACTCTAAGGACCTGAGGGAAAAAATTCCTTCTGCAGTTCCCTCAGTGACTAGTCATCCCTCTGCTATACACATATCCTCGTGTATGAGGAAAAAAACCCTTGCACACAGAATAAGAAACCACAGCCCCAAGCCCAGCAGTCATATCCATCTGCCAGATTTCTGCCCCCAGACGTTTCAGTGCAGCACTAAAATCCTTCATCCTTGAAAAGTGATTTTTTTTTTTCATTAGACGTGTATTAGTCCACCACATATTCCAGACTGCCTGAACAGTTTGTGTAAAATCCGTAGAGAGCAATGAGTTAAATATCAGCTCAGAAATGCACAACCTGAAAGTAGAGGATTAAACTGGAGACAGGTCATCAGCAGTCTCTTCACTTCCTCTCACTAATAATATGATTGCATTGTAGTACTTGTAGCATAAACTCTTGTAATGACATTACCGGAATTGCTGTAGAGGCATAATATATCTTAAGGTATATTTATTATAATACTAACATTTCTGATACCCATAAATTTGTCTGTCAAAGTTTTCATGACGAACCTATTTTTCTCCTAGCAGATGAGACAAAGCTAGTAATTTGCTGGTTTATGTTTGTACTTCCACATCTCAGAAATAGATTAAAATTCACTCTGATATTGTAGGATTTGAATTAATGCTTGAGCTCTTAATTTACCTTTCCCATGTGTAAAATAGGAATATTTATCTATGATATATTTAATATCCATCTTTCAAAAATGCTGCTGTAAAAATATACAGCAGTTTGGAAAAAGAAAGCGTAAGAGCTTCCAAACTGTATTTCGATTAGAGGATTATGCCAAAACACATAATATCATATCACTAACAGAGCTGCACTAAAAAGAAAATCAGATTAACTGCAAAACCAGATAAAAAATGACTTCATTGGCCCATATTGCTGTGTCTGAGTTGGATAGCATTCAGAAATCATGCTTTCTAAATGATTGAATGATACAAAAAACTTCTTTGTTGGTAAAGAACTATATTTAAGTCAATCTTCTAGAAAACCAGAGTCCACGCCAAAATGGTAATGAATGAATATTAAACAAAAAGTTCAAATTAAACACTTTAAATAACTGATACTTCTGTGTGTAGGTGGGACACACCTCATCTGGCTTCAGCTTACTCAAAATTATCCTGAGTCACTATCAACTCTGGTACCACCAGATTGCCATTTACCTCCCTCATTTTAGAAAAGTACCTTGGGGTGGGCTGAGCTTCCTCTGAGACTCATTAAGAGGGAACCTGGAAAACTAGTTTAGAGTAGTTTATACCCATGTTTGAAGTGGATAGAATAAAGGGAGATTAATTGTATCTAAAAGCCTGTACATGAAATACTGATGGGAGTTTTGTCAGTAACTTCCAGGGGGACCTGACCATCTCAGTGTGGTATGACCAAACCGGTGAACTTGTGGGAAAGGAGACTGGTCTGAACTTGAGACATTTTTTTCATTATGTGGCAAAATTTCTCTAGTTCTCAAAGTGACAACTGCTGCCAGGAGTGATTTTCAGCTTTCAAATTATATCTGGCAACATCTTTGCCCAGATTTCAGCTAATTATACAGTGGATGTTTAAAGGCAGTTTTTAATTCCATAATGGACCCACCACAAGTATTTTCTTGCTATGAAAAGTGCTGAATACAGACCACATGCCACTTTTCCAGAGAGATGAGTGTAGGAAAGACTATAGGTGTCACAAAGCATCTTAGTTTTACCCGAAGTAATAACTAGCCAAATTCAATTTATCTGCAACAAGATTGTTTTTTTCAAAAGTGCTAATAAATTTAGAGGGAAGAACTTTGTAAGGAAAGCATACACCCAGATACACCCATATGCATAACATGCAGCTATACGTACTCCTTGGAAAGTATGCATTAAGCTACACAAACACTCTTAAAACACAGTATACTCTTCTGGATGAGCAGCTGGCCAAGCTGGACAAGACAACATCAAGTAGTTGAGTTTCATGAAGCAGATTATATGCTTCCCCCTTTAACTCAACACATGTAGCAAAACCATCTGGAGATACTACAGTCTAATCTTTTGTTCAGCAGTTGTGTCTCAAGGATGGTTCTTTGCCTTTGCCCTCTGCGCCCACCAGGTTCCTTATCCATAGTCCAATTACTTTCTGTTACCGTCTTCTTCTGTGTTCTCATTGTTATGCTTATACCAGTTTTACTCAGCTCTCAAAGTTGCATTTCTTCAAGGACTGCTAACCTGTTTTCAGGTTGTGCCCATATTTCCTTTTTCCTCTGGTGTGTTTTGGAGGTTGTTCTCCACAGGAGAGCAGAGAACACCCGGTTCCAGGCTCCAGTTCACACAAGATCTTGCAAACTCAGCCTGATGGCAAGTCTAACTGGTCACAGTCCCAACACCCTGCTAAGGTGGGGGCTGTGAGCAGCAATGGATACTATTACTGGACCATGGAGCAGCAAGACCCTTCTCTTAGTCCTGCAAAGGCCTCCTCTCTACAACAGAACCTGCATCAAGAGAAGAGGAATGAGAAAGCATACAACAAAGGAGAGCTATTTGGACATTTTTTAGTCCTAGCTCCTCTCAGAAAGCTAATTATGTTCGTACACTATGGAGAGAAGGTATTTATTTACATTATCGCCCCATCAGATTGACAGATATCTATTTGCCCCTTTTCATGTCATCTGAATGTGGGGGTCCCTGAGCCTCTTGCTCTCACTATTGGCCTTCACAGAGCCTGTGCTAGGTCCTGATGCTCTTTATGAACCATCCACCTGGCTATTCCAGTAAGACATTCCCCCAAACAGGCCTATAGGGAGTCAGTGCTGATTTGGAAACCTGGAAGTTTCTGTAAAAGAGCTCAATACTTTAATTATGGCTCTCTGATGCAGTTCCTGAGCCAGGGCTTCATTTTCTCACACAATAAGGGGTGGAGAAAGTTTTCAGAGTGGAAGTCAGGAACCTCTCCCTTTCACTATCAGGGCCTGAGAGATGCCCAGTCGCCTTTGTGACTCACTCTAATCTTATAAATCAGCGCGCTGTCATGATATTTTCAGATGTCTGCTGTCAGTAACAGAGGAGAAATCTGTATCCTGCCTGCAAGCCAAGAAAATAATTCAGGAAATGAATGCTGCATTTGTGGAGAGTAGAAAATGCTGTAGAGTCAAAATTTTCATTTCCAGCAAATTTTTAATTAACATTCATACATCAGGAATTAGCAAGCACATCCAAGCTATTCACAATTTTTTTTATCTTTTCAGTACAGGTGCACCAAAATCAGTCCAGTTCCTCTTTCCAGCTCTGAGCTTATTACAGAGAACATGTAATTCCCTTAGGCAGCTACTGGGAACCAAGGACACTTGCCTCATGTTAAGGTGCTCATTAAAACAGAATACCCTAGGAAAAAATGGATGCCATCAGAACTGGGAGCTTCCTTTAAGGAAACCTTATTATAATGACACCACCATTATAATGTATGTACCTAAACTTACAAAAAATACATGTGTAGATAAGCACAGACAGAATTCTTTGAGCAGACCTTCGGATAGTCAGTAAGTAAATTATACATTTAGGACTCCTGAGCAATCCAGAAAATGTGCTAATTTTTCTTTCTTATTGATAGAAATGCATATCAGAACACAAAAATATCATTTTAGTTCCTTCATTTGCATAATGTGGTCATTTGGAAGTAGTTTCTTTTATTTATCTGTAATCTTTGTAGAGGAGGTTATAAAGTATAATTTGGAACACTAAATCAATCTAGAATTTATAACTGTATCAAATTTAAAATCTTCCACTGTGAATGGAGAAGCAGGAACTTAAACTCAGAGACATTTTAAACCAAAAAGCCGTTACAAGAGTGCAGAGGATCTCGTCCAAGCAAAGTCCTCCTGCAAATTCCTGAGTAAACTCCATGGAAAAGACGACCTGAGATTTACCATATATTCTCTGACAGTTCTAGACTCAGTAATAAGACATATAACATCGATTTGCTATTCCCATCAATATTAGCAGGATAAAATATCCCTTGGCCCACAGGTTCAATGCAATGGAAGTTGTCTGGAGCTTGGGAGAAGCAACCCTATCACATCTACTGAAGTCAGTGGGAGTTTTGACACTAACATCACTGTTAAATATCCTGTGTTTGGTGCCACTGGTCCATTTTGTGGCTGTCCTGGTTTCAGCTGGGATAGAGTTAATTTTCTTCCTAGTAGCTGATATAGTGCTGTGTTCTGAATTTAGTAGGAGAAGAATGTTGGTAACACAGTGATGGTTTCGTTGTTGCTAAGTAGTGCCTTGACCAGTCAAGGAATTTTCAGCTTCCCCTGCTCTGCCAGGTGCACAAGAAGCTGGGAGGGGGCACAGCCAGGACAGCTGACCCCAACTGGCCAAAGGGCTATTCCAGACCATATGACATTGTGCTCAGGGGGAGTTGGCCAGGGAGGAGGCACGGGGGAGGACTGCAATCACTGCTCAGGGACAGGCTGTGCATCAGTCAGCAGGTAGTGAGCAATTGCATTGTGCATCACTTGCTTTGTATATTATTATTATTATTATTATTATTATTATTACTGTTATTTCACTTCATTTTATTTCCATTATTACTGTTACTATCTTAAACTGTTCTTATCTCAAGCCAGAAGTTTTCTCTTCCAATTCTCTCCCCCATCCCACTTGGAGGGGGGAGTGGGCAAGTGGCTGTGTGGTGTTTAGTTTCTGGCTGGGGTTAAACCACAGCAGTGGCCTAAGCTAGGTCATGAAGTCTGAAAACCTTTTAAGCCAAGCGTGTGCAAACGTGTTTGTATTATTAGCATATATAGTTGTAAGCAAACATAAATGCCATCAAATCAAGTGTTTATGTAGAGAGATGACTCATCATATACCTGAAGGGCTAATATGTGGGTTTGAATATTGTATTTAATCTTTAAAAGTCTTATGTGCAACTATTACCATTAATAGTCAATATTAACATCAGTAGGGGGGCTCTCCAGCTGCATGGGACTAAATTTGCTGCTTCTGACAGAGCAGAGAGAAGCATGTAGTACAGTCAGTGTTTCTGGGAACTACATTGCTGCTTCTGAGCAGGGTTTTGCTTTGTTTTGTTTTGCTTTGCTTCATATCTTTACCCCCTGCTGCATCCTGTAGTTTGTTTTTCTTTACTCTTTCCTTCATTTTAGTTTAATTAAGTGAATTGAAGTGAACAAACAAAACCTCAGACACTTGTTAATTCCCAGCTACCACAATACTGAGCATTCTGGGTCCATGGAAATTGCTTTTTGCATCTTAATTTGCAGGTTGTATGTAATAGAATTTAAGTAGGGTCTGTCCCACAAGATTATTAGACAGATGTGCTACCAAAATCCAAAACAGTCTTTTACTACGAAGTAACAGAATGGACATCCCTGGATATTATATGATCATTGCAATGGTGACCAAACAAAGGAAATTATTTTAATCTTCCATATATGGATCAGAAAACACGAAAAAATATATTTCAGCCATTAAGTATACAAAGGACTCTAGTATGACAATGTTTAGAGCAAACAAGAAGGTAGAGGGCTGTTCAACAGACTAAGGGTCAACAAAGTCACGTATTTGTGCTGACAAGAAACATTTGAAGCAATATCTGCACAAGCAGACAATCCAGTAAGATGCAAGCTTAAAAATCATGCTTGCTGTGTAGGTCTGTCCTTAGAAATCAACAGTACTGACCCGGGACCTTACATACTCCTCTGTCTGCTGCTCAGGTTGTAGCATTCACAGGGGGTGGCTTCAGAGCCATGCACATTTTTAAATGTTCAGTAAATAATGTCAGAGACTTGAGAGTTTCCAGAACAGTTCAAGATGAAACTGGCTTGAAAATGAAAGGGATACATTAATCAAAGAATATTTATTAGCCCCAGACAGCTGCTGTCTGGTAAATTGGTTAGGAAAGAAACTGAAAGAGAGGCCTGGTAAAACAAAATGAAACCGATTTCATACATATCTCTGTAACACTACTGATTTTAACCAAGGACAGGAATTTGTCTAGAAGAACTGAAACTCTAGAACAGAAGAGTTTTGCAATCTGAAAAAGGAGAACAAAAGGCAATAAGTGATGATTATTGTTGAAATGTAGATACAACATTTGAGATGGAACAGCAGAGGCTCTTTGAAGTAAAACTAAGGGCAACCGAAAGGTGACAAGCTGGTAAAAACAGGCTGTGAAGCAGATAACCTCCAGCATGGTAGGTAAGCCATGGCCATAAGAGCATCAACAATTTCAGTTCACATGGTACTTTCTCAAGCTGCAACATCTCAAGGCGACCTATGCAACAGATTGAACTGTGGTGATGGGGAGCCGATTTTTACCTTGGACTTAGTTATAGCATTTACATTAATTGTTATTCAATGACAAAGAAAACTAGTTGCAAGAAAATATTATAAGGTAAGAGTTTGGTGTGGGATTTTTTAACAGCTTTTTATTTGGTCAAAATAGAGGTTATTGTGTATCATAAAGAATGCCTTTGAGGCAATGTATACATTTGAAAGAAAAGTAGCTAAAATTTACTGTCTACACTATTATTATGTTTGATAGATTCAAGAGAAAATGCTAGGACAGAGGTGGTAAAACAAAGATTTTTCTCTCTGAAAGCACTCTAAGAAACAGGTAATAGGATGTGGACACGAACATCAGTGAATCATCTTAGCCTGCCATGGAAGTGTCATGCCATGCAAGGCCCCATTTCAACTCAAATGGCTTGAAAGGTGATTGCTGGTTCCTTAACAGAAAGAGAGGAACTTTGGAACAATAAAGCTGAAAAAACCTGAAGGCCATAAATGCATTCTCATGCTTGACATAACAAAATCTTTATTTAGTATCTGTTGTCTGACCTGCCCTACTCTTGCAGACAGCAACTTAATAATATTGAAGAAGACTGAAGAGGAATAAAAAGCCATATGTATATGAGAGAAAAATAAAACGTCTAAAGTATTATAATTCTGATTCCATTTACTGGCATTTCAGTAAACTCTTATTAGACACTATGAACCTATTTACTGATATTTGAGGCCTGGCTCTGAGACCATTTTCGTCCTTTCAAAATTTTATGCTGGTTTCAACACCCACTGAAAAGCATAAGCAACCTTGTTTTTCTCTTGGATCTTTTGACATTATCTTCTCACCCTCAGTTATGACAACTTTGAGCTGTTACATTTTGGAAAATAGGATATTTTAATCATATCTTCCCAGAATTCCTACTGACAATCTCTTCCTCACATTTATTAACACTTATTATTTCAAGATCAGTCAGTTCTGCATCTGCTTGGTTTCTAAGACAATATACGGTGCATCCGCTCATTAAATCCCAGGAGTCATATCCTTATTTAGATGCTGATACTACCAATGCAGAGATCCTATTGTGAGACCTTTATTTCTTCCAAGATTGATTATGGTAAATTTTATTACATAGATTTCCTAAAGCTGCTTGGCTCAATTTGTAGTCCCTGATGTTTCCACTGTTCTTGTCCTTAAAGCCACAACATGTTCCTACCTTGCTAGGGAATTCTGTTTCATGACGACAATGCTCTGGTGATATGTGAGCACTTGAAAACCATACTATCTTTCGAAGGTTTCCATGCTAGGTCCCAATCTTTCACTATTTTAGCTCCTTGTCCCCAGATACCATTCTGTCTCAGGGCACTACCTTCCTTTGTTTCACTCAAGTGTGGAAAATACTTTCTGGTAAGTCACCAGGTTCATAACACCACACTTCAACCCCAAAGACTTCCCTGAATACATCAACCTTGATGCTGATACTGTGAAGGTCTAGCTAATACTACTCAGAGACTCCAGTGCTAGTCTGAAACGTGTCCTGGTGCCTTTGTCTAGGTCTACATTAGAAAGGAGTCCGGTCCAACAGAAGCAGATTTGTTTGGCAAAACATCTGCACTGAGGACCCTTTTGGGGGGAATTGGGAGGCCTGCCTTCAAGGCAATGGGAAGATACACTTGGAAATGGCTGGGTTGTTTCCAGCTGGCGACTGTTTGGGTTGCTGTTAATCATTCATAGCAAATTCTTGTCCCTGGAAACTCTTCAAAACAGTGCTCTAAGGAAATCTTCCTGGTAGTCCCTGTTGCCAGGTGTGTTCTCTGAGAGACTTCCACCTCTGCGGATCTTGCCATGTTTTTCTTGGCTTTTGCTGGGTGAAAAAGTGTCAGCAGATTTTTTTTTCTTTAAAAGGTGCCAAATAGGTCATTAAGCTGGTGTTGAAAGAGCCCCTGGCCACCAGGTTTTGTGGCAAACACAGTCAGGTAACTCTGTCCTTGTAGAACAAAATATGCAAGTGTTCCAGCTTCTCTCTGTGGAGAGGAGACAGGGCTTCAGACTGCTTTCTGTGAACCTGTTGCTGGTGATTGTGTCAGAGTTGTTGCTTTGTGTGTTTAGTTTTTAACAGCAAATAGCACAAGTGCTGTACTTCTGCAAGGCTCTGAGGTGGCTTCATAAATTGCAAAGACCTAGAGGACACTCCCTGAGCATCTGGAACAGGAAGACCAGCTCCCCCCCATGGATTCACTTACGTCAAAAGGAACTTGTGAACGGGAAATACGCTGTGAAGGTGACATGCCTGGATAGGCAGATGTGCTGATTTAATCTCTCATTTGCACCTAGTGTTCCAGCCCTGCCACGCTTATCACCCACTTTTCTCCCTGTCTAAACTGGTCTAAGGCCTCAGAGTAGAAACATCTACTTTGCTGTTCTCTAATATGCAAATCGGATCATGTTTACTTCGTTTTTTTCTAACGCTGGATAATTTCTGCTTTAGCTCAGCTGAGACTAGTACTTATCAGATTATTCCCTGAATTATAGATGTAACCAATGTAATGTCTGTGTAATTATACCAGAAATTAATTTGGCCTATTATATTTAAATATTTATGTGAACATTGTCTCTAGCCCCCTCATTTAAGTATTTCCTTCTCTCACTTAGATATACAAGATCTGAGGCTGAAAACAGCCTGATTTTTATTGTACTGGAGTACAGTATCAATTACACTTAGGCCCCCACAGAGAGGAAATCAGCCAGTGTAGGGGGTTCCTTTTCCAAATTAGATTTCTTGGAATACAGAAAATGGAAAAATACATGAAAATCCATTATTTCAAACATCTGCCTGCATTAGAAAGCCTCCACCAAAATCACAGGATGTGTCATAATTAAATGGCTTGAAAATAATTTCTTGAGAGCAGAAATTTTATATTCAGTCATGAATAGCAGCACACAGGAGTTTTTCCCCTCAAAAAGCTTCTTTGCATTATGTTATTATACTCCCAAGAAAACAGGATCCGCTATGAATCCAAAACAGAACTAAAGCCTTTGAACATCCAAAGGTTTTGTTTATGGAGATGGAGGTAACTAATCCCTAATTTCCCAGGTTCTGACCCTTGAGGTTGTTTTCGTTGGGGTTTTTTTCTGTACTAATGCTTAAGTCACATGTCAATAAAATGCTTGCTGGTCACCTGAGCAATGGAACAAAGAGGAGCTCGAGTCATAAAGTTTGTCATTGCTCAGACTCTCCTGAGAGCAGGTTTCTTTCCTATGTGAAGAGCAAGCCCATGACTTTCCTTGTGTACCCTCCCTCACCCACCATGCCAGAGGCGGCTGCAGAGGAAGTGGGTTAGCAAGCATTCCTGACATGAATCTAGATTCAGGGATGCAAATCAGGAGCCAAACATATGTTTTGCAGGTAGTGCATTAGACTCTGAACATCTGACACTTAACTAAGTGATGGTCCCACAATCATAATTCCACAGTGCTCCCTGAGGGTAAAACCACTGCATTTCTGTGAATCCCTGTGAAAATCAATATTTTTTCACAAGATGTAGGTCTAAAACCAGAGGTGAAGGCTCAGGAGGAGCAGGGTGAAACATCGTTTAAAAGAATAACTTCTTGAAATTGCACTTTACAGTGTTTGTGGATGGAGATTAGCTAAACATTTGGGCAGAGCAACGCTCGGTCTATTTAAAAGAAGACCCAACACTTTTGTGGGTGAGAAAGGATATCATACCACAATGTGCAACAACATACTTAGACTAGCCATTGAAGTTTCCCTCTGTTCCAAAGAGATATTAATCATAGCAGGAAAAAGGAATCTATTTGTCTGTCATCCTTAGAGAAAAGTGCTAAAATGTATAAAAGTTCAATAAACAGCTTCACATGACATCAACACTGTTCAGATGAAAACCTTCAGATCTCTCAGTACTGTATAAAAAGACACCAGCTTTTGAAATGTACATACTAAAAGAAATGCAGAGACAAGATGGTTGTGAATACTGAAAACTATTTGTACACAATCAAGTTAGGTAATGGTGCAAAAAATTGCTCTATAAATCAATCAGCCCTCTATACTTGTTTCATTAAGGGATAATATAACTCTGATATCATTTCACTAAAGTTGGCTAAGCTTCTCATATTTGATTTCCATCCAATTTTTTTAGCAGAACTCAGCATTTTAGAAACAAAGGAAAGAAAAAAAATCCAGTGCAGATGTACATTTTCATGATGTCTAATGGAGAACAGCAAGGTTGCAGTACATTAGTCATTATGGCAAGCAGCCTATATGGAATATTAACTAAACTTTGAAGAAAAGCTGTATTTGTTCTTAATGCCTATACTGGTGTTTGCAGAACATTTGAATATTCCAAAGTGAGTGTGAGAGTTATCATTAAGTCAGGGCATTACTGGCTAACCTCTCCCCATAGGCAAACTTGTGCAGCTCTAGCTGACGGTAATATGTAGCCATACAATCAGACCTTGAGTCAGCTTTTGCCTCGTACTGCCATCTTGATTTGTACAAGGTTATTCTGAAAAGCTGTGTACAGAACAAGAAAGACAGCCATTGATATTTCCTGGTTCATGGCAATACCTCATTCCTGATTCCCCTCCTGCACATTCTTTGCTTGATCCCTTTAACGGCCCACAACTCTTAGAGAAGGTGCTAAGCTCCCTCTGTTACCATTTAGTTCAATGGGGTGACAGGAGATTTTGACCAAACGTGTGATCATGTCACGTTCAAGATCACTTAGCTTTTGATTGAAATGAGATCATGTGGCTCCTTATAATCAGCTTGTATCAAGTTTAAAAGAGTGCGTATAACATTTCACACATACAATCATTAGTCATCTGATATATTAAAAATAAACACACCCTCAAAAATATCAGCTTACCCCCAGTCCTCTGCTTTGATGATGTAAAGTAAAATCCATCAGACTATTATCTTGGAGGTTCTTTTCTGAAGCATAAGCTGCAGTATCTGTTCTCAAGTGTTCAAAAATTGTACTGATACATAATGGATAATTTCCATTTCAACTCTTGAATATATGAAAAATCATGCAAATAAGCAATTGACATGATTATGTTTTTAGTGCTGCACAAACTAACAGTTCTGAAGTAATTTTTGGCAGTGATGCCATGTTATTTTGCAAGTTAAAGTAATAAGTTAGGTAAATGCATGTTTTTAAACACTGTTTTCTTGGTGTATTTTCACTCTATTATTGATCTTCTGTGTCTATATCTGTAATCCATTTCTACAACACAGTTTTGTATATTTTTGGTTTTTTCGTTCTCCTACATTTATTAACTTGCATTCTGACTTACCTTCTCCCTCATGTTGTGATACACTTCTCCCTCTCTTTACATCATGATGGACTTTTTCTTCACTGATCTGCTCATCTGGTCATAGTTTCTTCTCTGTCTTGACTTGTTCTTGTTTCAGCCCACGAATAATGAGATTCCACTTAGTTCTGAGGAAGGTAAATCTCACCTCAGAAGGAGGGGTCTCCAAGTAGCTAATAGATTGCACAAGAGTTAGCAAGGTCCGCCCTGTTTATCAAAGACTCCTGAACTGACTAGCAATGCACTCCTTCCCATGCTCTCCACCGCATGATACAGTGAAATCTGGCTATCTCTGCCCATCAGAGGCCCATCTCCTACCGACAAGGACCAACGCTATTTGTGTTTTGTGTATTCGTTCGTGTGCCAAACACTCACATCCAGATTCCTGGGTCTGTGTCCACACTGCCTGGTTCACATGGCACGCTCAGATTTACAGTCTATCCCATAAATCCTTACAGTTCTTTGAAGTATATGGCCCTGATCCCCAGACTTCAAAGCATATTCCAATCTGGATAAACACATACTGCCTAAATCAATCTCCCTGCACTCTGCAGTTTTATTGTAATAGAATATGTTTGATTTTTTCTTTCTTTTTTGTTTCCCCACTCCCTTAGTGGAAGGCTTAGAAGCAGGTGTTTTACTGACAGGAAGAGTGAAAAGACATTCCAGGTTTTCATCCCTTCTACACCAGGTCAATCATCATCAGAGCTCAGCTAGCAGAATCATAATTGCTAATGCAGCTACCAGAACTTCAACGAAATGTGTCCCGGGTTAGCTGGACAGGAGAAGGTTGTTGTGCAAAAGTGGACGTGGCTTATAGGTAAATATGTCAAAAGAAGTGTGAAGGTTGTTGTAAATAAGGCAACTGGAGGGGAACAGCTGACAACAGAACATAGACAACTAAAGGGAAACAGGAGAGGAAGAATGAAGCTATAAATCTGGTGATTTACTGTGGAATAATTTTTTTCTGGCCTTATTCAAGTAGAAAAATTGCATGTTTTTGGATGGGAGGTGCAGTGTGCCTTCCTCATACTAGGAAAAGTAGTAAATCTATAATCTAATCAGCCATTTGGATAGTTAAGGTGCTGCCTTGTGTTAGGCAGAAGCAGCTGGAGTGAAGATTAGATTGGTTCAAACCAGAACAGGGACAGCTTGTAATTATTCCAGTCCTCTGAGCCCAGACATTTACGTTCTGTGGGCAGCTGCAGGATACCTACAGAGCCGCTCTCTGCCATTAACAGACAGATAAGTGATTTTTTTTTTCCATTTCCACAATCAGATTGATCTTTGATTGACAAGCATCCCAAACCTTCTGTATCATCCTAGCTCTGCCATTAACAGACAGATAAGGGCTTTTTTTTTTTTTTCCATTTCCAAGATCAGATTGATTTTGGATTAACAAGCATCCAAACCCTTCAGTATCATCCTAGCTCTGTCAGAAAGGGAGAACAATGAAGTTGACTAATGAAAAAAAAAGGTACCTGGGATATATGCAACCCAGATAAATAATTAAATATTCTAATTTCCAGCCAGGCAATTTTAGTCCAGGCTGAAGATATTGGCACCCAGAGAGGATTGACAGCACGGGTGACTGCTTGATAAGGAAAGAACAAATCGTGTGGGTCTACCATTTAAATAACTTTCCAGGGCAACCTTTGAATCAAAAGACACAGATTGATCTTCTAGACTAACAACCGATATACAGGTTTGAAATATTCTGTGAAGAGAAGAAGTAGTTTAAGGTCTCTTGCCTAAAGAGAAGGGTTAACAACCTTCTAGGATCAAAAAAGATTGACTTTGCAGAAACTATTTCAGACTGGGATGAAAAGAGTAATTGAAAGAGTCTTAATTTCTTTTCATGGATCAACAGCCAGAGTTCATACAGACAAAATAGATAAGGACTGTAATGGTTAGAGAAAGAGGTGCTGAGTTTGTAAATTAAGTCAGTGCGGGAACCTTTTCTGAGTGCACATTTTTTAAAAAGTGAATGGAAAGGACAAAGAACAGGATAAATGTGTTTTACAAATGCTAGAAACATATGTAACAAGATTGTTGTATTAGAAACATATGCTGAAGGAAAATTATGATTATATTGGAATGACAAAGACTTGGTTAAATCAAGCTATCAACTGGGAGATAAAATTACCAACATAGAAAGTTTGCAGACGGGTGAGGTAAAACGAAGGTAATGAGGGAGGGAGCAATTTGTGTATAGGAACAATACTGAATAAACAGAAATAAATGACACTAGGATTTTGGCTGATGTAACAGGGGCTATTCAAACTAAAGTGAAGAATGAGATATGGAAAAAGTTAGTCCTTGGATCTTGCAAAGACCTTCAGAACAGAATGAGAAAGCATATCAGGAAATATTTTTACAGATTAAGGAAGTTTGGATCAAACTTGGTGTAATGATCATGTTAGATCAATTGCTTAGACATTTCCTAGGAAAATATTAGTGGGAAAACGTAGGAAGGAAGCATGATTATGAAAGTAATACAGGATTGCTTCCTGTACAGGAAAAGGCTAAAGTGGTTATAGTGACTAGAAATAAAGCAGAATACAGTCAAAGCTGGGGAGAATAGGACAATGATTAGTGCAATACACAGGCTGAAACAACAATAACACTGTAAAAAGGTAAGCAGCAATTGTATTTTAGTAAAATCTGACTCTGAATGAGTATTAATAAATTAAAAGTAGCCTGAAAGACTTCAGCACTGCCAAAGGAAATTCAGAAACACATCTGAGATATATTTAAGAAGGATATATTCAAAATGTGAATAATAAACCAGGAATGAAGACAGAAAAAACACTGCAGTTGTGTCAGTGAGGTATAATGCAGTGTCTACGCCCATTCACAGAACAAGTATAGTAGGATTTTGTGCAAGTTTCCAACAGCTTAAAATGACCTATGAGCTTGTGCCCATCTATTGTGTTACCCCTGCTGAAATTAAAACAGGAGAAGACACTGGAGTCAAAGAGAAGAGATTGGGTGTGAAGAGGGAACTGGTAAGCATCTAAATGTATTCTCCCACATTTCCCTGCTTCTGGGGGATGAGTTTCACACGTAAGATTGAGTGCCATGCACAAAGCCTAACAGTGATCCTCCACTACACATCACAGGTGGGCACTCGTGTCAGATTTGGGGAACCTCTGTTCAAGACCATATTTTGTCTAATAGAGGTGGACTCAGTTCTCTGAGGAAACTACTTTCTCATGAATAACCAGGTAGCCTGGGGTAGAGTGCTCTTATCTTTTCACTCTGAAGATGACATAGTTGTATCAATGATACAGCATTTGCTGTTTGTTGAGTGTTGGCTATTAGAAGGATGATAGGCAATTGTCTGAGTAGTGCCAGGACAATGTTTCAGTGCATGGAATGATTTCAACCAGAGATGTTGAGGTAGCCCTAAATATCCTATTTCCCTGCAGCTAGTGCTCTGCGTTCTTCTCCTGAGACAAGAAAATGAGTTCAAGCTGTTATTCCAACTCAGTGAAGAAACGTGAAGCTGTACCTGCAACACCTTGGTCGTGCTCCTTAGCCTCCCAGCAAAGCCTTCCTTCTTCACCTTTGTCACTGGTTCTAAAGGATTATTGCTGAACCTCCTCCTTTGTTCATAGCTCTACCTTTATTTAAACTAACAAATGCATTGCAAAGTCCACCAGAACTAGGTTTGGTTTTAAATCATCTGTGGTATATTAATTTAACACGTACAAAACTCTTTTGTTTCACATAATCCCAGATTACTCCTTTTCTCTCAGAAATGCCACAAAATAATAAAATGGACAGAAATTATTTCCACCCTCCTGTCATCACCTTTATGCAAGGAAACTACTTTTTTCCCATTTTTATACAATGTTTGGAGCCAACACACTTGTGCTGATCAGTTCAGCCAAAATCACTTTGCATTCCTGTCTAGACACAGAACTAGATTCTGTCTGAGTCAACCATTCCTAGACCCACGAGGGATCCAGAAGAGACCTCCTGTAGTTACCTAATAGAGGAGTGGACAGATATTCTGATGATTTCCCCTGTGCAAGGAGTACACTTCTCCCTCAGAAACACAAACAGGACTCCCTGGGGTAAAATTCTCCTAAAAAAATTGCCAACTTTTTGAAAAGTAATAGCTTTGGCTATCAGGAGGTTTAAGTACGTAAGAGTATTCACATAGGCAAAGAGTAAAAGTCAGGTTGAACCTTTATTAGGTAGCGGTCTTAGTCATAACTCTAGGAACCTCAAAATATTTCAAAATGTGTTAATTTGCTCCTATTAACTTTCTTGTATGGTACAGTTGTTAGCTGTTCTTCAATTTTGTACATTGGCCTCTTGGCAATTGACCATTTGCACTATTTGTACAACTGACCATTATATACACTTTTACCAAAAAAAGTGTACATGACTTGCCTTGATCTCTTAAGTCAGTTTCCATCCAGTTTCATCCCTGCCTCTACTTCGGATCAGTAAATTGTACATGTCCATTCAACTCCCATCTCAGCACTTTTCAGTCGAAATCTGTTACAATTTTTGGCTTTCTAAGCAGCTTCCAAATGTCTCAAGCTGATCATCGGGTTGAGTACTAAAAACTATATAAATTCTACACAGATATTACTAAATGTTACAGAAAAGGGCTTGTGCAATTGCTTCTCTCTAAGGAAAAAAACATGTTGGGGAAAAACAGAAAGGAGAAGAGGTACACAGATAAGCAACATGGGTCACAGTATGACCACCCAGATTGCTATATTTGTGTGGTGTGAAGTGTGGGTACATGAACTCTGTCTGGCATGTCTCTTTACACAGCAAAATGTTCAGACTTTCTTTTCTTGGAACAAGGTAAGAAATAAGAGTATCAGTAGTTTTCTTATACTGAGATGATTGGAACTAATGTTGAGGTTTGAAAGACCACTGTTCTAAGGATTAAAGCGTACTTTTAACATTTTGTATATGCCTTGACATTCATGGATCAGTGTTAGAAGTTTGGTCTCACAGCTGGTTTCCTCCAGGTTTCTGATAATCCCACACATTTCTCCATTCGTAGCAGCCTCGCACTCACATGCAACAGACTGGTAGTAGCAAGCACTGGTGCCTGCCGTATAATTACCAAGACAGGAAAGATCTGAGAAACATGTTAAATGGATACTGCTGAGTTTTGTAATGATTGTAAAAAAAATCTGGATAGAAACATTTAAGGTCATACTTGTGCAGGGAAAGTGATTAGTCCCTGTTTCAAGCACTTCTTAGCACTGAGCCAAAGCATCGAGAAAGAAAAAATCCCACAACTTTCAGGTTTATTTTTGAGGATCTGAATAACTCATTATGTCTACTCATTTTATCAATTATAAGGCAGTGTTGTCATTCACTCACTTTCCTCCAGCCATGAGAAAGAAAAATGGCAAAAAGATTGAAAAATAATCTCTATAAAACATGAGTTTTGTCAGGGGTAGTTGGCTGGTCTTGTGCCTGAAAACCATCAAATCTCAAAATACAGTCTTTTTTAAAACTCTATTCCTTCCCCCAAGCTCTGAAAACCAGCGCATGTGGCTGTGTCTGAGGCACAGCACCACGCTGCAGTCTGCCTAAGCAGACCTGTTCTCCCTCATGGACCCTACTAAAGCTAACAGGACTCCAAACATCTGCAAGAAAGAACATGAAGACATCAGAACCTTAATTATTCCCAATCACTGCAGTGTATTTATACTCTGAAGTCAAACAGAGAACTTCATTTTCTGCTTACACTTAAGTGTGGAAATTAATCATTTGGGATTGTAATTATACATATGATGCTCAGGGAAATGATAATAACATTCGAAGTACCACATCTTTAGCCTGCATTTTGTTTTAGACATGTTAGATAATGCTTAATGAAGCATTTTACATCCTATTAAAGCTTTATAGCACACACTACTTCCTACTAAAAAATTCTTGGAGTAAGTACCTAAGTGCAGCTTAAATCCAGATACACTTATAAAATACAAACATATTGTATAATTTTCCTACATGTTACAGTTAATGCAACTTATTAGAGAAGGACAGAGCTCAATGTGTTTGGTGCAGTATTCGCTGTAATAACTGCTAGTGGTAAAATATGCTAGCGGGAGATCATGTATCATTTGTATATTGATACAATACAGTTAACAGAATTCTCATATGTGACTGAAATAAATATATTTAAATGCAATTTTTCTTTAATATAATGAACCTGGATGCAATTTCTATTAATAAATGATCATATGCTAAAAAGTTTTATAATTTTTTAAAATAAAAACATTATTCAAGACAATGTGTACACACAAGCATAAGCATTCTGGAAGTCTTTAAACTTAAACACGCTAGTACTACTTGTAAATAAATATGTCTTTTATGAACAATAACAACATTATTTCAAGCAAGTGTGTACTGATCACTGAAGAATGGGATAGATAGCAAATCTGGACCCAACTTTTTTAAGCACATAGTTAGATCTCACTGATGTTAGTAGGGCAATATAACTCATCCCAAGTATAAGCAAATATAAAAATAAAAAGACAGAAGGGAGGGAGACATCTGTAGAGAAAATGAGAAAATTACACCACATTGTATTATGTTAAAAGGCAATATTTTTGCTGCACTGTAATTTTCCTTTTCTGTTTTAAAATTTACCATGAGATAAAGTTTTAGTTTATTTTCAATGATCATCTGACCCAGATGATTCATTCCAAAGATATTGTCAGCGACTGTGATTTGACCAAATTTGAACTAACACTGATGGAAGAGGTAAAAACCCCATCCTCAACACTAGAGAATCCCACTGCTGGATTCCAAGTCCTTGCTCCAAGCACTGATTTTGTTGGAGCACAACTGGGAGCAGTTCCAATCTCAGAACAGTTTTTCTACCTCCGTTCTTGCAAACTGATGAGCTGAAAATTTCCAAACATTTCAGCTAGAGGCAGATCACTACCCTAGCAAATTTCAGCCAAAATTATAAGCAACTAAGACAAGGTTCTTATAGTATGGTGATAACCATAGATGTTGTGACATTATGTGTCTATTTTGCTGGAAGAAATGAAATATAAAGGTTTACTACTACCTTTGCCACAATTGTAGTAATAAATTGTAGAAATCCCCACCTAACCATCACAAAGCTCTCTTGATAAAATTCTCCAGCCATACTGACGGAACCTCCTGCCTGTGTTAAAAATGGATATACTTACTATCAAATGGTTCCAATTAGATCAAGTAGTTTCGTGTCTATTTTAGGCATCACTCAAATAGTCTCATTTCTTGTGATAAAGCAGCCAATGCTGCTTATCAAACTCATCCCCAGCCAAGTAGAACATTCCCCAGACTTGCCTTTCCAGGTAGCTTTCAATTTGCATTTTTGCCTTGAGGTCTTAAAGTGTAATTCAGCCAGAGGCAAAGAGCTGGCACAAGCCTGTGTACCACGTACTATACTGAAGTGATAAACCGTGAAATCCTCTTCCTGGTTTTCTTCATAGAAGTGAATTCCAGCTTCATCAAGAACTTGACCCAGAGTATTACATAGAAGTCCTCAAAGCTGAATCTATCCACACATAATAATAATTTATAATGGAATAAAACCTCCAGAAGTAGAGCTCAGAAGGGAGATTGTAAGTGAAATGTCACCAAAACACTGAAATAGAATACATAGGCTTCTTAGCCACACTATGTTTTACAAACATGGGAATGGGCATCTCCTGTGCCCTCAAGAGATTAACATGAAGGCAATTGCAATGTAGACACCCCCCTAAAACCACAGTCAAACTGTTGATTCATCCAGTCTCATATCCTCTCTCCAGTAAGGCCAGTACACATTGCAGCAGCAGAAGTCAAAAACTTCCAGAGCCTTTAATGATGATCCTAATGAGGTTTCATCTCTAATAGCTGGTAACAGAATAGAAGAGTCTCAAATAAAAAAAAAAAAAAAAGTGTTGTAACAGGGCTCCTAATGAAGACAGGGGGACGGTGTTTTCAAGTGTAATTTCTCTGTCAAAAGCGTTTTCTACTTCAGGACATTTGTATGAGTCTTTGATCACTCAGACTGCTGAAGCCATTTAATTGTATCTACCCCTCATACCTTTGGATTCCTGCTCCTCTTCAGTGTCTTCATCTGCAGTGACACTGCCATCAAATTGAAGAATAAATGCAATGAAGCACTTACATGCAAAGTTCAGGAATCAAAGCCTCAGGCTGATGGAAGTGATTCATTAAATGCTCAGAGAAAGAGAGTTGTTATGCTTCTTTAAATAAGCTGTTCTTTCAACAGTAGAACAAAAAGGGAAAAAAAATGCTCCAGTCTTTAGCATTTTCTTTCCAAAAAAGAAAACAGAGCAACTTATGTCAATGCACAGTCAATCATCATAATAATAGTACCTGTCAGCTTGAGCAGATGAGAACTGAAGGATAAAAATATATTTTGCCTTGATAAATGATTTGTTAAGGGATAGGGTTTTTTCATACGTATACAGAGAACAGGAGGAAAAAGGAATGGAAGAAGAGACCCTCAGTAAGCAAGACTGGGCTCATGGTTAGAAAAGAGGAAGAGGAGGGAGGATGTGTTTTGGTACCCAGTTCTGATGAGGTATACACAAGAAATGTTAAAATAAACAAAACCTCATGATCTTGATTAAAGCTGAGCATAGACCGCTACAACCCTCATAAGCTACACACAGTTAGTCCAGTCAATAGGCCACTTTTAGGTCTGCTTACACTACCTAAAGTACCTTCCTATTTAGTCTAGAAGTTTGCCAGGCTCTTATACACAAAATACACTGGGAAAATAGGTGTCCTCCTTTTATCTACAACTATCTAAGTAAAAGCAAAGAGCCACCAGTATTCAGCCCATTTCCCATAGCAAGGCCTACAAACAAATCCATCGGTGGGAGTATTAAAGATACTGCCCACTTTCATGTGACCATCCTACCAGAAGACAGGATCCCTGGGCTGTATTCTACATGAACCGCATCTCAAGCATCCCACACAAACATTCATTTGTGCAAGGGGAGAAAGCATGCTTCAGTCCTCCAGCTGAAGCTGCACCACCGTGCCAGCAATGTCAGGGACATGGAGGTTCCATGGAGAACTACAAGGGAAAGCTTCACTCCAGATTAATAATTAACTGGGATTGTCCTGGAAAATAGAAATGCTGAGTGGCTCCCTGGGAGTTAGCAGGGTTTAGTTGTTTATAGATAAACGTGGGTAGATTTAGGCAGGTCGAATCCCACCCATAAATTAGGCAGACTGAATTTCACCCTAGTGGTCGTATAATTTTGTTCAAGTCTTGAAGAGTTTTCCAGCTAAAGAAACATGGCAACTCCTTGGTGACAAAGACAATTCTAGGGAATTTTGCCTAACCCTGCTGTAGATCCTGAAAATACTTGTCACCTGCACTGCACGAGACAAGACGGTACCCACACATTTTGAATCATAAATGGATAAATCCTATATCCTTTTGTTTCCAAACACTCATGATTCATGCTAATCTCTCTCTCCCCCTGCTTGCCCTTTTTTCCTCCATAACTGTGTTTTTTCCTGCTGCCCTCTGCTTCTTGCCCCACAGATATAACAAGAAGATGGGATATGGTTAAGGACTACAGTTGCTCCCTGGCTCTATGGATCATGCAGTAGTCACTTCTCACTTGCCTGTTGAAATGCAAGGTACCTGCATATAACACAGCATCCCAAGCCTCATGCTCTTTAGGCCTCAGTTTCCCTCTTTGTAAAAAAAATAGTTATATATGGCCATTGTACTGAAAAGCTTTTAAAATGTCAAATGGAAGATGCTGTAATTCTGATGTGTTACATTACTGGTTTACTAACTTCTAACCTTAAACATACTGATTTGGGGGAAAGAGGAAAGAAACCAAGATTTTAAAGATCTGTGGCACTACAAGGATCTACATTATCTTCACAAAAATGCACTCCATGGTTCTAGTCTCTGATTTAAGAATGTGCTTCACCAGACCCACTCATCACATTAGAGATGCTGATCTCATATAATTGGTTCAAACATTTGACAAATTATTACCAAACCTTTCCACCTTCTTTGAGTGAAAGAGCTTGAATTTGATCTGAATAACTGATACAGTATGATGCATTTCTAAAACTACATCTGAGGTTATTTCCTTCATTCTTTTGTGCTAAGTACCTTGTGGTTCATTATTTTACCTAGAATAGCCCCTAACTCCATACATAACCCTATGTCAATAAAATAAAATGGAAACAAAAATTGTTATTTTGCTGGGGTTTTTTACCTATTTATTCTAGGCTAAACAAAATCCTCACAGAGCACAATGGTTCTAGCTGTGGCTGAATTAAATGAGGCCCACTTTCCAGCCTGATGAAGGTATCTCATGCAATCACCAGAGTAAATAAAACTAAAGAACTGCTTAAAAATAAGTGAAGTATCACGGATAATTTTGTTTCAGTGCAGTAAAAATAGTGACAAGCATGCGTTTTATTATTTGGACTGTGAAGTTCCTTTCACAAGTTAGGGAGCATTTGGAGTCAAGGTTTTGATTCAGATCCTAGACTTAATTAAATGATTTTATTATTAATTCCTGATAGTAAATGAGCTTGCCTTATCATTATGCTCATCCATATCATAATAACCGATAATATGAACAAATCGCTTCACTCTCTGGGAGGCATCTGGCAGTTTTGATCAGAAACGCTTAGATTACTGCAAGGGGAAAAATAACTTTTCAAAATTGGCAGTAGGTGAGCTTTTGCTTGCCTGAGTCATATATTTAAACCATTTAAATTTCATTTATGAATTGCAAGAGGTGAACTGCACCATCCCTTTCATGGTGGTCTATTCAGCTGGTTGGATAAAGTCTAGCAGAAATTTTCCATCAAAATCAAAATTTCAGGAACAGACAGTGATTTTCTCAAATTTAACATTAGGAAGAAATTAATGTAAGAAAGAAGTGTGTTGAAAAATTCTATTCTAAGATTTTCAGAAAAGTACTTTTTTTAAAAAAAACACACATTGACATATTGTCTGTGTCACTTTATACTGAAATAAAATAAAATCAAAATACCTTAGAGTTTTATGTTCACTAAATCAACGAATCCTAAAAAAATCCCTCACAGAAAATGAAAAGCAATTCAGTATTTGGTAGCTTTGTTTCAATATGAACTTAAACTAGATTTTGAAATCTTGTATACTGGAACCTCAGAAGCTCTAAGAGAGAAAATTATTTTCTCTCCTTTTCTGACCACAATGCTTAGCACAGATATGTTACACCAAAACTGTGGAGGTAGTCTTCAGGAAAGCAGTGTTTCCCTATGGAAATCATGCTCAGAAATAAAATAAATTACAAACCTCAATTCTTTCAAAGCAAAGGTTTTTTGAGTGTACTTTGGAAAAAAAGTATCCTGAGGAGAAAATCATAAATTGAATTAATAAACTCATTTTTCCCCATGTGCAGTGAACAAACAAACAAAACAAAACAAAAAAAAAAAAAGGAAAAAAGGCAGGCACAATCAAGTGTTAGTGCTGTTACTCTTTAAGACTTTGAAGTCAGGAGTCTGCAAAACTTCTCTAGAATCACAAGAGCTTCACCTTGGCTTTCTCCCCTCCCCTCCCTTCCCCACTTCTCCCCTTCCCTTCTTCTCCTCCCCTCCCCTCCCAGCTTCTTCTGGAAAAGAGAGAAATTGAGGGCAAAATCCCACTCAAAATTGGCAGGAGCGAAAATGGCATTAACTTTAAGGATGAATTCTTGAAGATTATATCTGCCAGTATCTTGGAGTATTTAGTATCTAATTTCTGAGGCAGTCTTGAATTACCTCTTTACATAACGATAACACCACAGAAGAGTTATCAAAATGTGACCCAACGTTGCAAAGAATTTACTGTGGCTGCTAAAGAAGGTCATTCATATTTTTGTCAGGAGCGACGATTTTCCATTTTCCCTCTCCTTTTATTGACTGAAGATTAGAAGCTTTATTAGAAAACACATAATCCTTAGCAAAGCAAGTTTCACTTGCTGCAAATGGTCTATCTGCTCATTTGGTTCAGGCCATTTATGTGCAGCAACTGCTGTGTACAAAAATATAAAATCCCTTATGGACAGAGGAGAATATATGTAAGATATAGACTCCTGGTCTCTCTCTCTCTGAAGAGAAGTAATAAGGTAGAGTATATACAGGAGGCCCAAACTGCCCTCAGACATGTACTGATCAACAACATAATTCATTTGTATTAGTTTTGTTGGTCAGATTCCTCTCCTGCTTTTCACAGTGTAAAAAATATCTGTAGGTGCTCAGAGATCAAAACAAAATGACCCCAAAATAATGGAAACGAAAATCTGGTGAGCTCTGAATTTTTCTATGAGCACAGTGAGGAGCTGCTCTTTTCCCTTAACCATTTAATATGTGCACGCATACGCTGGCACGGGTATGAATTAGCTATGCTCATGGAGTGAGATCTGGAGAGTGGGATTTTTCAAAGGTAACAATCTCGACTGGACTGGCTTCCCCAGGTATAAATTTATAAGCAGCAAAAGAACACTAATCATCTTCCCAGAATATCCAGTATTAGATGTGCTCTGTTTTTAACTGGTAACTGTACTTACGTGTGCATGGCTCAACAACTGTGTGCTTTCACAAGGAAAACAAGCAATCCAAACCCAGTCTTTGCCGAAGTCAATTAGATCTGCTCATTTGCTTTATCTATCTCTCTCTTTCCATGGTTTGTATACTGATCTGAAGGTAAATAACACTTTTGACCTATGTAAAGAAAGACTTATTAAGTGAAACCTCCACTTCTGTTAGCCCAGATATTGTGGACCACTGTGAAGTATTCAAACAGGGTGTCCAAGAGAAAGTTACTCATCTGGATGAGTATTCCAGAGGGACTTGAATGTACATACAACTTTTTTATTCAATCACAGACCCACAATAAGGATTAGTGAAAAGCTGATATATCAGGAAGGCTGTTAAATTAAGTAATGTATTGGTGACATGGTCTCAATGTTATGTGATGCCATTTTTTGAGACCAGATACAGTAGTGGCTTAATTGGGATAAACTGTTCAACATAGCAGGAGATAAAAGGTCAAAGGGAAATGTATTTCCCTGACTGAACTCATGTGATTAGAAGGAGAAATAAGAAGGAACAGAGCTGCCTGTAAAGAGAAGGATTTATAATAATTCTTTTGCTTTCTGTCTGGGAAACATTCTCAATTTTTTTAATAGTGACACTTTGACCCTTTATGTCCGTGTAACTGCTCTGCTAAACACACACTGGTGTAAAACTATTTTAATAATAATTAAGCAAGTTTGACTTCTATTCCGCAAGCTATCTTAACTTTAATTTAGATTTAGTTTTTTGGACAAGCCAAGTATTTAAATTAATATAGTCAACACCTTTTGAAAAGTCAGTGAAAACAATCATCTCATGCTTATGATGCCTTTGACTATATTTCATGCAGCTATGAGTCACAATTTCTGCTTTATGATTGCTTAAGAATAACATGACCCGAAAACTTCTTTATCACATTAGGAAAATCACATATATTAGCTTAAATCATAGAATCATAGAATACTTTGGGTCGGAAAGAACTTCCAGATGTCATCTAGACCAACATATTATTCATGTTTTAACCCACTAGCTGTTCCAATAGTCTGTATTATTTCTTTCAAGGAGACTGTGTTGACCTTCTTGGAATTTTTCTGAGAGAATAGACACAAACTGAAACTCATGAGGTTCCCTCTGAACATCAGAAAACACATTTTACCTGTGAGGATGACTGAGCACTGGCACAGGTTGCCCAGGGATGTTGTGGAATCTCCATCCTTGGAGATATTCAAAAGCCATCTGGATATGGTTCTGGGCAACTGGCTTTAGGTAGCCTTGCTTGAGCCTGGGTTTTGGACCAGATGACATCCAGAGGTCCCTTCCAATCTCAGACATCCTGTGATTCTGTGATCCTAGATGCTCAAAGACTTGAAAACAGCTTTGCAGTAAAGTAACCAGAGGTCTTGCTAACTTTGATGTTATCCCTGCTTTAAACAGAAGATTGGCTTAGATGAATTCCATAGAGCTGTTGCAAGGCAAATTTTTATGTTTCTATCATATTTTCATGGAAACTTCAAAGAACAGGCTAAAATCTTTCCATTCGTTTTCTGCTATTTTCTTGAGCTGTGATAGCAGTTACCACTGGAGAACAATTATTGTGTAAGTACCCGAGGTGAAACTTCAGGCAGAGAATTATAGAATTGTAACATTTAAAATAGACTAGAGCTACATCTGTAAAGTAAATTATATAGTGCCAGTCATGAGACTGTTTTTAGAACAGATGTGGCACGCTTTTGACCTATGCCAACTTGCACACTCCCAAATTATTCCTGGGCATAATGGAGAAAATAGCATAAGCAAGGGACCATTCCCAATAGGCAGTCCACTTGCAGCCAATCTGCTATGGAGGGTAAGGGAGTTCAAGAATACAGGTAAGGTTTATGGTTCATTTGCCTGGCAGTGACAAGTTTTGCTTATGGAGAAACGATGCAAAAAGACAACCAGGGAATCACAGACTCACCATTCAAGGACATCGTAGGTGGTGTTACTTCAGTTTTGCTCTTTCTATTCATCAGACATCAGAGTGTGTTCAAAAAACAATCAAGAGGAAAAATCATCTAGAATACAGGCCCGCATCAGTTCATGTTGACAGTTAGTTGCTCGTACAGCTCAGTTTGAGCAAAATGAGAGTGTTCTTCTCATAACCAACAACTTTCTGCCCCAGTCTTTTTGCTGAGAATGTGCAGGTTGCTTTGGATACAAGAATTTACTTTCCCAAAAGGTGACATGGTCCAATGGCACCTCAGTCCTGTGATGAGGTGGGAGATTTTCTAGGTCTTCTGTTTCACAGCTCCATTCTCCCTTACCTATTCCTCCGTCCCCAAGAGAAATCGATCCCATCCCTTTCTCTCATCTCCCCAGCTTTGCAGACCTTCTCCTCTCTTTGACCAGCTCTGACTTCTGTCAGGTCCTTTGTAAATCACTCTAATTCCTTAGCAGTGAAAAAATCAACCAGTTTTCTAGTTTTGCATTCTGCAACCTTAGCGTGTTGAAGTGGCTCACAGAGGGATCTCGTAAGTGTTGGGGTTGGGGACTGCATGTCTAGGAGTGAGGTGGGGAAGAAGAGAGATGAACCAGAAGATGCCACTTTCAGCAGGGGTTTTGTTGCTGGTGTCTGAGTTTGTAACATGGTCTGAGAAAATTAATTGTGCTTTGCTGGTGGCTGTGCAAGTTGCTACTAGGGTACATTCTGTTTCTGTTTTTCAAATGAAGAAGATCTCTTTATAGTGCAAATAAAGGAAGGATATTCATCTGCCACCGTGCTCCACAGAGAAAGTTGGCAGTTGGAGTTTATCCTCAAAAGAGAATAAAAAATAAAGACTGGCTCTTCTTGCTTGTGTTTTTTTTTCTTTGTCCTTCTTCTTTATTTGATTTTATTCTACCTGATTTATTTCATTCATTCAAAGCATGCAGCCTGAAAAGTTCCATGAAGTGGCCAAAACAGACTCAGTCTTTGTTGATTGAGAAGTCTCAGTGTCTATTAATATTCATTTCTCTTCCTCATTCACCCCTCTTTGTCATCAGATATTCTCAGACACAGGGTTAATTCAGGTGCTTTCTATTTTTATGCTTTGCAATGCATTAATCATAGTAGTACCTAGGTGACACTGTTGTATGGGAATTAGTCATCTCCTATTCGTTGTTTTGTCAGTAATTTGAGTTCTCTGACTCTCAGACTGATTTAAGAAACTATCTAATTATCCCAGAAAAATTTCTTTGAAAACATATGAATGGATTTTTCAGTTCATTAAAACTCTGCTATGATTTCTTTATAGATAATTCTTCTAATACATAATTGCAATCTATATTTAAACAATATAAATCTTTATAGTTTGCTAGAATTTTATCCTTCTGCTGGAAATGGCTGAATAGACTCCAGGGATTCTCACAGAAGCTAACTTCAGTTTACTAAGTTTCATCTTCTCAGGCTGTCTTCAAAGTCAACGGAGAGGTAGGCTTCCAAGGACAAGTCAGAGTAGGAGGCTTCCTTAGGTGGTCTGATCACCCACTATGTTAGAAGTCTGATACATCCGCGCTTCCTTTGATAATAAGCTCAGACACTTAAGGGGGCTGACTCAGACTTCTATCCTGCAGAGATGTTTAAATAGAATCTCTTGCAATTTAAAGGGTCTGGAAGAGTAAGTATGTTGCATCTGAAGTATCTTATATCACATGTGGATAGTTGATATTGTATCTTGTGCATGAAAAATCACAGAGCAAGTTAGTAACATATAGGGAAATATTTGGGCCATTATTTGTCGTGCGCATTGTGCCTCAAGCTATTTCATTGTCATCTTCCTAACTGCTGTGGCTGACAGGGTACTGAGCTACTGAGCCCACAGTTTAAATGATGAGAAAATTGGTGAGGGAATTCAGAAAGTTCAGAGCCTTACTGTGGAAGATGATCTAAGCCCATAGATTCCTTTCGTGTTAGGAACGGGTGCCAGTACAAAGGCAGCAGGTATGATAGTCTGAAAAGGAGATCTCATTGGCAATACACTAGAGAAGTAGTGAACAAATTTGAGGTCATAATCCCAAAAAGTGGGAGTCCTGAAAGCATGATATTTTCAGTCCCAAAATGGAAATTGCTGGACTAGAACAGCCCAAATAAGCCACTCGAGAACAGACTCCCCAGAAAAGGAGAAAGGGACTAAAGGGGGGAAAATACTCCCTGCTACTGATATGCAACACTGGACACTGGACTTTGGGCGGAAGAAAGCAAGAGGAAAGCAAGATTTTGGTCTAAATGCAATGTCTTTGCACATGTTCTCAGAGAAGAACAAGGGACTCATTGAGCAGGGCAAGAAAACGTGCAGAAGTATGGTATGGCAATCAATGAGCACAGAGCAACTATTTCCAAATGGGAAAGATGAATAGGTAGTTTTCATGGGAGATCCAGAGCCCCACCAATGGGTTGAGAAGTGGAACAGGTCTTAAAGCAGTTAATCTATAAAGGGATAAGTCACAGTCTCTTTCCAGGGGGATAAAAGTGACTGCTCTGCCAGGTTTACTGCTGAGGATGAAACGTGGAAAACAGAAGAACAAGCAAGAGGAAAATATTTGCTATCCAAAAGGTTCAGGGAGGCTACCACCTGTTAACTTGGACTCTGCCACCCCTAGGGACATGAGTGGGTTTATGTATTTATACCTACTTCATCTAGATGTATAGGGGAACAAACATATAGCATGTAATACCCTTGTCTGGCATGTTGGCTTTCTACTGCCTCTTCTTGTCAGTAGTTGGAGATCATCTCCCACCCTTTCAAGTGAATGAAGAGTCCCAGCTCTGGTCTTCCTTGAGTTATATTCAAATAGAGCACTTGGGACCCAGTAGAAAGAGAATGTTGAAAAATTAAAAAAAAAAAAAATATATATATATATCTGTTAGAGAGCCTTACAAGCCATGTACCACCAGCAGTGCTCAAGGTACACATGCCTCACCAAATTCTTGCCATCTGGGTAGCTTTGCACAAAGACCAGAGCTAGTAAAATAGTAAGTGATATAATAGCAATACCCTCTAAGGAGGTCATGGTAGCTGACCACTTAGTGTCAGTGATTCCTAGTCTGTCCAGCAGCCGTATACATGAGGGGATGTCAGATCCTCAATCTTCCAGAAAACTTTAAAAATAGCAACTCAGATCAATGCTTTCGTATTAAATTGTACTTAAGAATAACCAAAGTATATCACAAACTTGTCAGAATGAGAGACTGGATATATTCATTCTTGGGGCTGATTGAGATTTCTTTTAAGTTCCTGTAAAGGACTACATTTTTTTTGTTAGGAAGTATTATTTTTCATTCAGATCTATCTCTCCTTTTTTTTTTTTTTTACTGTTCAGCTGCATGGAAATAAATTATGTTATTACTGAAAAGTGAAAACAAGGTTTATCTCACTGGAGTATAATAAATCTGGGTTAAAATACAGATTTATTTTTTTAATGTAATGATTCTATGTTTGAAAAATGTTAAGGTTGTGACAAAAATCAACAAAAGCCAGGAAATTCAAAGTTAATGTTGAACTGTGTCCATAAAGCACCTCATTAAACCCAGTCATTGTGTCCCATATGGAATCATACAGTTTCCAGAGACATATGTAATTGTTCATAATAAAAGGGCGTATTAAGGACAGAATCAGTGGATGTCCCTGATCCAGAAAAAAAAAAAAAATAATCCTAGTGTTCATATGCTCTGTAATCTATGAAAGGTGGTTCCATCTGGATTTAGGCAATGAAGCACTCTGCTTAGGGTAATCTGGCAAAAAAAGTCCCAAAGAAACAAATAAAGCCTTGAGTTAGGTTTCAGTGCAAGGCATGTATGGGAGAGGGCTCCATAGTCTCCATCCACTGTGCCTTGATAATAGTCACAATTTTAGAAGATTACTTGTTTATTTAGCATCAGAAGCTTTTGCATACTTTTTGCTGAAGGAGTTTCTTAATGAGAATCAAAAATTGTCTCTTATAGCAAGATCTCTGTCAAGCATTTCATTGATGCGTAAGCAAGTAAGGGATGGAGCCCTACAAGTTTTCCTGCAGGATCACTGTAGGGCTGACAAGAATCCCAATGCTTCCAGAGTGTGCAGCTTTAACATAAACCCACCACATGCACTCCCAAGCCATTGCACTAGACTTTTGAGAGCTCCTTGAAGAGACAATTTCCAAAATCCCCAGGGAAATTCTTACACTTGTTTGGATTTTTCTGGAAAGTCAGATTTTGGGGGTTGGTTTTTTTTGTGGGAAAGAAAATAGGAAAATTTGAAACATGGATGTTCTTCATTTTCCTACCATACAACATGTCCCAAATACATATAATTTGGGGTTTTACTATTTTTTTTCTTGAAAAAGTTAAATTGTGAAAAAAAAATCAGTTTGTCTCCATTTATGAAAGACGTGCAAATGTTGCATTAGATCCTCTGCTCTCCCTGGGACTGTAGTTTAGTATGCCATCTTAGCAGGGGAGAGAGACCTTTTTTTATTAGGCAAACGGGCAGGATAAAATGGTTTTGTTTTCAAAACCTTAGGTACCCTACCACATGCAGTATCTGGGGAATCTAAAGCTCGGAAAGTGTGCAGTGGTCTGCAGCGATCTCAGTAGCAAGCAGCCAGGTGATGCTCCCTGAGTCCTGCTGATGTATTGAGTGTTGGCTGATGCCAGGCTCGGAGGAGGGACTGTGGAATTGTGGACCAGGGTGACAGCCACAATACGGAAGCCAAGAGGAGCTGTTTTTCTTTATTGCAATGCAGGGACTTACTGGCCTGGGCCTGAGCGGGCAGGTTGGGAAAGAGCCTCCATATGCTAAGGTGGAGCAAAAGCCCCTTCTGGCAGTTCATCCCTTGAGGGTAAGGCTGCTGGGACATCATCTTAGTTGCCGGAGGGAAGAGAAAGTGTTGGAGGCATGCTCTGGCCTGGCGGAAATCCCAGGAGAGAAGACAGCAGCAGTATAAAATGGGGTATGCTACTGGCATGAAAGAACTAACTGAATGGCTTCAGGAGAACATAGGCAGGGGCTCCATGGGAGGAGGAACCCTCTGTCCCATTCATATGGTGGTGGATAGAACAGGCAAGCCGTAATTTATATGTACATACTGGAATGCTTGAAAGCATTTCTATATAAAACAAAAAGCAACCAGGAAGAAACAGCTCAGCATTGTCACTGCAGGAGATAATGCTTATACCATGCTTGGAGACCCTGGGTGACCAAACCATGCTGAATGCTCCCGGAGACAAAGGAACTTCAAGCAAAGAGGATTAGCGGGCTTTGAACAGGATGTCTGTTGAAGAAAAAAAGAAAAGTAGAAGGGAAAATATTTTTATTGTAAGAGCTCTGAAAACTTCAGCTACTACTAACCTCTCTCTAAAAACCTGGGAGCATTGCAATATTTCACCTTCCACAGAAATTCTCTCTGTTTGGATCCTGCCTGCTTGAGTCTGGATTTAGAGGTGTTTTTAAGACTCTCTAAGGGGATTCAAACATAATATGTTGAACACCTGCACTCTCATTATCAAGATCCATTAAGCTGTCTCAAATCAGGAGCCCCAAAATTGAAATATCCAAAATCATCAGTCACTTTGAAAATTTAGGTCATCTTTTTCCCTGTCTTTTCTCTTTGCCAGATAGAGCTCTCTTTGATCTATGGCCCTTTTACATTTTTTCCCAGCTAAGAGAGATTAAGCTGTAAGAGAAGAGCCAGATCTGATTTACCTGTCACTCAGAGTCAGCAGCTTCAGGGCTACGAAGTGTGCAAAGCTCCTTTGAATTGACTGCCACAAAGGCATTTTTAGGTGGATAGAGCTATGTTTGTTACCTTAATGTTTTCTCAAAGAATAACATCAAGGCATAAGCTTTATTTTGGATGTAAAGTTCTCTAAAACTAACTTAACCAGCAGAGAAACATCCCAGGTATTTTAATATTATTGGCTTAATCTTGATTTAAGAAATTCATTTGACATTGTTTGGGATTTATTCCGCTAAAACCAAGATCAGAAACACAGCCTCTGGGTATCTGTAAATAGTATGTCATGGCCAGATTCAGAATCATTCTGCTCACACTTGGAGTCTGCTGGCACAACCTTATAAATCAACCAGTAGTAGCAAGCAGATTAACACATGGTTATTGCTGAGGTACTGCTTCAATTCAGAGCTCATTTGCCACCACTCTTAACATGTGTTTAGAGACGCTATGTCCCCATATTAAATCTCTTTTTACTTTCAGGTACAAAGCGAGATTTAGGCTGAGTTTAAGCACCTAATACAGCAATCTTGTCCACCCACTAAGGGGCTGAAGAGCTCTGAGAGTCTCTAGGGCTTCCCTCCTTAGACTCAATGTTTCCTACTTTTTCCTCAGAACTGCCCTAGAAGCAGTGACTTGGTCCTTTGATCTTGCTTAGGCTTCACTGAGGTCTGGAAGCTCAGCACTCAAGATCCCCAGGGCTACATCCATGCCATGGCTACACAGCAAGCCAGGGCCAAAGTCCAGTGTTTGGACAAGGTACATCCACAAACCCAAATCCTCTCCTTCCCTCCCCAGAATGGGATGTCAGTGTCTGAACTATCTCCTGGGCATTGTTCCTGATGAACGCTATTCCTCTGGCAAGGGCAAAAACTGTGCCAAGGAACATGTTAATAATTAATAGCCCATTTGACTGCAAGCAAGTGCCTCTATTATGAAGTGGTATAGACACAGTCTTAGACACTACTGCAAGGGGGCAGGTAGGTATTTAAGTGCTTAGTTTGCCAATGCACGCTTTTTTATTCAAGGTAACCATTTAACAGTTTGTTCCTGAAGAATAAAGCAAAGAGCGCTCTTTCAAACCTGGCTGACTATATGAGTCACCTAAATTCCCATGTAATCATCTAGTGTCCCAATTTTCTGATGTGTTAACTTGAGAGCTCTCCATGAAGGATTTTTTCACATAGGTACCCATGTTCATTCCAGTCTGTTATTGGCTAGCTCAAGCTTCTTTACTCATTCCCATTATGGTCAGCATGGTTGAAAATCATCTGATTTTTATTTCTGAGACTAAACAGAGAACCAGAACCTAACTTCAGGCAGATGGATTTGAATATTTTGACGAGCGCCGTCTGGCTTGACAAGTTCTTGACAATAATGTT
>NW_009259600.1:193624-193839 GCF_000687185.1 Egretta garzetta
TGAAGTAGCAAACTGACAAATAATCCACTTTTTTCACATCAGTGCTAAAATGTTAATTCTTTAGTAGGAAGTACTGAGCTAGTTATACCCACGTTTAATGTTTATTAGCTTAATCTGAGATTTCAGTTTTACTGTACTTTAAAAATTATTCCGTTGTGCTTAAGCAATAGTTAAGATAACTAAGAGCATGATCTCATTGAATATAAAGGTAACAG
>NW_009259600.1:193853-201292 GCF_000687185.1 Egretta garzetta
CAGGAATGATTAGAAGAATTCAAAGTAATAAAAAAAGTCTTTGCCCTTTTAATACAATCTTGAACCTTGGCATTGCTGTACTATAGCTGCGACTAAAAAAGCATGTCTTGAGAATGGGAAAATGTTACTTACTTAAAATACCAGGAAACCCAAAATATTCTAATTTTTGCAGGTATGTGAATATATTAATTGCTCTTGTAGTTTCAGCTCAGCGTGGTCATGCCTTCCTTACCTAAACTGTTATATATATCTCTGCATTCTGAGACTATACTCCACCTCAAAAGTGGCTGCATTTTGACGATGGATGAAACAAGCCATTACACAGTTCAGTGTGTTAAAGTGCTCCAAGACGCTTTGGGAGAAGGTATAAATATGTACCAGAGGTATTTTTTCAAGGCAGCAACTCTGCCAAATGTTAAACTGAGACTGAAGCCTTACAGCTGAGTTGTTAACCTCTGGAAACAGGAGTTTAAACTGCAAATGCTGACCTAACCTTACCTCTAGGGGAGCAAATGGTAATAATGAAAAATTATGCAGCTTTCACCTTCTCTCCAAAGACAAAACAAACATTTTAAGCTTCATTTTAGACTCTTTTTCTCCAGTTAATTTAGACAAGCTTGTTGGCAAAATAATAATTCCTGTGCTTAGTAAGCAGTATTTCAACTTTCTGACTCCCATTCCGCAGGAACAGGAAAATCACGAGGGCAGGTTGCTTTCATCCTTGGTTTGTGAGTAGAAGAGAATTCTGCTCTCAACCTTCTCAGTCCCTCCATCAGAAAACACAGCAAATGTGCATGGTAAACATACCAGACACCCGCTGGGTCCCACTGTATAAAATCACAGAGGCAAGTAAGCTGAGGGAAAAATAACTGGAGGTGAAAGATGACAGGAAAATCATTATTGCAGATTTACCATCTTTGATTGTTACCTTTAAAAGAGAAGAAAAAGAGAGAAAATACTCTGCAGTTATGTAGAATGCCGTAAGAGAGAGAAAGGAAAAACAAGTCCTCCTTTCAGCAGGCAGGGGGGAAAGGAGAGTCTGTTAACAAATCTTTACAAGGTCTTGGAGATAGAACTCACAAAGCAGCCTCAAGTGGTGGGCCTGTATTTATTCATCAAAAGTGGTTTTCACTGCATGTAATAATTGCTTTATTTCTTCTTCTCTAAATATAGCAGGATCTTACTTACAAATTAAATGAGAGAGTCTGCTTGAAACTCCCAGTAAGAGGGCCTTAACTACTGATTACTGAAATATGGGAAGATATGCAAGGAAAAAAGATTACTCAAATGATAGTATTTATCATGCTGCTACACTCTCCTCTCAGCTTTCCCTGTTACCAGAAATTGGGTAGGTTGGTAAGACAAAATGTGGTAATTTTTATGCTTTCAAATCAGCAGAAAGCAAAAAGGAAGCTAAGTAATACAAAATAATCATTACTGCACCATCTACGTGGTCTGTAGTCCTATCAGGTTCGAGAAGGTGCTACATAGAAAAGCAGTTTTCTCCCTCCTGTCTTGTCTTCTTCATTAGATTCAGACCATGAATCTCTTCACCTGGCCCTTTGCAAGTAAATTAGGACACCTTCCCACTGTGTCTTCAACTAATTGCTAATGCAGTCCAGCTTTTTTTTTTTCCAAGGACCACAGAAAGAGCTGGACACAGGTAAAAACCAACGGCTACAGCCACAAATATACACAAGGGGTAGAAGGAAAAAAGAGCAATCCCACACGCTCCGTTCCTGCCACAGACACTTTTCCACACACACCACCTACAATGTCCCTTTCTGCAGTCAGCCCCTAGGCCTGACCCACAGCTGGCACAGGGGGAAAGCTGGAGTAGGACTTCATCTTCTAGCTGTGGGGAGTGATGAAGTACAGCTCTTGGAGGGCTTCTGGGTGAGAAGAAAAACCCAAACCAGAGATTTAAAACACACCATCCCTAGCAGAATACTTGTTGATGTATTTTTATTTTTGGGGTGCAGAGGTTTGAGCTTGCCCAGTTACCCATTTACCAGGGTTTATTTATCAATATTTTCATATTGATATCAATATCAATTATTCCCTGGTTAAGAAAAACATGCCCGTCTCTACCGGTGTGTGACAACATCTGGGCAAGACAAAAGGCACAGTGTTATTCTTTTTTTTCTTTTTTGAGCAGATCAAAACTAAGAAGATTTATGAGCACCATGAATTCTGAATATCGAAATTGTATATTTTTTTAAATAAAGAATCATATATAGCCGAAGAATGCATAAAGTGAAATCTTGGTCACACAGAAATGATGGCAAAATCAGTTTTAGCTTTCGTGAGAAGGAATTCTGTGTAACTCTTCAGGAAAAATTATTAATATTAGTATTCTGATCCTAATTAAATCCAACCTTTCTTCTGTATTGCCTTCCACTATATACATTAGCTCTAGATTTCCTTTTCCCTGACAGGGGATTGAGTCAGGGAGAAGCATAGGTAACAAACGCTGTCTATTAAAACACCTTTTCGTAATTAAGCTGTAACCATTGATAGAATCAAGCTGTTATTATTAATAGCAAATACCTGTCTATGTGATGCGCTCACTTACGCCTCATGCAGTTCACTCTCATGCATATTTGGGGTCCCTCATTTACCCAGTTGCAGCTGGGATGTGAACCCCAGCTGCAGAAGCAGCAGCTCATCCGGATGTGCCAGTGGCTTCCGTGCTGGTCATCAGAAAGGCCCCAGGAGCCCCTCGTCCCATCAGGCATGCAGGTTATAACCCTGTAGTCTTTGCAAACAGCAGCCACCACCTCCCCACACAGGGTCCAAATGTTGGTGTCCATATGTGCTGGTGGTCTTCTACACTTTTGTCTGGCCCTCAATGTCCCAAGTTTCCCCATTCTTGCGGATCCAGCAGGACACTGCTGGCCTCTGGAGTTCATCAGTTCTTGGGAGACTGTCACACAGTCCTCAGCTCAATACCCTTCCACAATTTGGCCTGGTTTTATCCAGTAATTACATCTCTACCCACCTACATGGGTAACCACAGAAGGGACTGCTACAGCCGCCTATGGTCCCAGGCCACTGTGGAGCTTCCTCTCTCCTCAAAAAACTAATGCTTATTTATTATATGTATGAAGCACGTGTAGGAAACAGAGAACATGCTGATGTGCTATGAAATATTTTACAGCTTTGAGTCTGGCATTTAATAATACCTAGAGGTGGTGACTGTACAAGTTTTAGGTGATCCCACAAGATTTCCAATAAATTCTCTATGTTATACCTTCACAGTGTTCACTATCAAAAAAAAAAAAAAAGACACATTTATTTTCTGTGACCAAGCTGAATAAAACATAGAAGAGAGTTTAAAGTAAACTTAATTTTTACACTTATTTCAATTTTATTGATCTAAGTTACTGTTATCTGGGAACATAACTCAAATAATAACAATAACTTAAACAACGGTAACAATAAAACCAAATTATCTGAGGTGATATATTTTCATATTTGCTGACCCAGTCATTGCCCTCAACCATTTCTCCGCCATGGAAAGTCAGCTATCCTGCCAATATCTTTATATTACCATCTCTGCTAACACAGGAGACCAGAAATAGATTTTCCATACATAATCCAGTTATGAACCTGCTTTATTAGAATAAGATACTTTAAATCCCAGTGGTTAGGAAGATGCAGAACCTTAAAGCATTCACTGTTCTGAGGCAGATTATTGATCTTCAGGTCAGTAAGGTTTTGGTTAAAAAATCTGTACTTGAGGAAAGTGAAAAAAATCTTCTAAAAGGAGAGAAGGTGTTTTACTTCTGAGAAATATTTTTTATTGGTTTTGCTTTTATTGTGGGGGGTTTTGGGGTGCCAGAGGAAAACATTTAGTTGATTTTAATATAACAGTTCATTGCACCTACTCAGAAGTTGGAATATCAAGGGTAAACGTGGCAGTAAAATAGTGAACATTATTAAGCAGATCTAATTTGGACAAAATCAGTATGTCTTCCCTATTTTTTATGGAGTTATAGCAGCAAATCACCATGATGCTATGATGTCAAGCATGTCAGATCTACAGGATTTGAAATGTGCCAGAAATTGTAAAATCCTTCTCAGGAGTTGTTCCAGTTCGCTAAGGATCTGTGACCAGGAAGATTTCTCCCCTTCTCTTTGCTGCTCCATTCTTCTGCCCATTTCCCATGGTAGGATTCATTAAGAAAACTCAGAAATGCCATGAACTGCATTTAAAAGGGAAGTAATATCTTTAATAACTCTGCTCCCATTGCAAAGCATTTCTTTGCTTTGAAAGAGGACCATGTTCCTGTTGGCTGCATGCAGAGAATGGAAATGGGAAAAAATCTGCTTGCAGAAACATCCTCAGAAAAGACATATGTTGTACAGATCCCTGAAAAAACTTCCAATTATCCAAAGATTTAATCAAGCGTTGCCTGCTATGGGCATATGTGCCTGGGGTATCCTCATACCCTAAGCATGTCTAGCTACTTTACTTGGACTCTTAGTAGCTGCTAAACTCAAGAGCTCAAGAAGATGCTCAAACCAGAAAGCTATAACTGTTCCTTGTACTGTAAAGGAAGTTGGAGGGAATGAAGATATATTGCTTTTTCTCTCCCACATCACATGAGCTAAGATTTTGATCCTATGGAATGCTGTGTTCTGCAATCCCACTGTTAGAGTTGTCTGACTCCTTAGTCCTGCTGTTGGAGACCTATAGTATGGCATCAGAGTGATCAGTGGTAAAATGGGCAGTAAATTTTAAATATCAACATTTCGTGCTGGTTTTATACTTTGATAAGAGCTGAGATAGTGCATTTGAAATAAAATGTCTCTTCTTCTGCACTTCAGCATTTTCAGTTTGGAAAAGCCTAATACATTTCAGGTCATAAAGCTTGCTCCCTAAAGTGAGATATTTACTAATTTAGAAGGTGCTATCAAAAATAGCAAGAAATAGGAAATGAAAGAGATAGCAAAATAGTGAAACCTTTCCTGGCACAATAATCTCTAAGGCTTTGACCCAGCAAAAAATCCTCTCTGCTTAATCTTGAACATGCTGGCAAAAGTTCCAAATAAGATGTCAGGAAAGGCAAACAGATTTCTGCAGTGGAAGAGATTGTATTAACCTATCGACTTGTAATTTACTGAAATGCTTACTTTATTTGAAATGATTCTTCCTTAAAAGCCATAGTGACTTTTGTCTACTAACTAGAGAAGGAGACAGAGCATCAAACATTAATATCTTGACATCATTTTCATCTGACAGACTGGAATTAAACTGTAGGTACAGCATGGTTCAGGATTCTACTTTCATTTGCCTTTGGTGTAAGATTCACCTATTAGTTACCTTGGATGCAAATAAATGCATTTAATCATATTTGAAAAATTATCATTGTACTATATAAGCACTCAGCTAGTTTCTATAAGGTATTTTGAGATCCCCAGGAAAAAAAAACACTATCACAAACAAAAAAAAAAGATAACATTTTAAAAAAATAACAATGTCTTATAGTGATGACATTTTTTCACAGAAATGCTTACTCCTCTGTGCTGTTCCCATACACAGTATTCAAATAAAGTATGCAGCTTTTTACAAAAAAATTTTGCAATTTTCAAATATTATTCTTGATTTTAAACATTTTTCTTGTTGACATGAATGATCTTTTCCTGCTTTTTCTGCTAGCTGTTAACAGTTACCACAGTGCTGTAATCTGAAAAAAAATAAAAGCTTGCTGAATGGCTAAGTATCATATGTTAAATATATGCGTATTCCTTATTTGCTGAAAATTACGTTTAGGTGAATGTACTAATCCAGAAGGCAAACCTGATTTAGAATCTGAATAGGGAAAATGATAAAGATGACTGGTGGTGTTAAAAGAAGTACTGCGGGTAGGAATTTTTGCATGATACCTTGCTTCTGCTTGTAGTATCTTGGATACAAATATCTTCGGGGCATATAAAAGGAGTACACTGGATACACACACCAGAGCCATCTGAACAGCACTAAGAGTATTAGATCTGAAATACTTCTTTTCTAGTGGAATTTTCTTGCATCAAAACTGTGTTAATAGACATTCTAACTTACTATTTTAGGTAATAGAAAATAAAATCCTCAGAGCTATACTGAGTATACTATGGAAGTACTGGTGTACTTTTTCCTTTAAGAAAAAAGTGAACAACTATTCTACATAATTAGAGAGATTGTCTAAATTCACATAGCTTCACCCTCCAAACTAAGGTCTGTTTTCTATCTCAGCATTTTTTTCCTCAAAGAATTAGAATATGCTGAAATTTTTGAAGCTGAAGCACTTCCTTTTTGTCTTAATTTAGAAACCATAGGATTAGCTGCCTGAAAATGAACCCATTACATGGTAATGTCTTGATTACAAGCACTTAAGCTCCCATATGCATACAGGTTCATCAGAGATTTTACAAAACAAATGAAATCCTGGAACAGTTACTGGTCCATCATGACAATAACCACGTTCTAAAACAAAAATGGAGGTGTGTAGGGACAATTATGTGAATTTAGAAGAATTCTAAGCAGATGATGGAAAACATCCAGCCCTAAAAGTAAGACAGTACACCAGAAACAAAGAAAATCTCAAGGAGCCAGCGAAGCTCAAGGTCCCACCTTGGCTCATTTGGCCATTATTAAATAGCAGGATCCAAGTGTTTGAGCCCCTCTAGATTAGAGGTGTTCCTGGCCTTCAGCTCCAGCCCTGTGGATTTTGGTACAAAACATCTGCCACTGCTGCCTGTCATTTTCTAACAAAATGGACATCTGTTCCCAAACTGTCTTGTATCAGCAATGTTTGGGTAACGCATCTCTATTTTATATAAGGTATACGTAGAGAGAAAACACATAATGAACTATTGTGCTGAGACATTTATCTTTGCAACATTGAGAGGGACAATTTAAGAGCAATATATAGTAGCCATGAAGATAAATAACACAGCAGGGCATAGTATCGTGTATAAAATATTCCCAGCACTCTAGGTTCCATTTCATTATTAGATTTCTAAAAAGAACCATTTTCTTGGTTAGTTTCCAGAGCTAGCAGTCACAGAGGCTAATTTCAAATTGCTTGAGGCCTTGGAAACAAAGATGTATTTGTGCAAACACTGGCTTAAATGCCAGTAAAAAATGTGAGCAGGACCCACCCAGCCTTGTAAGTGAATGATACACAAGGGAGTTTTTCTCTTCAAAAACCCCTATCTCCCCCAATTTTTTCTGTCAAGCACCAGCATTTACAGGCTGGCTTTTAAAACAGAAAAAAAATTAGGCAGGAAAAAAGATAGTTATCTAAATAGATAGACAGATAGCTTTCTGTAGGGAGCAGTTTCTTTCAGCATGTGAGGTCCTTCCTCTTTACCTATCTCCACTGAGATCTCGCCTGGAGCATATTCAGGAAGGATGTGGGGAAAAAAGCGGGAAGTCCACAGCAGATCAGCAG
>NW_009259600.1:201379-211244 GCF_000687185.1 Egretta garzetta
TGTTAAAGATTGAATGAATTTGGATTGCTTAGCCTAAAGAAACGGAGTCTGGAGGGAAAGCGTGGCAGTTACTAGTGTACAAATCACTACAAATATTTGCAGTAAGAGACAGAATAAAATATTCTTTATGTTCACAGTAAACAGGAGAACCTTAAAAGACAACGAGGAAAGCTCAGGTTAGATACCAGGAAAACCTTTGTAATGGAAAGGTAGTAAAGCACCAGAACAGGTTACTGGAAACACAGTGAGATTTGCACCACTGGAAGTCTGATGGGAATGTTTAACTAGAGATAACACAAGTGCAGTTGATTCTGCTTTGGATCAGGGAGATAGACTGTGTAACCTTCTAAAACCCTTTCAGATCAAGGATTTTGTGATGTGTTAAAAAATGCTATATGATAAATATATGCATAAGTGTTAGTGATAAAGCAGTACAAATATAAAATAAATCATAATCATTCAGCAACGCATCTTATCCCAGAACCGTTAGCTTTTCTTTTAGATTATGGTACCAGTTGGCGATAGCATGATAATTTATTTATCCGAGTTAGAGACAAATGAGTTATTTTATGGTTAATTCAGTATGTAGACTTTAGACCCTGTGGAGTAGAGTTCAAGCCCCTGGTTTGCAACAGAATCTGTTACTTCAGTTAATCACTTGCTCTCCCTGAACCCTAGTTTTTCCCCCATAAAAGGAGGATACCGTCTCTTCCAGACTTTAATTAGTTACTGTACGAATATGTGGAATGAAGAATGGAAACCAGCTGCTTCCAGGGGTGGCCAGACACTTTCTTTAGATAAACAAACTCCCTGGGAACAGGTAAGAATAAAACAACGAATGTCTTAAGACTAAAGTCCTCGCTGCCTACCAAATTATGCATTCTTTTTTATTTGCAGGATGGAGTTGTTGGTGGTGGTTGTTTCTTTTGAGTGTATTTCTTCAGTTTCTAACATGATGCAATTATGGGATTGTAGCAATGAAACCAGGGCTTATTCCAGATAAGAAAATTTGAAGGATGGTTAATCTCTTTGCTTCCAACAGATTAAATAAATGATATCCATTAGTGTAGTAGTAGACCACTTCTTTTAATCGAGCAACGTAAGATGAAGCTGGAATGATTTGTACACATCATCAGAAATAAAAGGCCAGCTTTAGCATATGCATCATTTTATTACAGTTTAATAATTTCCCAAGACAAACCAAATGTTAAGTTCTCATTTTATGGGTAACATTAAAATGAAGATTAGCTATTTAATATTTCAGGACAGTAAGCATGGCAGATGTAAAAAGTCATTGAACCCTAAAACTGGGGTTTGGACCAAAGGACTCTAATGGCCATTAATTTGCTGTGAATGATTATTTTCAGCCAAATATATTTGGGTTTATGTCTGCATAATTTGTGTGCACTTTTTCAGTGAGGTGGGTGAGAATTTAGGAACCATATGAAATAAAAAGAAAACTTTCAAGTCTCTAAGGAAAACTCTTCCTGAAATGGTCAGAACCACCGCATGCCTAAAAGTTTCAGACTGGCTCTTTACTCAACGATTGCTCTGCACGCAAGCTTGCCAAGTCAAAGTGCAAACCTTCCACCAGCGTTAGACTCCCGCTACCTAGACCCTGTAACGACCTATTAATTCCTCGAGTTCGTTCACCTGAAATTGCAAGTGTAAGAAGTGGAGGTCTCCCCCCCGGGGGAGGAGGCTGTACCAGGAACTCAACTCGGGCTGTATTTGATCTTGTCTGCCAGGTGACTGAAGTGCAGTGCTCTGCGCAGGTGAGCCTTGGCTCTGGAAGTCCTCCCCTCGGCTCGTCCGTGCGCAGTAGTCTCTGACAGTTTCTCAGTTTAGTTTGTGGTCCTGTGAGCTGAAATTGGCCCTCTTCTTTCTTTTTGGTCGTATTAAATGTCAGTTATTTGAGGATTTGTAGCCGTAAAGCACTTTTCATACTGTTCCTTTTTCTCACTTATGCTTAGAGGGAGTGGCATATGTATTTTTAACTAGGAGCTATAAAACCTATAAAAAGAAACAAGGCTTAACATTTTAGCTGAAATATAGTGAAAAAAAGAAGTGTCCTAAGACCCTTATTAAGATCTTGATCTATTATTTTAATACAAGATTATTAATAAAGTAAAACATGTCTGTTCTTAAATATTTGATCCAAAAGCAAAGCATATATTTTTAATAACTACATTTGTTTCACTGAAGCCCTCTCCCAAACCAGCAGACTCTTTTCCCAGATTTCACAGAAATAAAAAATGGAACACTTTTGTTTGACTGAAAAATTTATAACTCATTCTGGTTTTGATGGACTTACCATTTATGGCTTTCACATTACGTTTAACACATTTCAGGATGTCACTACGAGCCTGACATATAGAACAGATATAATAACTTTTCTTCACTGATACTCAGTCTTGGAGCATATTCAGTGACTGCTGTCATAGCTGGACCCACGGTGTGAGGTAGATCATTTTGCATGTGTCAGAAACGCGCACTCATGCCTACATATGTGCAGAAGCCAAGCCTGTGGAGAAGGCTGGATGACTCACCTCTAGTGCCTCTCTTTTTTTTTGCCAGCTAGATTGGATATAGGGGCCTCTTTTTGTGCAAAGACTTCCAGGATTGTTGTCATCATCCTCCACCTCCTCTCTCTTTCGCACAATCTCTTTACTTTTATTCCCTGTATATAATTCACATTAGGTAGTTCATTTTGTTCCAGTCATGGGTTGTTGTTCATACTGTCCTCAAGTTGTATAAAGATAAGTGAAATTGATTAAAATGTCTTTATTATCTAAAAACCCAAGTTTAATTGTCTTTTTGATTGTTCACTGCCAAACAATCTTTTGCTAGGTGTCCATGACATATTGCAAATCCTTTGTTACAATATTTAATATTTTTGTGGTACCTGAACACTAGCAGTGTAATATTATATTCTTATTTATGTGTTTACACATTTTTCTTTCTCACGGTGCTTCAATAAGTCTCTATTGGCTTAGCTTTTTATGCAGGATGTCACCAACGTCTGCATTTAAGAAATCTTTTGACAAGTAAGGTCACAAAGGTAGACTCTCTGTTTCCATTTGCACTGAGGACATAGGTATTGCCAAAGCAAATTAGGAAACAAATAAAAATCATCATCTGCGCAAATAAAAAAGGTCATCTGATTGTCTGGAGAAGAATCAACCAAAAGATGTGTAAATATAGACAAGCTGAATTGTGATACACAATTCAGTGAGTGCTTACTTCCACAAGTTTCACCAAGACCTTAGCTATAGAACTATGATCCTTCCCAAGGCTTGATGTGTGAGCTCACCAGAAAGTTCAGGGAGGTCAGGGATGCAAAGAAAATTTAGGATCCAGCAGAGCTGGTGCTGGGAAGTCAAATAAAAGGAGACCAAGGCTCCCTAGAAATTACTCTTTGGAAAAGAATTCATAAACCTGGGCAAAAAAAAGTAGTTATTGACTTAAAGGAATGAAAATATTTCTACCTTAAATACAGCCTTCTGATAATGGCTTTCAGAAATTAAATTGCCAAGTATATTCAGGCCATGGTATTAAGAGTAATGACATCGTGAATTCTATTATGGACTGGTTTAATAAGGGACTTATGGAACCTACTTTATGGGAATTTTTTAGGGACGGGTTCTAAATCACCTATTAGGGAAGATGAGTTACCTGTGGGAAACTTCAGAGTCTGGAAGAGAGACCTCTGTAGGTGAGTATGTGCTAGATTAGGCTGAGCAGTCAGTTATGTGTCATGATGCTGCTTCAGGAATTAAGAGAGCCTGTTGTGGTCCTCTAGAGCTCTATGTCCTTTGATGTTGTGGCTTATGTAAAGCTGTGGAGATCACTTCTCAAAAACTTTGCAGGTAAACAACCTTCCCTTTTTCTTCAAGTAAGCACCTGTTTCTTCATTCACTTTTCTTGGTTCCTGGCATTACAGCTTCAAAAATTCTGACATTCCTGAAAAGAGGAATTTTGAAAAGCAAAATTACTGAAGGGTTGCCCTACAATACTGGATTGCAATTGGGAATAGCAAGCAAAGGTGTGGTTCAGGGTGTCCTTCAACAGAGCTTGCAGAAACATCTGGAGCTGTACATCTCAGTGGTGGGTCACACAGGAGGCAGAAGAGCAGACAGTAGAAAGGAAGGCTGAAACCGGCTGAACTGCAAGAGTGACTAGAGGCCAACCCTGCATGCAGCTTTGTAATCCACACCAGTTCTGGCTGTGGAATTGTTGACTCTGCTCCATTTCCCTCAAACACCAATGTTGGTCCACGTATGATGCCAGCGCAAGCTGGAATGTCAGTAAGTGGCCAGGGGTGTCCTAGGCCTTGCTGGGACCCCTCATGTTTTAAGGACCTGTGCACTGCATTGCACAGCAGAGGTTTGAGATTGGACTCCTGATCACGAGTTGAATGGGTTATTCTTTGAAGGCTATGGAGCCAAAGTAAAAATCTGAGCACTTGAATTCAAATTTCTAGCACAGATCCTTGCCAAAGAAAAAGTTTTGAAGTTTCTCCAAGCATTTTTCTTAAACCAAGCTTGATGCCTCAGGTGAAAAATGACATTAAGCCAGATGGCATAGCTGTAGAAACTGTATGAGTAAAAAGAGAGAGTCCTAGAAAAGGAAGTAAATTTAAATGCTAAAGAATAAAAATAGAAAAAACAACTACAAAAAGAACTAAACTACACTACAGAAAGGTTTGAGCAGTGCCCTAAGTTGCAAGTAAAATTCAAGCTAGTGGCTGAGAGGAGCTAAGACGATGCAAGAATGCATAAGGGGTGGACAGAAGGAGGCAAGGGCTGCCACTGTACAATGGCTGGGGTAGAACACGGACCTCTCCACTGCTGACCATGTATGCCCTGGGAGTGTACCTACAGACAATCACTTAGACAATTTTTAACTATACAGAGTATTGTACTCCGGCAGGTGGATCACTTGATTGAAGCAATGCTTGCCTCCACAGTGACAGCAAATAATGAAAGCAAGATAAGTATGTGAGTTGGCTGTACTTTTGAAAAGTACTTCTAATTCCTCTCCTTGAAACATAGCTATAGTTGTTTGATTTCTTAACACAAAAGGCAATCACATCACAAAACGAAGATGAATGTGCCTCTATACTTCTAACATGCAGGTGCTGAAATATTTCTTTTGCAGTGTAAACACACACAGTGCCTGAAGTACAGCTAGCTGCAGCATGTTGATGGGCACCAAGCAACACAAAAAGGTAATTCATCAGCATTGCCAGGCTTCAGACTCAAGGCAGAGCAGCAGCTGCTAACGGGTGCTTTATACTAGAAACCATTATTGGTGTTCAGCCTCTTCCCATTCATTGCTGAGGAATGGAAAATCTGACGTTATCACTCCCTGCAAACTTTTCACCGTTTAGGTCGCTGTTGTGGTTCTATTACACTCAGCGTACGCTGAACTAGAAAGTGCCGCACAGAAGCACAGGTGCAGTGTTTGCTGAAGTACGAAAAAAATGGACAGAAAGTTATACGAGCTATGAGGTAGGTTTGGTTCATCTGCCACAACATGGACAGGTCAACATTCAACAGGAAGAATGAAGGTTGGGGCTTCATGTGGCCAGGGGTGACTCACTGTCTGAAAACACAGGCTCTGATGGGGTTTTCTGTGAAAGAGAGCAGACACGAACCTACTGTTGTCACGGGCTCTGCACTAAAAACATAAGATGAAATGCAGACATTACCATACACTGCTGCAGCAGTCCCATTTCTCTACAAATGAAATAACAGCAAGATTTTTTAACCAACTCTAGCCTTATTTTTGACTTACAAATATTTGTCTCTGCACTAAATAAAAACAACACAAGAGAGTTAACAGATCAAAGAACCAAGGAGGGCTATAACAAGTAGAACAGCATTTTATCATGGTTTGGGGTTTTTTTTGTGTGGTTTCAGATAGGCTATTAAGCCTTTATTTTTTTTCAACATGAAATACATTCTTGTGAAAGTTCTCTCTGTTTATACTGCCCTAAGATCAGAATTAATTTTATTCCGTTAAACATTTCTTCCAATGATGTACACAGTTATATAAAAGCAATAAAAATAGTTGCTAAATAATAGTTGCTAAATAATGATTACAAAAAAGGTTTTACAAACAGCAGTAGATTCAAGAGGTCAGGAGTGAAAAAAAGAAAGAGATCATTAAGTTAAGTAGGAACAAGCTACATGAAGAAGCAATATAAAGTGGCCCTCATAAACGTAAAAAAAATTGTTAGGTTCATATAAACTAGCTAAAAATTTACTTCTAGAAAAAAAGTTTATAAATTAATTTGTACACCTTGGCAGGAAATTTATCTTCCAAAGCACTGACATAGGACTAATCAAGTAAATGTATGTCTCTCTGTCTTAAATCAACAAGTTTTTTATTCAAGTTAACAATAGCTATTTTTCTGAATAAAATAGCAGCACGCAATATTAGAACCCATTTTAGAACAAATAACCTACACCATTACTGAACAATCATAATTTTGCCAAAGCTTCAGATTTTGTCTTTATTGTCAGAAATTTTCAAGATTCAGAGCACCAAAGTGTCTGACTAAAAAAAAAAATTTCATTATTCCTGTTGAATGTTGACCTGTCCATGTTGTGGCAGATGAACCAAACCTACCTCATAAATAAATCCACCTGAACATAAACTGCCTTAAAAATACTCAAAAAAAGACATACTTAGAATTAATTAAGTTACAGTCTAATATTATTTTTGTTCTGTTTTTTCTTTGGACATCAATATCTCTTAGGACTCAACATTTTATGTACAATACAATTGTTAAATCTTGATAAAGAATTTAATTAATTAGTTAATGTTAGATGTGTAAACTTTACTGTGAACACTCAGCTAGACTTCTTATCATGTAAGTCCTTTCCTATCCAAGACTAGAATTTACCATTACTGGAAAGAAGAGAGATGTTTCTTGGGGATAAAATTTTGCAGCTGAACCTCTGAATATCTGAGTTCAGTTCTCAGATTCTCAGGTGCATAAATCTGTATCAAACACTTATCAGAGTTATTCAGTTTACCTGTTTCAGGTTAGACTCCTCAAATGAGAGCTACCCAGGCTTTGAAATAATATTCAAGCTCCTGTGACCTCATTTATACCATCTTCATTTCCACTGCACTGAGGCAACTGAGGGAGTACCTTTGCACAACATTAAGCTGAATTACTCTAACAATTGTTTTCCAAAGAATTACAAGAGTCTTTCTTTGTCCTTCCTATAATCCCCTGTTGGAACCGTTGGATGTTAGCGGAAGAGTACAGGCATTACAGTGCTTGTGGGTAGGCCTTCATTTGTGATTAGCCTATACTACCAGACAGTCAACTATTTTGAATCAAAAACACGATTTTACTTGAGTGAGGAGATGTGCTTGTAGGCATAGGATCTTGGACTGGACACAAACTCTTCTTGGTGGAACAAACCTACTAGCACAGCTTCAGGCAATTATTTAATCTCTTTATATCCCAACAACTCCATCTGAGAACTGGAAATTGTCATTTCTTTCCCCCACACTTTATATGCCTGATCTGTTCCAAGCTCTTGCAAGACCAAAAAATCAGCTGGTGTAAACAGAAGAAATTTTCTAATTCATTTAACAGTTTTTAGATCAGGTTTTGAGACACAGGGTCTTGTGTGTGTGAGAAAACAGTCCAGTATATTGGGACCTGTGCATTGATTCAATGTGTAGGAGCTTATGTATTGAAGATAGTAAATCTTTTTCACAAAGAGGTACAAAAAAACATTTTTAAAGTATTTTTTACCTTTCTTCCCCATAGCAATATGGCTGTTGCTCTATGTCCAGGAAAGAGGAACCACCATGTCAGTTTTAGCAATGCTCGGTTTAACTATCTACACGAAAGGGACTTGATTCAGCATTAAAAACTCCTGCTATAAAAAGGGTGCTACAAGAGAGCAAACTCGGTTATGTCAGTACAGTATATATGCAATTGAAAAAACTGCAGGAGGGAATTAGCAAGCACTGCCTAAGTGAAACAGGTAACACCTTAGACCTATTTGACTCTGGGTATTGGAAAAGCTGCTGCTGTCACCCCCTGTAAAATATTACAAACTCGGTAAATAAGAACACTTTGTCTAGCCTCGCATCTCTCTCTGCCAGGCAACAACAACATTGTCAGATAACGGCAACCAGAGGCGAAAGTAGAGATCCAAGTCCAGAATGCCCACATTATGTTAATTGTTAGTGGTTATTTATTCATCCACTGCCTAAATAGCTGTAGTTTGCATGATTTTATCAAAGCTACAATACATACGTACTCAAATACCCCTCAATCCCAATGTTTCTCTTATTTTCACACAATTGCAATTGAGCCATTTATCTGTAGAGCTGATGATGGTTTTTCATATCAGTATTACTCAGCTCTACATGTGTGCTGGTAACAAATTAGAGTTACTAATGATTGGTACAGACCTCATTGGAGTCCATGCAAGACCTGTATTAACTATTGTGGACAAAACATCAGGTTTTTGACTCCTCTACCAATGCCAGCTAATGAACTCCAGCATACAGAAGAAATTCCTCTTATTAGGCTCCAAGGGCATCAGTTTGTACTTTGTGTTCATTTACATTTGGGGACATGGCTAGATTATCTTTAATCTCTGCTCTGTCATTATTGTGTAGTGGACTCATTTATGCTTTCCTGTGTTCTTTTTATTTATACAGCTGAATAACCTTTTGCTATTTGTTTAATTTCCTTTACAAAGTCTGGCTCAGACTGACTTTTGGCACGTCTCACGTTATCCCTATACTTCTTGATCTCCTAAACATAATTGCATTGCTGAGCAGGACTTTTTCCTGTTCCTGGTAGGGTGTCTACTTACTCCTGAGATTTGCTTTGTGGTTTTTATTCATCCAGTGAGATCCGGAGCCCGATCCTAAAATTTCCCCCAGAGTTCAGAATATAGATTCCACACAGTTTTTTGTCCTTTTTACACAATAAGATTTCAAGCCTCCAGTTGCTACTCCTTGATCTTTTCAATGCAACTGACTTCACAAATCTTAACATGCTCATTCACACCCCAGATGCCAGCTGCCATGATATTTCCTCAGCAGTTGGTAAACAACTCCTGGCCATACAGGCAACCGAGAGACATAGTACCTTCTAACAAAACGCATGCACTAACCCACCAACTGGACAGCTCATCCTCCACTGTCAGCTTCTTTGCATTGCCCACTTGCCTTAGTCTTAGGTGACTTGCCTAATAATATTTGCCCCACCATCTAGCCTGGCCTCTTATCTCATTTTGGACAGATCTTATGAATGTCAGCCTGTCACTGTTCAAAGAAGGATCCACAGACCCGTAACTGAAACACTGGTGAAACACTGGAACAGGTTGCCCAGAGAGGTGGTGGAGGCCTGATCCCTGGAAACTTTCAAGACCAGGTTGGACGGGGCTCTGAGCAACCTGATCTAGTTAGCGGTGTCCCTGCTCACTGCAGGGGGGTTGGACTAGATGACCTCTAGGGGTCCCTTCCAACCCAAAACATTCTATGATTCTATGATTCTATAACTGAAGTCTGTTGTTTATCCGCTTATGAATCTTCTCTAAGAAATTCACCTATAATATCTCCCCTTCTGTTTAACAAATTTTGGAACTCTCCTTTTCTATACATTTGATCTTTAAAGTGTCAAATTCATTATATTTATGGTCTCAATGTCCAGCCAAACCCCATAAATTTTAATAATTCATTCATGTAATCAGACAAAGCTCTTTCTCTCCATAGAAAGCCTATCTGCAGCCAAAGAGGACAATTCATCATGCCTACAAACCACTGACCCGTTTTCCTGATAATCCGTAGGAAATAAGTAATAGGTCATATTAAC
>NW_009259600.1:211260-223458 GCF_000687185.1 Egretta garzetta
AGAGGTCATATTAACCACCCTTGGATACCCATCACACTATGACTACTTTTCATGCACACCCTGCCATGCATCAGGGTTGTGCTGGAGGTGACTTGTTGCTTTTCAGCCAGCAGCTGCTTCCTGACCTTTCTGACAAAAAACTTGAGTCTAGTGAGTGCTGCTCCCTTTTGTTGATGCCACTTTCCCTGGGCACTGTCACCTGTTCATGGTTTGACAAATGTCTCCTTCACCTCTTCCCACTCTCTTTTCAGGCTTGCACGCAGAAGTCTTTGTACATGGAGGATCCAGTACTTGCCAGCTGACCCACTGGCTCCTTTCCATGCTCCCTGGCACCACTTCAACACAAGTTAACATTCTTTCGGTAGCTCACCCTGACATGGGTATTGATGAATCCCTCTCACTCCCAGGAAACAGTGAGGATAGAAATGATCCTGACCATAGCCAAAACAATATACAGAGCAGCAAGGAGTAAATTGACTCTCGGTTGTTTCAAGCACCACGTGACACACATGAGCCAATGCTTTGCAAACAGATTGCATGTTGGGCCATACAGTGAGGGGCATTAGAATGACGAACCACTCACTTAGGAGGATCCCTGATCGCCCTCTACAGCTACCTGAAAGGAGGCTGTAGTGAGGAGGGGGTCGGCCTCTTCTCTCTGGTAACAGATGATAGGACGAGGGGGAGAAACCACTCACTTAGGAGGGATCAGCACCAGGGGCTTCAGGATTGGAGGGGCCACGGCAAAGGTGCGTGTTTAGATGGTCAGCACCAGGGGCTTCAGGATCGGAGGGGCCACGGCAAAGGTGCGTGTTTAGATGGACTGAGTGGGTTCCAGTGCTCTGCAGTTGATGTGAAGGGATATAATTGCTATGATGAAGAATTAGGCTTGCAGGAGGAGTAGCTGCAGCCAGGCATGCACACTTCATCTTTACTATCATTTTATACCTGGAAGGATATCTTGACTTCTCCAAATAAGCGAGACTAGGCTACAAACCAATAGAGATGCTTCACTCTGCAAGAGAACAGCAGAAAAAACAGCTGGAGAGGTGCCCATGGCACCAAAAAAAAAAAATTTACAAGGTATTTTTAAGAAGTCTTCTAGCTGTGCATACTGCTACTTGGCAAAAGTACTGAACAAATCCTGCAGCCAATCTTTGTTAAAATGTCACCATCTTTAATGTGAATAGGTTTACTTAGTGCACGACCTCACAAGAAGTGCAAAAGTGGATTATTGACTCAGAAAATAAACCTATTAAGCTTTAAAATGCAGGAAGGACATTAAAAAGAAAAAAAAAAAAGAAAAAAAAACACTGTAAAAATTTCATTAGAAGCAGTACCTTCCCAAAATGTATAAAAAAAATTGGACAGTAAGTACTGCAAAGCTTTCATTATCAATGCCATTCTTGTTATTTATGCTGTATAATTATGTTTAAGACTAGAAAAGTAAATGAAAACTACTCAGTGAACCCATTAAAATGGCAACATTATCTGAAAAGTAAATTCTAATAATGCATAAATTTAAATCTCATAATAATCTTATAATAGGAGAAGAACTCCTATTATTTCAGCATATACAGTGCTGGCATGGGGCGTAATTTAGTTTGAATCCCACAGCTCTGTCAGACCAGCCAATGCCCTGAGTGCCTTGATAAACTACAAGGAGAACAGATGCATAATAAGATAACTCAGACAGCTTGCTAAAGTTTCATCTGCCAGTGGGACCCACTTGGTGCAGCCAGAGCCCTTTGCCAAGTCTACTTTCTCACACTGTATAGATGGCGTTGCTCCAGTAGCAGCTCTCATCTTCTATCCAGCTGCTATTCATACGCACAATCTCAGTCAGAGAGCTTTTGTTTTGCATTAATTGCAGAGGCCTACAAAGAACAATAGGACCTACTAACTACTCCTTAGCAGGTCGTTCAGCATTTTTAAAAGCACTAGAGGTGGCAAAACTCAACTCTGCCACAGAAATGGTTCAGGGCTAAATGAACCTTGAGCTCAAAAGAATGTGAGGGCTCAACATCAGAAGTCAGGCTTAGGATTTATTAAGCTCTACATTTTTAACAGAAAACTCTGACATTGTAGATATACTGATTTTCTTATGGGTAGTTCTTGAAATCGTTGGACTTCTCTGGCTATGATAGTCCAATTTTCTTTAGAACGGGTTTTTCTACATGTATATTTCCATTGCAGAGGCTTAACTCCTCACTTGAATTGCTCCTCTAAAGCTAGCCTAACCTTGAATGAGTCATGCTGTGAGGAGGCATCTTAGCTTCAAGTGTGTCGGATCTGCTGTCCTTGGTCATGCACGTGTCTAATTTCTAGGAAGTAAATCCCACAGTTCTGTGCACTGCAGCAAGCAATGTTTTTCTATAATTTCTTGCTGAAATATAGTAGGAGGGCTTTTCTGGAGTTTCTAGAGGGAATTTTAGACTTCAGCTTTAGCCCGGAGAAAAGAAGGCTCCAGGGAGACCTTAATGTGGCCTTTCAATATCTAAAGGGGCTTATAAGAAAGATGGAGAAAGACTTTTTACCAGGGCCTGTAGTGACAGTACAAGGGGCAACAGTTTTAAACTGAAAGAGGGTAGATTTAGATTGGAGATAAGGAATAAATTCTTTAAGCTGAGGCTGGTGAGACAATGAAACAAGTTGCTCAGAGAAGTTGTGGGTGCCCAGTTCCTGCAAGTGTTCAAGGTCAGGTTGGATGGGGCTTTGAGCAACCTGATCTAGTTGAAGATGTCTGTGCTTGTGGCAGGTCTTTTTCAACCCATTCTATGCTTCTGTGATTCCATGATTCTATTTTTTGTGAAAAAGGCACAAAGGACCAGTGATACTGGTTATTATCAGCTTCCCCTAAAAAGAAGAGTAACTTTGCTACAAGTACTTACATTAAGATATTAAATCTTCTCTTTTCCTCCATGTCAGCTGTTGCACACTGGCAGTGTTGCTTAGAAAAAAAAAATCATGGGATCTTTGCATAGGGTAGCACTCACACAGAGAATCAAACCTCTCAAAAAGAATCAGTTCCAGACTAAATGGTGCCCTGAGTCTCAGTTTCAAAGAGAGACTGTTTGAACTGCTCAGTACGGCAGTTGGCGGAGCAGAGACTCCCCTGTCGTCCAGCGCTGCTTTTGCTCATATTCTACTTGCTATGATCAATAAATTTTAAATCGGACTATGATCCGTTGTGGTCTCAATTTATAACATTTGCATAGGGTAGCACTCACACAGAGAATCAAACCTCTCAAAAAGAATCAGTTCCAGACTAAATGGTGCCCTGAGTCTCAGTTTCAAGGTTCCTTGCAATGGCCCCTTCCAATCGCTTGGGTGAGACTCTCCAAACCACTGTGCTGATGAATTCTTATGATCCAGAGGTTTGCTCTGTGTGGTGCAGTAGGCAGTCTCTCAGGGTCTGTACTGTGACAACATGATTCTGCGTGTTTCTTACTGGATCCTATACCTATTTATCATGAGTCCTCTGTTTTTGTGCCTGCCAAAAGTTGTCCTTCAGACTTGACAGTCCTGTGTCTCAAAAATTTGCAGATTTTTTTGATGTATTTTATGCAAGTGATGCATATCTTGCCATTTTTAATATTTCCTCATTAATGCTCCGATTATTTCTGTCATATATGGAGAAAACATTCAGCATTGCATTAGCTTGGAGGTTACTTTTTATTGAAAACATAGTAAATAATGTCTTAAAGTGAAGAAATAATGGTGTAAACATTTATAAATAGTTATTCAGAGACATTCCCAATTTATTACTTTAAAAAAACCAGGAAGTAACAGAAATCCTTTTGGTATTTGATATGAGTAAACAATTATCTTGTACTTTGGCTACCAAATACATGTAAATGGTATAATTGTGAAATGAACTTTTTAAATGCAATACATTAACCTCCATTAACAAACAGCCTTTTGCTTAAGTATTGTAAGTAATGGAAGTAATGAAATTATATCCAAATACTCCACATTTCTTACTGCAACAAATCAACATTGTCCAGACACTCTGAAGATTACATATGCACACATACTTCTGGTTAGGCATCCTAAAAAAATCCAACTTGAATTTCAATTTAGGTGTACCCTACTGCATTAAGCTGGCTGATTCAATATTTTAGGGTTTGGGTTTTGTGAAGCTGAGATGTGCTAATCTGGATGAAAACTGTTTCCCTTTTATAGACCACGAGCAGGGCAGGGGTTTTTACAATATGATTTCGATCTGATGGTGAAAGACAATGCTCCCAAGGTTAGTCTGGTGAATTTAGTGAAAATTTTGCTTCTGTAGTGAGCTTGGAGTCAAGATTTCTGGATTACGGTCATGGAGGCTACTAAATTATCCATAACCTTTTATTGGTTTTTCAGCATTACCAGGCTGGATTATGGTGAAAACGAACTATTTTCGTACCAGATCTTTCAAATCACATATTGTTCACTTAGTCAAAACTTGAGATAATTTTCAAACTGTATAGTTTCTCCCATCAACTATCAACAGACTCCAGAAAAACAAGTTGTAGAGCCTGAATATCAATGAAGAAAAAGTTCAGAAACAGTTGGGGGGGAAAAAAAAAAAACAACACATTTTAGCATGGGATTTTTTCAGCACAAACCCAGACATGTCAATGATATTTTTATGTCCTTTTTATAGTAAGTTGCAGAGTGAAGCCAACCAATCTGCAAAAATTGCACATGTACCGTAAGTGAGCAAATATTCCTCCTATTGCCTGTGCTGTTTGATCTCACAGTCTAGAAGAGAAGCAGAACTATACTTAATGACTCCCACAGCCAGAATTTCAATTTAAAAAACCATCCCTGAGCTCTATTGTTCTTTGAAATATGAAACCTCCATCTCGTTTTCCTGCTCAGAGAGCTTGAAATGGATGACGGCAGGATCCTTCCATTAAATCGCTGACAGGTAGCCGATGTTATGCATCCACAGACAAGCCTTATAATAGCCAAATGCAGAAAAGGAGATTTTGGGGAAGCAACCTCCGCAAGGATGTCAGAAGCAGAGATTAGGGAATGGAGAAGATATGCTTCAGCCCCTTGTACTTCCACGTTAGATGATGAAGTCTATACCTGAAAGCAGTCTAAGGACACAGTTAAGTGACAAAAATACTGGAGATATTCTGTCAACATCTTGATTACCAGGTCCACAAAAATAAATTATTCATGGGTTGCTCATGTGCTATGTCACCATCACAAAACGGTTTTGTTAGTACCGGCTTTACTATTTCATTTCTTGGGCTGAATAGCAGATTCTTCACTCCCACAGAAACATTCACACTTTCTGTTTAAAAGAGAAGCTGAGGTTCATCATTGCAATGCAAGTAGCATAAATATTTCTTCTTTCGGAGTTTCATCTTTACCTGTGCAGAAAAAAGGAGTCTTCATGTATATTCCTATGTTGTGGCAGTGAGGGGTAAGATAATGCAGCAGCCAAAGCCTCTTTAGCTGCTCTTAACCCCCCAGTAAAGTCTCACACAGGTTAATGTAGGACAGATGATAACGGAAGACCCTGTAGAGCTGGTCAAGAAAAGATGGTAATTGAGTCCTGAATAAGAGCATTGACAATAAAGAAAAAGGTAAAATTAGAGTTTGTAGGCAGTGTACAGGGTAGTAGGGAATCTGGATGCCTATAGAAGCAAAGCAGGAGAAAAAGAGTAAAAGCTTTCACCAGTATTCTGTGCACAACCGTGATACTGTTGTGCTGGGGTGGAGCACAGCGGCTCTGATAATAAGGAGTTTGCCTACATTTCCTGTTTATCATTCCTCCCTATTTTCCCCTGCTTCATATTTGTGTGCTTCGAAAGATAGGTGACACCAATTTATACTAGCTTGAACTTATTCCTGCTATATCCTCTCTGCTGAGTAGCTTATTTAACTTGAAATGCAAAGCCATTTCACATTCCAAGACCTAAATGTCTATGTAGACAGTGTAAGAAGTGAGGCATTTGCAGTTCAGATGATGGGTTGTGATTTCATAAGCGTTTATTGATAGGAAAGAGTTTGTATATATTCCTGTCCTAGCCAGTCATCTTAACCGAATTTAGAATTTCAGTTATAATATCCTTTAAGTATGGCCATCTCTGTTTTATAAAGATAAACATTTCCTGCAACTCCCTGGTGAAGCATTGTGTTTTCATAAGTGAGGTATGTTGATTACATTTTGCAAAGAGGGATTTCTGTGTCTGTCACATTGTAACATAAATCACGTATCATGTATGAATGCATCATTTAAACTCACACAGGTTTATGGCATACTGTGACAGCTCTTTTTCTCTAGAGTCCACTGGTAGTTTGATAATGGTCTTAGACCTTGACATTAGTGCCTTTAGGCAATTGACCTACACGGAACATGTACCAGCAAATTATGTTGACTGTAAATAAGGGGAAAAGCATACATGATGAAGATAGATCTTCCTTTCTTACTAACAGAAGAAAGTGGTAAAAAGTGTCCTCGATTACTGATATATAGAGAACCTGCAGAACTAAAAGGCTGTTTACAGTGAAGTGGCAAAGTGCTGATGGAAAATCACTTTGGCAGCATGTGAGGAAACGGGGAAGTGAACAAAAGACAAAAGCAACAGTCCATATAAAACTTCCTGCCTGCGTACAAATCCTTCATCAACCTTCCTATCTCTACAGAAAGTGCAAGTTAAATGTTTTATCCCTCAGATTTATCATTTTTAAGAGACTAAAATTTATAAAATGTTTCCAGAATTGAGTGGTCATTTATACTTAAAGGCCCACAAGCATGCTACTAATGTGAGATGGGGAATTGCAGAAGTGCCATTGCAACAAGGCATTGGTAAAGGTCTCATTTGGAATATCATGTATTGGGCTGGTCATCTGTGCTCAAGAAAGATAAAGTTGAACTGGAAGAGAAGCAGAAACAAACTATAGCATTGATTAAGTAAAGAGAAAGCCTTTCAGTGAGACCTTGCAGAGCTTGGGTTATTTAGTCAAGTAGAACAAGAGATGGAATAGGATATGAGGACTCTAGAAATATGTCTTTGGAAGAAGAGGAAGAATGGCTCAAGCTAAACAGAAGCACAAACATAAAATCAAATTACTGTAAATCGGTCATGCATAAATGAATTCTGGAAATTCCTAGTATCTGAGGAGCAAAATTTTAAGAGTGTCACATAGGTTATGGGAGAAAGAGAAGCTATATTTCTTTTAAGATGAACTTCAGTACATGTATGGAAAGAGCTGTATAACCAAGTAAGAAAATGTCTGGGGCTAGGAACTTGGTGGCTCACTTCGGTCCCCTAGACAAAGGCAACGAGTCCTTGGACATTGCTCCTGGCCTCCAGCTGCCAGTCCAGGGAAATTCTGCTACAAGATCTGGGTAGTATTTGCCAGACCTGTGCAGACTTTTCAGCTAAGTTACAGCATCTCAAATGGCATTAGGTGACCATGTTTAAGCTTCTGAATCAGTTTGTGAGCACAGGCAATAAAACTTCAGATACGTCATGTGCTACATGTCCTAAGTACCTGGATCTTTATGAGCTTGTATTATATTTATAATGTGTTCTCAAGGCTTTTTACTTGTCACAGTTGGAGGCCAGGGAGGATTTGCCCTTGCGAATGCTCTGGTTTCTCAGGGAGGCAGGTTTTGCTTTCAGCTTTGAAGCTGAAAAAGTTTGTCATAGCTGCAGAGATACATTTGAGTGCACTGCTTTAGGCTGGTGCTAAGGGTTAAAGAAGATACAGATCAAGAGAGGATTTTTCTCCCAAGTTTGACTTAAAAGGTCTTTTTTCTCTTGCTTTTCTGTATAGAGAGTAAAGTAGTCAGTCTTTTAGAGAGTTTTTTTTAACATATACTATGCTAATAGAGACCGGAGATGTTCTCAGTTTCTCACTCATGCTTCCCATGGCACAGCTGTGACACTTAGCTTGTATAAGACTATAAATTCAGTACAGGGTGACGGAGATGCTTTGCAGTCCAGGGCACTAGGTACATGTGGAGTCCCTGTAGCCTTTTGAACTAGAGATTTTTAGATTTTTCCTGTTGCCCCCAGTTCTGGATGTTCTGACCTAGATGAACCAGACCGTCTGCAGATCATGACTTAGATTGTCTCTTCCAGCCACATGCTCCTATTTTTATGTCCATATCAGCATAATAATCAATACTGAATGCTGGGAGAACTTGCATTATGCTGCCCTGGATTTTCCGTGAATTCTAGCTGTATGTATTTTTACACTGATTAAGTAGCTCCTGGGCATCTTTTTCAATGTGTCAGAATAAATAATTGTTATTTTATCTTAGATGTTTGGTGTCTTTGCTGTGGACTGGCTCTTTTCAGGAAACATCTCAATGTCAAGGATTTTTAAAAATTATTTATTTCTTTTTTGATATAGGTCACATACATACTGGATATACTTGAAAAATTCTCAGGAAGGTGTGTTGCCACAGTTGAATATTTGAAAGTATCCACACAACTGTAAATATAAAATAGCAGTGTGCACAGAGAATGTAACCTATACTATGTTAAGCTGTGAGCATTGTATGTGCCATCTGAGTATTCAGTTGTTTTACCAGAGGCTCTTATGTGATTATGAGGAGCTAAGTATAAATGGTCAGGTAGAAATAAATAAAAAGCAAGAAATAAAACATTTAGAGATACAATGTTTCTGTAAAAAAAACCTTGAACATACTTAATAATTGGGAGATTAGTGGAAAAATGCATACCTGACTACTTTTTTCCAGGAAAATGAAAACCGAGGTCTTAAGATCTTGGTCCTCAGTTTCAAAAGTCCCCTCAGGAGAGGAGAATTTGGGGGAAGAAAGACAAAGCTACTTCCTGAGGCAGCAGCTGCTTCAGGGGGAGACTAAATGCGAATCTGAACTGTCACAGGAATGCGATGCTGAGTCAGAGAATCCTTATGGGAAATGCCCCAGTTTAGGATGGGCGTGGGTTTGCCAGGGAAAGTGAGCCAGTATGTAAGCCATGACGCTGATCCACCATCCTCCTCACCTGGATGCGAGGAAGCAGGATCCTGGTGCAGAGTGCTGTAGCTATTCTTTCCTGTACCTCAGTCATTAGTCACAGCTCCCACCTGAGACCTGGTAGCTGACTCCATGTGAACCAGGCCAAAATCAACAGGCTAGCTACAATCACAGAATGTAGGAATATATTAAAGGAAGCAGGCATTACTCTAGCTATCACTTCTCACGTTTTAGCTTATTGTCCTGTCAATGGGAATAGAGGTTGCTGGAGCTGAAACAAGCCTGTTTCTCTCTGCTCTGCTGTGTTTTAAGCCACCTTCAGGAGTAGTCAAAAGGTCTCTTTGACCTTGCTCTGAAATAGGCTAGAGGTGCTCACCGAGTTCCAGCAGACCCCAGTTGCTTGCTTCCTGGTGCCGAGCTGAGATGGAGACCCTGACTAAATCCATATGTCTGGGCTTTGTGGCCGTTGACACGCCAAGTCTGGATACAAATTTAGCACGTCAGCAGGTATGCTGATGACTGAGCTCAGGACTGAAGTTCAGTCATAAAACTATTGCAACTTCCCCTGATACAGAGAGGCAAAGCAGGGGAAGTCTGAAGAAGACAGCTGTGTTTGGCTAACAACTGGAGAGTGCTGAATTGTGTGTAGGAAGATTACAGCATATAGAGTATGGAATATTTTATTGCTGTTTTCTTATGTCATGCAGTGTTACTGTGAACAGTATCTTGAAAAGGCTGTTGAGTCACAGCCTGTTCCTGCTCACAGCTCCCAAAAGCAGAACAGCAGGTACAGAAAGTAACTCAGGCTTGCTGGAGCAATCCCAGCTTAGCACACAGGCATCTGATATCCAAGCACTCTTTTAAAAGTGTAAGAGCCACTGGATTCAATCCCAGGCAAGTGACCTCCTCTAAAGTCACATTCAGATGGGACAGTGATATGGGTGGAAGGACGATATACTTGCCTTTATGTCAGAGGTCCTTTTAGCTTTGTCTTAGGAAAAGACTAGTAACATTTCTGTTAACAAAGCTAACACCTCATTTTTTATGGAGTCATTGCATATTTATAAGCTTTGGTGCCTCTTCAAGGCAGCTGGTGACACCTTCTTCTGCTATTTTCTTCATGATAGTTGCATCAGTGTTGAAAGACCTGATTAAAGAGCTTGTCTGTAGCATTGTTTCCAACTCTCACTAGAGCTTTCCTCGTTATATATCCTTTCCTGAAGAAAAAAAAAAAACAACTTTGTATGACCTGAGAATGTAAAAGGTCCAGAAAACCATGCCTAATTCCAGAATCAATGTAATTGGCCTTTTTGTGCACCCAGTCCACCAAAGCACTGCTAACAGGTGCTGCTTTGCACCATGTTCTCGTGAGAAGAGGTCCAACAGAACAGTTCCCATCCTTTCAGAAATACAGAAGCAAACAAGGGAGCTCAGTAAACATAGGCCAGAGATAGAAATAAACTTGAATTTCTGGAGGTATCCTTCTTTTCTCACATCTGGGAAAGCGTGAGTCAGAACATAGGTAGGATCTTTGTTCCTGACCTGCTCTATCAGTTCATTGTTTTTTCCACAACTTGAATTTTTCTTTCTCCTCTTTCATTCCCCAAGGAGGTTCAGCCTGTGAACCCCAAAGTAGTGCTTACCTGATTATTACTATCCTGCTACAGTGGGACAACTCAGAAGGTTAACTACTAAAAACATAGGTAAAAGAAAGGCCACAGTATGGTTCATACTGTTCTTCCTATACTAACTAAAGTCAGTAGAAATACTTTCACTGACTTCCCTACATTTTGGTGGAGTTGGAGTTTCATAGCTTGAATTTGGAAACTGGGGCAGAGAAAATGAACTGTAACTCAAGATCTGCAACACAGTGTAAAACAAATGGGGATCAAATGCAAAGCTGAAAAAATCTTTGAAACATAAAGAATTTGTACCCTTGAATTAACTGCTTGGAATTAAACATCTTTATAGCCATATTAGCCATCACATGGCAAATTCCCTTTGTCCATTCATAAAAAATCAAAATCAATTATGATTTAAAAAAAAAAAGGGAGTTTCTTATTCTATTTGGCAATAAGCAGTAGGCTACTTACATGGGTATCATCATCTCACAAGTCTTATTTTCTCAAGCGCCACAGTTTTCCTCTACTTTAATTTTTACTTTCAGGGTGCCAATTTCCTCAGACCTATGTCCCTGGCCTTACTGCTTTGTCAGTGAATGGTTGCATGAATCAGCCCAGGGAATAAAAGGCTGATTTCTGGAAGGCAGACTTATGGAAGACAACTGATGATGAATCAGTGAAGTTAGTAGGTGTTAGTCATCAAAATTGTTCTTAATGAATGAATCTCACAGTGGCAAAAGCAGTACTCACCAGACAATGAAGGAAGTGGCAGGATGTGCTCACGCAATGCATGGAAATGACATGATGGAAAACACAGTCGTCTAGGTTGCAGCAGCATCTGCCTCTGTTCACTCTACACAATTACAAAGGGGTTGCATTTATTGCAACATAAATAAGCATAGAGAAAACTAAGAGGTGATAAGGAATGTTTGCTTCCACGTGCCACAAATAAAGACCAGATATGCAACTACAAAAAGGAAAGGTAGGGTGTAATGAAGGCTGACTTCTCACAGACCTTGATGCACGCGTAGGTGTTCAGGTCTCTTTTGCAAGCATCTCCTGGATCGGAGACAAAGAGACAAATTATTGACATTTAAGCTATGTCTACCTCAGCAGGTAGTGTGTTTCAAAAGGAGAGAATCTGGCAGGTAAAAGAGTTGGTGACAAGGATATGATGTCCACATCCAGTTTAAAGGTTTTGCTGAAAACTAGATGTAGTCTGATCCTGCTCGTTCAACAACTGTTAGCTGTTGGAGTGCAGGTCTCTTCCTGCAGCATTTCTATCAGCTTAGTTTCATAGAAAAAGAAATCCAGTCTGCATGCTCCAAGACCATTCCACAATGTGAACTCTGAGGACAGTGGGGGAATTCACAAACTTGCTCCTGATCCAAACTAGAACAGTAAAGTCCATAGATGTGTCTACCTTATGTCTATAGTATCTACCCAGCTGTATCTTTAGGGATTCACATCTGTAAGACTACATTCCCAGCCTCCTTCAATTGCAAAGTAAGATACCTTTATTAAGGTCTTATAACCCAATAGCTCTTACATTTTTTTGGCTGTGGTTTTATTGAAGCCCATAAAACAGAGTCGTATCTTCCTTTCTGCTAAGGGCCT
>NW_009259600.1:223577-244760 GCF_000687185.1 Egretta garzetta
TGAACTCCATGAATTTTTTTCTGGTGACTTCAAGCAGTTGTAGAACAGCCTCCAGGAAAACTGCTCACTCATTTGCTTTGAGTTGGATTTTTAAGTTAATTTAATTGTTATTTGGTAGTGCTGTTTTGTCTCAGAACCAATGCAAGACCTATTTTGTATTGGCAGGAGCAAAGGTGCCTTCTGCTAAGAAGACAGGAGATGGTACAGAGCCAGCTACAGTTTCTGTAGTTCCAGTGCTTTTCCAACACCTTCCGACACCAAAACCTTGGCAGCTGCTGCAGCAAAGTCTGACCCTAAGCACATTATCAGTTATTACATCTACTGCTCTCTGCAGTAGCGTTTTTTTTCACTTTTGCCATAAGCAGGTGTATTTTGTCCTGCCCTTTTTCATCTATTAGCCCAAGTCTGGCAATAGTCTAATTTCAAGGCCAGTGCAACTACTTACATTTAACAAAGAGCCAAATATTCACCTGTGTGAAACCCACAGTTACTCCATGCTTCATGTTGGTCTGCCTAATGTTTTTCTTCCCTCTGTGCCCATATTTTTACACCATTACATCGTGAGGCACATAACATAATAAAGTACTGCCAGCAAAAGACACATCTCTCTCCATAGAACATAACCCTTTTCACTCAGCAATTTCTCTGCTGTAATGAGTATGGTTCGTATCCTCTAACTGAAAAGCAGGTCCCTGGAGGAAAGAGCTTGCTGCTTATGAAAATACGCTGTCAGACAAAAATGATTCATTCATCGGTTTTAATGTTTAACATGATTCCATGATGGTCCCCAGTCCACATACCAGGAACTTCTAACCTTGATGATGTTGGGCAACAGAGAGAATTAGTTAGACAAATGTTCTTTTTGTTCAGCAAAGCACTCCCTATATGTTCTACCATTGAGCTTTTTCATTGCAAAGTAGGTTCATTTGAAGTAAAACTGGCAGATAATTTTGTGATGAAATAATTGTTTGTCAGAAACTGTTGATGTGTCAAAATAAAAAAGTATCACTGAGAAGCATTCATGCTACTTTTAAAGGACAAGGCTTATCTGGTCAAACTCAGATGGAAGACAGATGTTCACTGACCTTAAAAGAGTTTCAGGCAGGCATGTGGGAGTAAGAATCCAACCATGGTGTTCTTGCTTTGCTTATTTCAGCCCAGGGATCTGAACCTCACACTCCCACATACCCAGCAGGTTTTCTGCTCTCTGGACTATTAAGTCATCTTCCCTTATGCTCTTTCCAAACAGATAATGTAGTTATCCGTGTGAAGTGGAGTATCTCCAAAAAGAATGTGAGAAAAACAGAGATTTACTCAATAACATGCTTCAGGCATTTGATCAAAATCTACCATTCTGGGGTTCAAATATCTGTTTCAGTAATAGCCTACAGAAAGTAGGCTATTCACATTAAGTGAAATGTAGACAGAAAAAAAGACAGAAGTTCAATTCCTTCAGCATGTACGGACAGAACAGAGCCTTTAACAGAGATCTAGACTTCTAGTGTGCCAGCTTTTGAGATATTACATACAGGATAGAGAGGTCTGCCTTTTTTTACTAACAACAAAATGTCTTAATGTCATTTCAAAGTATAATAGCTACACACACACCCCAAAACATCAAATCTGAACAAAAATTCACAAGGGGAAATGGAAAAGATTTTTTTCACTGAGTTCTTACTTAACACAACTTTCTGTATCACAGAAGTGAGAGAATCAGCAATGTTTTGCACTCACATGATCCTTTGAGATCTCATATTCCTTTAAAAAAGTTAATAAATTAATCTTCATGGATTCCTTGAGGGAGGTATTATCCTCATTTTGAGGATGAGAAAAATGCAGTATGAAGGTAATAAGTTCTATGTATCAAATAAAGCCATTGGCAGAACTGCAAAGAGAATCTAAGTACATAGCCCTCAGCCTTAACTATGACATTATCCTTTTCCATGAAGTGTTCTTCCTTCCAGAGGTATCACAGTCAGAGTTGAATGGAAAGATGTTCTTCCACCTCATCTATACTGCTGAGGTTTCTCCTTTTCTTCCGTTCCATGAGATGGGTTCAGATACTGTCTATAAAGCAAGAGAGAATTACCCAGATTGTCCAGTCCTCTGTGTTTAAAGTGCATCCCCTAATCAAAGGAGTTTAAAGTATTTTGGCCTTGGATCTCTTTTCCTAATGTTGAACAGACTCTATTGTACATTGGAGAAATTGGTGTGGTTTGTTTGGGGGTTTTTTGTAACAACTTTTTCATTAGAACAACACGCTTCAAGAAACTATTTCAATGAATCAGTTTCTTTTTTTTCCAATGAAAACACATTTTGCTGAGAAATTTCTAATTCACTTGACATTCAGAAGAAGTTAATAATCTGGACCTAAATCCTGAATTCCTTCCTGATGGCATATTTCATCCTCTCACAGATTTGATCTGCCAGATAAAAAAATTCAGGAGTAGTATGAGAAATAACAATGGTTTATCATTTGTATTTTGTTAGGAAAGCAATTTTATTCATAGTAAAAATCTGCTAGGAACTTTCTTTTGACTGCAGTGACATCTACTGTTACTCAGAAAATTTTCTGAATATGAAGCAAGAATAAACATGTCAAAATGACACCAGGTATGGGGCCTGGCAGCTTGACGTTTTATTTCTAAGTAGGAGAGCAGAAAAAAGGCAGACGTTCCAGAGTTCAGTCATGTATTCTCCCAAGGACTGCAGGCTCACTCATGTTTCTTGATGTAAGGATAAGTGGTTCAAGTGGGGAGAGCACAAGTTCAACAGTATTTTAAAAGGCAAAGAAACTAGCTCTCCTGGTACACAGGGAGTAGACTTGCTCACTTTTTATTCTGGAGTGAGTGAAAAGAAAGGAAAAGACTGCACTGAAGGGAAGAATTCAAGATTGCAGAGGGGTCTACAGAAGCAGAAGCACTGGCAAGAGGTATCAGTGGGCTAATGCCTAGAGCTGTCAGGCATCTCCCTCCCTGAGGCATTGAAATGAAACATAAATACAGTGAAACTAGCACAGTGGTAAGCTAAGGAATGGAAATCCTCGTAAGAAACAGAATCCTGAAATCACCCCTGAGCATTCAAATCCCATCTCCTGTTTTCTTTTCATGGTGCACAGTTAATTACTGCCCGTCCCCTCCAGAAGACTGGATTCTCAACAACATAGGGGATGTCTACATCTTCCACCTCTTCGCTGACATAGTCGGTTCTGCCTCTACTTTTCAAATAGGTAGTGGGAGCTTAAGAAAGTTCCATATAAGAGCTAAGGATTTTTGTAAGGTAATCAGATAGGTACTTTCCATTGTAAAGTCTCTCCTTTCATGTTTTGTTCATATTGAATTTAGCTGTAAATTCGTAAGCAGGAGCACGTAAGTTATATTACACTTACGAAGCATCACAAAACATGCCTTTGAAGCAATACAACGTATAGTAATACACTCAAAAGTTATTTATATCTAAGGACTCCCCTCATTTTCTTTCTCAAGCAAACCAAAAATCTTATATACTTTAACTGCACTCTGTTTGGCAATATGCACAATGGAGAAAGTATTTAAAATGTGTCCTTTTCTTAATAATGCAGAATAATGGCATATGAGTATTTTGAAAATCAGTACTGAGTATGTTTAGATACCAAATACTTTCTAGTTCTTTCTGAAATGGCTGAGAAATGTATCAAGAAATATTGTGCAATGACAATAATTTAAGCTAAGTCAAAGTCAGAAAGCTGCATTGTCTACTACATTAAATTATTCTGTTCCCCTCTGCCTTTCAGTTAAAATCAAGAAGATGTATGCTAATAAGAACAGTGGGCCATCTCTCTGGACTTTGCAACCTTCCACATTAACCATGAATCTATCCTGTAGCCATTTCGAGAAGCACTAGGAGCAAATGAGTTATGAGTCATGGGAAGAAGAAAAGGCATGTCACAAATATTGAAATTAAATGCAAAGGGAAATGACAAGTACTGGAAATATGAGCTGCCTAACAAGCGACAGATAGTAAAACAAGGCAAATGCTGGAAATGGCAAATAATACAAGACGACAAATACTGGGAAGAAAACACAATAAAGTAGGAGAATGAAAACAAATACAGAACTAATGATAACATTGATCTTAAGGAATTTTGAAAGGGTAAGACAAAAATACTGAAACAAGCAAAACTCCAGGGAAGATGCTAAATTAAGGCACAGTACAAAATAAAAGATCAAAAGATTCACTTAGAGGCTTGATCAGAAGCATCAGGGTTGTCATTGATGGACTCTTTGACATTGGTTTTTGTGTAACTTCAGTATACCCTATTCGACTCTGATCTATTTTTTTTCCTGGCATGTAAGTATGTGCAGATACTGTTTTCAGGACTGTGGAAAGTTTTTGTGATCTTTGGCCATTGGTTTAAATGTGTTCGTTCAGACTTTGATTTACACCTTGAGTAGTCTTAATGACTTTCAGAAACTACACTTGCTAAGCAAGACAGAAATTTCTCCAAGTTCATTTATTGATTCTAAGGGAAAAGAAAGAAGAGAGCATGAAAATAAAGATGAAAGGCCACAGTCTCAGCTGAGAGGTATAAGTGTAGTTAGATGGGCTTCTGATTTATATTACTTAGGTAACTCACCTGGACGTTCTGTCACTGAGAGAGAACTTCTGAGGGTGATATCTGCTAACAGGGCAAGTTCTAGGGAGGAAACAGATTTGTAATTAAGAGCATTATTTACTCAGCCTAACCTAAGGTACCTTTGTCAGGCATCCGCTGAGTCACACTTGACTGGACACTCCGTGTGCACTGACTTTACATGGAACTGAGGGAAGATACAGCTGAACTGAAAAGGCTTATAAGTAGTTACACCAACACATTTATGAAAAAGATTACTAGTGTGAAATTAATACGTGAACATGAGAATGTTGGACATCTTAAGGCAAAGGTAGAAATTAACTTTCCCAACTCTCATGGTCATGCCTGACTTCAGTACAACTAATAATTGGATTAAATTGGGAGTGAAACTTCCATCATTTAGATAAAAGTGGGCAGCATTGTAGAGCCCAGTTGATTTTAGAGGACAGTTATGAAGCATTCTGAGAACAGGGACTTTCCATTTTAATGTTGCAGTCATGTATCTGCTTTATATATAGGCATAAAATTAAAAATTTGCATGCGTGTCCGATGGAATTACACTAGGAATTGAAAATTCAGACTTTTTCTCACTTGAATTAAAATATTTTACATTGTTGCTTCGTATTTTCAAAGGGCCTTCAAGTGAAGACCATCATCTAAGTGAAGTAATCATCCAAAATACTTGAATATAGATAAGAATCAGCACCTAAGCACAGCCTACAAAGAAATGTATCTTTTTTCCCTTTTATTCTCTTTTACAAGGAGTTCTAGTGTCTTGTCAATATGATTTGTCAGTTGAATTGTGACATTTACCAGGATATTTACGTTACTAGCTTTTCTGGGACTTTTAAAGAAGTTTCAGATTGGAAGGCAGAAGGCTATATATGAAATGTTTTATATTAACAGCAACTTTCAAATTTAAAAAAAAGGGGTTGAACCTGGAGTCACACTTTTAGTGAAGTATCATGACTGATTCTATACTACCAGCAAACAGGTCTTAAAAGCAGATATAATGGGATTCTGCATTTTTTTGTTCCATGAAATTTATAAGCCTGTTTAAAACAGAACAGAGAACAAACTTGGAATATACTTTAATTTTATTTAATAAGACACTACAGCTTGAAGAGTAAAGACAGAAAAACCTGAAGATATTGAGTTATACCGAGTGTAACTGTAATTTAATACATTAAACATTGCTTTTAGAGTGTAAACAACAGGGAGAAAAATAATCCAAAAAGCAGTGGCTATTTCTGACATAAAAGATATGTTCTGTTTAAAAGTGTCATCAGTTAAAAAAATGTGGTTCTCTGTACATTAGAGAGGACAGAAGGCATTAAATCAAACTTCCTCAAAATAACAAAGCAATGGAAAGATTAGCTCTTCTCTGTATCACCAGCTATTATCATGCAACCCTCTTAAAACACAAGTCCAAACAACTTGACAGCCCTCGGCACCAATTAACATCATATCAGGAGGCTACAAGGAACAACACAGTTAAGACACTTACACCTCTGCTGAGTAGAGATAAACTGAAGTATTCACTTTATTTGACATAAGTTTCAGTTGACACTCATAGAGTCAAGAACTATCCACATGTGATGCTATCCTTACTCATCATGTGGAGTATTTTGCTGAATCACACACAGTGTGAAACAATATAGGAAACAACCTACTAAGCTTTAAGTGTTGGAGCTTTGGCACTAAACTTAAAGCCAAATAAGTTGCTTATTTTTATTACTTTCCTGTTTGACCACATTCTGGGCTGACTCTAGGCTATTCTTCCTAGTCTTTCCCAAGAAATGCGGGTACCACGGACGATTAACAAGACCTTCAAAGGCAAAATTACCCATAACAAGAACCATCCTGGAGCTCTGTAGAATCCATCTGTCCCATTTACCCCCGTGGTGAAAATTTCTAGCAATATGCCTCCAGATCCAACATCCTCCATTCAGCAACCCAGAGATGCTTTTAGACCACACTCACAACAGGGCAAGCAGAATTTATATACCCACCTCACAGACTCTATGTGGGTGGCACCACTTTCTCATTTAGGATTTTTGCAAACTATGTACACTAAAGTGACTGAGTGTATATTAACCTATATTAAAACTGGAAATATTGGTGATTTATGATTACTTGATTTAATTTAGTAATTTAAAAAATCTATAAGGAGAGGAGTTAAAAAACCACAAAATTGAAAATTAGTTATCTGGAAGGAGAAAGAAAAGAAAAAAAAAACCAAACTAAAATAAATGACTAAAATAAGTATCTTAACTAATGCCCACAAGAAATATATCAGATACAGGACCATGCACACTATACGAAGGACTTATTACATGATTTTTAAAATGCATCTAAGAGCAAAGATTAATTTAGATTATATAGCAAATTACATGACTAAACCAAATAATGCAATAATCAAGAACCAGAGCGATCAGTTCTAGTCTTGTAATTCATGAAGGCTGACTTACTACACCATGAAGATAAAAATAAATAAAACTGTAACATTCTCATCAAGACAAAAGAAACATGAAACTTATGATAATTAAATAAGAAAGGCAACTACAAGTAAGAAGACTATAATGATAGTTGATCTTCCTAATATTTATAGAATTTTTTTGAATACAATGAATTTCAGAAATATAATTGCTCCCTGAGTCAACGAGCTACCAAGAGAAGTTTGTTTGAAGGTCATATCGTCACAGTTAGGGACTATAATATCATGATCTCATGGTCAAGAGATTACTGAAAATTCAGCCTTATTTTACAAATTTTATAAATTTTGTCTTTGTCAATTTAGTGTATTCAGAGAGGTTATCTTTACCACTGATTTACCTTCTATATAGAAAAGAATTATCTACAGTTGCTTAGAAGATGCACGTAACACCAAGTTGCAGTGGTTTCAACCTGTCCAGGTTGCCTTAAGCAGCCAGGTACTGTGAAATACAATTTGTCAACACTTAAAAATTAAAATCATGAGGGGGTTTGTCCCCAGAAACAGTAGTGAAGCATGGGCTTAACTGAATAAAATTATTTCCAAGATTAAGCTTTTACACGTTTGCATAGGGGATGAGTGATATAAGATTGATGCTCAGCTACTTGATTCTTGAACACACCAATTTGTTATGTGCTGAATTTGCACAGCCAGACCAACATACATGGGACTACCTGTTTATACTCTGTGTTGTATGATTTGCTTATAAAAACATAAACAAATATGGCTTTAGTCACAGTATGTGTAATTCTTGCAACTTCCCTGCTGTACAAGCCTTTCAAAATATATCCAGAAAAGAAAATGAGAATATTTAAAATGAGCTGAGAAATTACATCTGGGAACTTGCTACAGCCCAATATGAAATTTTGCTGAATAGCGATACTGATTATCTATTTCAATGACACACTTTGAAGGGGATAAAAAAACAGAGTATGAAATAAATTACGGAGTAAATACTTATTTTAAACTCAAAGAGTAGGTTACAGTGGCATTTCAGACCAACAGTACCTTCCATATCGCTACAAATATTCTCTCTCACATAAATGGTAAAAAAACCCAAAAAATCACAAGCCCCTTTGTATTTCCTTGTGCATAAATCCATGTACAGAATTAATACTTACCAAACCAAGGATGGCTTGTCAAGAAAAAAGCATTTGTATTTCAGTCTTCCATTCTTTAGTGCTGAAAATCACAAATTCCCAAGTTCATAGTACTTTGCCTTTTATCCAAAGATCTTGATGTGCTTCATAAACTTTAATTAAGCTTCACAGCATGCCTACCAGTCAGGCAGAAATTATATTATTTTCAGTGAAAGAGTAGCATGGCCTTCATTCCTTACACCTCTGCTCTGATTACATACTGCAATTTCTCCGCTGTGAGGTATTGTGGAAAAATATATAATAGCAAAGCAAAGGGCCCCAGTGTGCCCAACCCCTATTAGTTTAACTTTCTTTGCTTTTATTTCTTACTGTTTTGATAATAACTTACATTAACTCTTGCATTTTTTAGTTTTACTACTGAATTCTTACATGTAAACCTAAACTAAGGTTATGGCTAAGATTTTTTTTTTTTTTTTCAATCAGGAGGAGTTACAGCTTAGGCTGCATTTTCCTAGAATCAACTATGGAAAATATACGTGGGAAAAGTGCACAGAGACTATATAGATTTGTAAATTAATTGCTATAAGACTTGTACTTTTCAGAGCACAACTCCTCTTTTCCCGCATTTGTGTGCCCACAGAACAATATGACCACATTTTCTCTTGGGACATCTGAACACCTCGATAAGAAAAAGAGTACCATATTAATAAGTGATCCTTTCCCTCCTTCAGAGTGTGCCTTAGGGATTATACTTCATTTAAATGCAGTGCTGTAAAGAAAACCACCTTTTCTCCAGGACACACTGAGGAAGTGAGAGGTGTATATCCATTGGCTTTTTGCTAATTGCAGTTGCAACTTTAATGATTCTGTGATACATCTGACCAAAAAACACCTTCAGCTGGAAAAAGGGGTTTGGATACAAGCCATTTGAACTGAAGTTTGATATTATTTCGATAAATGAGAAAAACACATTTACAAAATAATTAAGAACAAACTGCTGGATTTGAACCAAAGTGCAAATACTTTGAAAGGGACACTAAATTATGAAAGCGTATGCTATCAACTCTCCTAGGTATCTATGGTTCAGAGCAACAATTAAAAAATGTTGCTGAAATGTAGCATATGCAGCTCAGTCAGCCAAACATAAATCAGAAGAATTTACCATGCAGTACTAAAACTCTGTAATAAATTTTAATACTTGAAGAGTTAAGGAGCAGATCCACGGGACTGTTATTAAAACACGAGATGGGAGTTCTTGCGTAAAACTTAAATTATAAAGGCCAAGGAAAAGACATCTGTGATAAAGAGGTCAAAGTATTTCACAAGAAGATTGAGAGAGTATTTATTGTCCCAACTTATTTTAGGTACAGGAGGTGTTAGCATTTAAAATTGATGTGGAAGGCAATGTTTTCTGAGAAGCAACAAAAGTCAGAACAAAATTGGAACTGGTAGCATGAAGTAGTTTCTGTTTCAATAGACCAGATTTTCTCGGAAGGATAGTATAAATAGCACTGTAATCCCAGTTAGCATGGGATCCCTCCACTGGCCCTCCTGGTGGGGCATGGTCAGTGTTACCAGGTGTACTTGCAGACTTGGAGATGCCTGTATCTGTGGCCTTCCTTGGTGTCATTCAGTGATGAGGGGAACCCAGAAAAAGTTACCTTTATACTCTTATCATGGAAGTATATATACTTAAATGTTGATTAAAGAGTTACCTGTAAGAATTTTTAGCTTACATGTAGTTATCTTCTGAGAAAGCACACATATGCAGGTACGTATCTGTGTGTTTGTCAGCATTACTTTTTCCTTTATGAAAACTTTATGACTAATAACTTCAAGTTATAATTACTAAGTCTTATTTTAATAAAAGACGTTATTATAAACCTAGATGTATCTCTCAAACACGCATAATTTTTCTAGTGGGATACACTTACCCCCATGCCATTAAAAGGTAGCAATATCTATAAAGTATAAATTGCTAGCAAAGGAGTGAATCTGTGACTCATAGAATCATAGAATCATAGAACCCTAGGCTGGAAGGGACCTCAAGGATCATCTAGTCCAATCTTTCTAGGTAAGAGCACAGTCTAGAAAAGATGGCCCAGCACCCTGTCCACTTGAGTCTTAAAAGTGTCCAATGTGGCAGAGTCAACCACTTCCCTGGGGAAATTATTCCAATGGTTGACTGTTCTCATTGAGAAAAATTTCCCTTTCATGTCCTAGCGGAATCTCCCCAAGAGCAACTTGTGTCCATTCCCCCTTGTCCTCTCCATGTCACTCCTTGTAAAAAGGGAGTCTCCAACTTCCTTAGGTGCTGGTACATGGTGATGAGATCCCCTCTAAGCTTCCTTTTCTCTAGGCTGAACAAACCCCATTCTCTCAGCCTGTCCTCACATTGCAGCCTTCCCAGGCCTTTGATCATCCTGGTGGCCCTTCTCTGGACCTCCTCCAGCCTGTCCACATCTTTTCTGTATAGCAGGGACCAGAACTGCACACTGTGAACCTGTATCATCTGTAAATCCTGTTATCTACAAAGTTTACTTTATAATGGCGCTCATGGCTGTCACAAAACCTCCTTACCATCCTTCTCCCTTCCGGGTGCACCTGCACTCTGATTCTGGATAGTGCTCCATCAAAAGTGTGACTTTGGGTTATCACCTTTTCTGACCAGCATGAACTCACTCTGGCATGACATCACCTCAGTGAAATACCACCTAATTGGCAGCATCACTGCAGTGGGGACAGCTGAAGGGCTGAGTCTTGCCTGGTGCAAGGTAAGCAGCTCCCAGCCCTGCCACTTGCCGCAGCAGCCAAATCCTGCCAGGCTAGACACATGTCTTATTCTTCCTCTTCTGATAGTTTGATCACAGGGACATTGACTGCTTGCTCAGCTGCTTTGCTAATGCATACGCATAAGTTCGCAGGCTTGCAGCGTGGCTGTGCCAGAAAAGGGAGAGTGGTGCACTGGACTCCCTGCTGCACTTAAATTGGCCCAGCCCTGTAACTGCATCAGCACAGGCTGTGCCCCAACACATCGGCCTTTTCCTCCACCGCTGCTGGTAGCAGTGAGACTGAAACTGGAAAGAACTGAAGTGCCATTAACTCCCTTTCAGTAATACCTTCCCTCATATTATTGCCAAAAAAAGGAAAAAGTCTTTCCCAGTCTTTCAGTTCTTTAATTTTATGACATGAATGTTTTTCACCTACAAGTATTTTATGTTACATGATATGGTTTGCCAAAATATAATTTGTTAATATAGATATACACACATATACATATACATCTTATTTAAAATCCTTTTGCATGCAAACAGAAAAATTAAGCTGATTGCTTGCAGGCCACAGAGTCTGAACTGAAAAATCTATGTCTCTGGATTTCTAGGCATACGCTATTTAACAGCTTAGCCTCTGTATAAATTCAATTGACCCTCCTGAGACAGTTTGGCTGCTGAAGAGATAATAAGAAACCATTAATATTTTTATAATCTGCAAAATTTTAAAATATTTAAGAACATGCTGTCATGGCAATAACTGCTCATGTGATAGCAGCTCCTAAAAATACTCCTGAATTCATGAGCTGCTTAGCATATACATGATTCCCAAAAGAACCATTTCATAGAGTAGTACTTCTGAGGGCCTACTGCCAGTGCATTAATGCTTTTGATGCTATAAAATCACTGGAAGAAACTCTCTGTCATGAATAGAGACATTTTCTTTGCAGTGAAGGGGTATCTAACCGATTTACATGATCAAACCCTTTTTGGCCCCTTGGAAAATCCGGTACCTCATAAAATGATGTAGTATGGGCAGGGCACTGGGGGCACCCACATTGCAGTTTTTTATCAACAACAGTAAATTTTCATCTATTGCTATTAAAAATGTCCTTAAAATCAGGTCAGGCTTCTGGTTTCCAAAATGGTAGATTCAGCATTTAACTCACAACAACACATACTCATTATATTCAGGGAATTCTGCTGCTTTATTGACATGCAGTATAAAGAAAAAAATTGAGACCTCACTTAAAAATTGGCTTCCAAAGTGGTATTCTGATGTTCACCTGGAGCAGCATGGCATAATTTAAATGTGATTTTTATATGCAAAGATAGAGTTTCAAAGCAAGGAATATAACTCCATAATAAATCATCATGAGTGCTTCACTTGTAAAAAGTTGCTTGCCTGAGCATTGTGTCAGTAGCTTAGTTATGTTCTTCTGCCTGACAGATGTGGAATAGTGCGTAATACTAAGACACTGTTGCAGCACAAGCTTACTCAGCACTTGCCTGGTGGCAAAGTGCATTAACAGTAGAGTTGTTGCAAAGTATCCTGAGACACATGCATATTAATAAGAATTAGCAGGTCTTGCTGGTTCATGGTGACTTTCGTTTTCATTTCATAAAAGGGCAGTGATTAATGAAACCTCTGTATGTGGGATATGATTAGGGAAGAGAAGCCCAGCTTTCCAAATACAAGCAAGATCGGTCCGTACAAGACATCAGGGCTGGGCAGTGACTCACCAGCCAGAGAGCGAGGAGTGAGGGATGAAAAAGGAGTGGGTCATCTGTTGGAAACAAATTGCAGGAAATCACTGCTCCAGGACTGGATCTGTCATCTACATGATGTATGAGCCTGCAGAGGCAGAGGCAGATGTCTCCTGAAGATACCTACAAACCCTATTCTAAATGAGTTTTATAATAGAAAAGCCACAATGATTCAGCTTTTCAGGACTGCCTAAACACAGTACACCCATGTGGTATCACTTAGACAAGATCCTCAGCCTGCTTTGTTCATCCTGGGTAAATGCATTGGAGCAGAAAAGGTCCAACCAGTTGCCTATGTGAAGATTGCTGCAAGACAACTACGGTGGCTATGCAAGACCTATAGGAGGAGGTAGTACAAGAATAATGGAGGCAGAGCCATAGAACACAGCCACTAACACTTGTACGCTCCTGCAAGACTCAGCTCTGCCCAAATTTCAAAGGGTACTCATTTGACTTCCGAACTTAAAGCATTCATCTTTTACAGGCATCTGGAGAGGCAGAGCACAGATTTTTACCTCATCAGGAAGGCTTGTCCTTCAAAAGATGTGGTTCATCAAACCACCACAGTACTTAGCACCTTTCCTTTGGTGGCTGTTCTTGTTTTGCAAGCCTCTGTGGCTTCCAAGCTGTTCCGCCAGTGACCAAGTAAGATGGAAAATGCAGAAAAAAAATCCCACTGCATCCAATCAGCATTTACTTGATTTTACTTTTGTAAATAAGTACAAATCAGATAACACACCAGAAAAGAAGTAATATCTGAGTAATTATTTTAAAATACTTTTCACGTCTTCTAAGCACAATTATTAGTAAAATTTTTTGCAAATAATTACCTACGTTAATAATACCTGTCATGTGCCAAAGTCATGTCTCCTCTATCACTATAAGATGTATGTGAAAACTTAAAATTGCATCAAATAAACAGCTCTATGAAAAGTGAAATACTGAAAGATCTCTTGAAATGTGCTTGTGTATGATGGATAATCACTAAAAATATACTGATATGTAAAACCATCTACCCATAGATTTGTAATACAGATGGCACCTTAAATTAGCTAGTCTACATACTAAAGGCATTCTATGTAAAATAAGAAATGCAGATCACCACATTTGATTATATTTATATTCTGCAAGTACTAGAGGAACACACAGAAGAAAAATCTATCCCCAAGAGTGTTTTAATACAGCTGATTATTTATACAGCTGTTTGAAAAGATGTGTCAGGCAGCTCATCTGAAATGTCACATTCACAGTCTCACCAATAACAGAACCACAGCTAACGAGGCTTTTTCAAGCATGAATTTGAATGACAACAGTGACATCGAGTGGTCGTTGTTGTTAATTGCTGCTCTATATTGCCATGAAACCCCCGCTATAATGGTAGTGTCAATGTGTAGACTTCAAATAGCATGCAGTGCTAAATTAACTGGCACTGTTCGTACAGCAGCTACAAAGGTGAATTCATTACAAAATGTCAGCATGCAGTTTAAATTCACAGTCAAGCATTTTAAACATAATCCCGGGTACAACGCAGCAGAGCCCATATTATACTGACAAAAGCATAAGCAGAACACAAAGGCAGAGGCATCAAAAGCCTGAAGAACACGGCCTGAACCACACAAGCATTCACGTACGTGCGTAACGTCTGATATGTGACCACCACCAGATTCTGTGGCTAATTTCTGTCTCCAGAAGTGCTTCCCCACCACTTGGTCCTGGTGTTTGCTCTGGCCCCACTCAGCCTCTGCCCTGACAGGAGACCCACTCACATGCCCACGTGCCCTTGCTCCTTGAATACTTTATACCTGTGTAAAATGGTTTGTGTGTGCAGGATGGATGGGTGCCAGAGCACACCCTCCAAATGGTCCCCTTGCTTGGATAATCAGAGAACCAGCGTACCGGCGAGTGCTCTAGTGCCTCAAAAGCCAACCTCAGTGCAGCAGATGAAGTCACGGAGACTAATTGCATAATTTAAGTTAATCATGCACATAAGCACTCAACTGGCTGGAGCCGTATGCTTGGCTTTTTGTATGGCTGAGAGGGCTTCACTGGACAGCAGGAGGGCAAAGATCACTCAGTAGTCAGGGATACATGAATGCTCATGTGGTTATTTTTGGTGATTATTGAATCCACATTATGTTCCTAATCTGTTGTTTCTTTCTTCACCCCCTTCCCAATGCTCACAATGTGACAGAACTTCTATTAAAAATCCCCATCTTTTTCAGCTCTCTCTTACTCTTTTAATAGTTTGTTTCATTTCTACATTTAAAAGCCCCCTCTGCTTCTTATTGCCCTTGCTGCTTATGTGCTAAGGCTGTAGCCTTAGCTGTGAGGGCAGACACCTTCTGGCAGTGACAACCTGTCAGACGTCACTGGAGCTTTTCACAGGTTTGGGTACACATGTGTAGCTCTCATCCAGACCACGTCTCAGATAATAATAGACTCTCTGCTCAAACATACTTCCACATTGTGCCCTGCATCTGCAGGCCATGCCTTTAACAGAAGGCTCTGCTCAGTATCTAGAGGTTGTCACGGAGGTACACTAAAACTAACCCAAAGGACAACCTTCAACAATTTTATTTCATGAAACAGCCACAACAAAACCACAACAAAACCCAATGAGAAACCCGGGTAAACTGAAATCAGTCAACCCTAGAATAACATTTAACACATAACCAGCTAAAGTTACCAGTTGAGCTATTTTTACTACACACTTATACACACAAGAATGATGGTCCAAAGTGCACACACACACACTCACTCACAAAGGGGAAAACCTCTCCTTCTCATGGGTACCCAAACCATATAATTGCTTGCCCCGGATGCAGGGGGGCTCACTCAAGGATCTATATCAAGAACAAATAACTCACCAGAAAGTCGTGAGGGCACTCAACCCCAGGAAGTTTCCTCAGGCGGCGTCCCAACCCAAGGGGAGAGGCTCCAAACACAGACCTGCTGCTCCAAAAGGACTGCTCAAAGGGGGTCTCCAGCAGCACCCCATTTATACCCCGGGTCAGATCTGAAATGTGGTCATAATTGGTCACGGTCAAGAAGCTTCTCTGAGGCAAGGGCCTCACTGGTTGCGGACTCTATCTGTTGGCCATAATTGGTCATGATCCAGAAGGTTCTCTGAACTGAGGTGCCTCACTGACTGAGGACTCTCTCTGTTGGACAAGGGGTCCCACTTCTCCCACCCCCTCCTACATGCCTGGGGGCACGGCAAAGCACAAAAGGCACGAGAATTAGGCGGGAAAAGCAAGTGATCACAATGTCAAAAGCTCGGATCTCTGGGGGGAGGGGGGACAGGGAGCATACCTGTCACAGAGGTACATTGAGAGAACATAAAAACATGCTAAGTGTCCAAGGCAAAGACTTTGATCTTCAAATTTCAAGAAGGAAGTGGTACTTTTTCTATACGATGTACAGCAGCTTCTGCACATGTTGTGAGACCTTAGGGGAATTTGAAGAACAATGCAGATAAGGAATTTCTTTTTATATAGTTGTAATAACAACGCATGTGGATAAGCAACTCCTTTCTCAAAGACACATGGTGTGCACAAAATGTCCCATTTCATTCGTTTGTTGTTTTCTTGCTCTGATGTCCCCAAGCCATTATTCACTGCTGTGCTACCTTGTAAAGAAACAATTTCCATAGCATTTCTGTAAGAACACTAACTGAAAACACTACACTAACAGATATTTACAATAGGACTTAAGCAGATGAAAAACACTGGTGGGGTTTGGTACATACACAGCAGGCTGAAGTATCAGATGTCTTTCTGCAACTGAGATGGTTCTTGCACGGACCTGCAACAGTGCCCTCCCTGAAGCACCCCAGGGGACTGACAGAGACAACCAGCACAGGAGAGAGAGAAAATGGCTCTCAAGCTCCCAAAGGATGTACAAGCTTGCCTTCTGTGGTCAGTTGACTTCAGCTGGACATCAGGTGCCCACCAAGCTGCTCTATCACTCTCCCTCCTCAGCAGGGTAGAGGAGAGAAAACATCATGAAAGGCTCATGGGTTGAGATAAGGACAAGGGAGATCCCTCAGCAATTATTGTCATGGACAAAAGAGACTCGACTTGCAAAATTTAATTTATTGTCAATTAAATCAGAGTAGGATAATAAGAAATAAAAACTAAATCTTAAAACACCTTTGCCCTACCCCTCCCTTCTTCCCAGGCTCAAGGGCCTGGCAAATTGACTATATTGGACCACTGCCATGAACGCTCCACAGCAAGTGCTACATATTCACCATGGTGGAAGCAACTACCAGTTGGCTAGAAACATGCCCTGTAAACCATGCCACTACCCAAAACACCATCTTAGGTATTGCCTTGAAAGGCAAATTTTGTGGCAACACGGTACCCCAGAAAGAATTGAATCAGACAATGGAACTGTCCTCGTTTCACTGGGATAGAGTTAATTTTTTTCCTAGTAGCTGGATAGTGCTGCGTTTTGGATTTAGTACTAGAAGAATGTTGACAACACACTGATGGTTTAGTTGTTGCTAAGTTGTGCTTACACTAAGTCAAGGACTTTTTCATCTTCCCCTGCTTTGCCAGGTGCACAAGAAGCTGGGAGAGGGCACAGCCAGGACAGTTGACCCCAACTGGCCAAAGGGCTATTCCATACCATATGATGGCATGCTCAGTATATAAACTGGGGACAGTTGGTCAGGGAGCAGCAATTGCTGCTTGGGGACCATCTGGGCATCGGTCAGCGGGTGGTAAGCAATTGCATTGTGCATTAGTTGCTTTGCATATTCTTTATTATTATTATTATTATTATTATCATTATCATTCTCATTCTTATTCTCTACTGTTTTATTAAACTGCCTTTATCTCAACCCATGGGTTTTACTTTTTTTTCTGATTTTCTCCCTCATCCCACCAGGGCGGGGCAGGAAGAGGGTGAATGATTGGCTGCGTGGTGCTTCATTGCCAGCTGAGGTTAAAACCCAACAGGGACACATTTCCAAAATAATCTCATAAAATCCACAGCCAAGAAACACAGCGTCGAGCGGGTGTATCACATCCCCTACCACCCACAAGCCTCTGGAAAGATTGAGAGATATAATGGACTGCTAAAGACTATGTTGAGAGCATTGGGCAACGGGGAATGGAAGCACTGGAATATAAATTAAGCAGAAGCCACTTGGTTGGTTAACACCAGAGGATCTGCTAACTGTCCTGGTCCTGCCCAAACAAACCCCCTAAATAGGGGGGGAGGAGATAAGGTCCTTGTAGTGCACATAGGAAAGTGGCTGGGGAAGGAGGCGTGGATTGCTACTCCCTTGGGAAAAGGCAAACCTATTAATGGGATTGTCTTCACTCAAGAACCTCAGTGTACTTGGTGAGTAATGCAAAAGGATGGGGAGACCCTCATCCTTGTTCTCATTGGGGAAAAAAATCTGTGATGTGAGTTGTATGTTGTAGGAAGTAATGTACCACGAACAACTTGAATCAATGAACAGTGAGCTTCGCAAGGAACAGGGCAATTGCAAAAACGGCCCAATCCAAGCCACCGTTGGCATCCAACACTTAAACATACTGCTTCTCCTGTCCTGAGCACCCATCTTGACAGATGGGGCCCAAGTCATGGCCTGACATTCTAAACATTTGCAGGAGTGGAGGAAGACCATGGAATAGGACAATAATATCTATCTGTTAATACAGAGGGGATAGTAGTTAATGAGAAAGTATAAACCTGTATGCAGGCTATAAGGATGGTTTAATGTACTATAAGCTGGGCTGGTAAGAAGGGATTTCAGTAATGAGAACTAGACACAAAGGGATGGTTAGAATATATGTAAATGTACTAAATTACATGGGACCTGAGCATGATGTGAATGGTATGGAGATTGAATTGGGTCTGGCTGGGATGGAGTGACCTTTCCCCAGCACAGGACTGGAGAAAGGAGAAAGCCTGCTGGAGTTTAGTGGGCACAGGCCCAGCAGAAAGAACTCTCACAGAAGGCGGACGAGGAGCTCCAGGCCCAACTGGCTGCAGGCAACGAGGGCTCATATGGCATGAGCACCCTCCGCCAAAAGTGTGTGGAGTTGCAGAGGCAGCTCACGGAGATGACAGATGAAAACACCAGACTGGCTGAAGAAAATTCTCACCTCCGTGGGCAGATGCGCTGGGCAGAAAAGGTTCAAGCTGAAAACGCGGACCTGAAGGGGCAACTAACGCGAATGGCAGAGGAGTGAAATTCTGTCCTCCAAGCCATCAGGTCTCTTCAAACTCGCCTGAAAGATGCCGAGCGCAAACTGAAAGCTGTGACAGAAATGGCAGAAAGTGCTCAGGCAGTGGCAAAAAGGGGCCACCAAGACACGATGTCACTGTTTCGAGCCCAAGTGAGTGAACTAGAGAATCGCTTTCAGAGCCCCTCAGAGTCAGCTTAGGCAGAGGACAGTCCTGGGATCCTGCCTTCTTTCAGAGGAGGACCCCGAAAGTGAGACAAAAGAACTACTAGAAGCAAACGGTCCACCATCCTCCAGGTTCGCTGACAACAACTGGGAAAGCTTCGAACATTCATAGCTCAAGACAGCTACAATCCTTGGGATAGTCCCAGTGAGCAGCCTGAACTAGAGCTCCCTCTAACTGCTGGACAATACGTTTATATCTTTGGACAGGTGAATGAAGATGGTTGGTCTGTGGGAGAGCTAGCGGAAGGCAGAAGAGGATTCATCCCCTCCAATTCTGCCGAAGAAGATTCAGAGGACGACCTGGAAAATGAGGACTGGGATGATCCTCGTTATTATATTTTTGGCCTCGTGCCTATTTTGGAGGAAGATGAAGAGGATCTAGATGTGGGTGTCGGGGACTAGAAAGCACAGAAACAATGGATTATAATAAACATAGCCTATACCACCCTCCAGAATATCTACAGAAGTGAATTTGCCCTTAAAAGTAATTTTATTTTTTTGTTTAGACTTTTTAGATTTTATAGGATGGGGGCACCACCTCTGGAGGGTAGCAGGGGCTTCCAACAAGCCCCAGCAAGGCCCGGGTAAGGCTCCGGGGCACTCTGGAGGGTAATTAGGGCTCAGCAAGGGCCCCAGCAGAGCCTGGATAAAAGGCCCCTGGGGCAGCTCTGCCATGCCAGAGTACCACTGCTGCTGTCAGCAATGGGGACCCTCCTGTTGGGGCTGGTGGCTGTGCATGTCCTCACCACGGGGAGCAGAGACTGGAGAGAAGTGAAACAGCGAGCAGCATTGCCTGAGGGATCGTCCCCACAGGCATCGGTCCCATGGCAGGACAGGATATTTGCGGGGCACCTTGAACCCACTGCTGCCCCTGTGTTCACACCCTGGACGTAAGCTGAATGAATGGGCTGGTCTTGGCCAGGGCTTTCCAGAGCGTCCCCACATCCCTTCCCCGGCCTGAGCTGGCCCTTCAGGTCTTTTGCCTCAGAAATGCTTCTGCTGGCTTCCTCCAAGTGTTGCCCATTAAAGCACTTCTCAGCGTGAAGCTGGATGCCTGGCTAATGGATCATACTGTTGGTCGAGTTGTACTGCACGTGTCTTGAAGACATCTATACAGTGCAGCTTTAACTTCTGGAAACACATCACACCTCTCCTTTCTGTGCAGGGGGGCCAGCACAGACCACATAAGGCCGTCTTAAGGCTGCCTGGGATGGAGTGACCTTTCCCCATAGCAGCCCTCGCAGTGCTGTACTTTGTATTTGCAACTAGGGAGGTGTTGATGACACACCACTGTTTTGGCTACTGCTTGGCACTGCTCCCACAGCATCGGGTCTGCCTCTCCAACAGCCCCCTCACCTCCAAAGGCCAGTAAACTGGGGCTGGGCAAGAGGCTGGGAGGGGACATAGCCAGAACAGCCGGCCCAAGCGGACCAAAGAGATATTCCATACCACTTGACGTCGTGCTCAGCAATAAACGCTATGAGAAAGGAGGAGGAGAGGGAGCACTCATCATTAAGGCATTTGTCTTCTGGAGCATCTGCTATGCATACTGGGGTCCTACTTCCCAGGCAGTGGCTGGACATCACCTGCTGATGGGAAGTAGAGAAGAAATCTTTTTCTTTCCCTTTGTTTCTGTGGGCGGCCTTTGTTTTTTCTTCATTAAACTGCCTTCATCTCAACCCACGAGTTCTTCCTCATCTTATTTTCTTCCCCGCTGTCCTGCTGAGGAGGGGAGGGACGGAGCGGCCGGGTTGGGCACCTGGTGGCCAGCCAAGCTCAACTCACCACAAAGGCCACACTTCTCTCTCCCCGCATTGTGTGCAGGGGGGCCAGGACATACCACATTCGGCCATACTGCCCCACCCATCCACTGTGCACTCAGGGCCAGGTCACGCATATAAGGCCACACTCGCCCACCCCTGGCCCATGGCAGACACTGTCTCTGCTCCTGCACGGTGAAGGGAGGCAGCGTCTGACATGGGGTCGGGGGGGCGGCCACCCTCGCAGACCC
>NW_009259600.1:245898-246554 GCF_000687185.1 Egretta garzetta
CCTCCAAAGGCCAGTAAACTGGGGCTGGGCAAGAGGCTGGGAGGGGACATAGCCAGAACAGCCGGCCCAAGCGGACCAAAGAGATATTCCATACCACTTGACGTCGTGCTCAGCAATAAACGCTATGAGAAAGGAGGAGGAGAGGGAGCACTCATCATTAAGGCATTTGTCTTCTGGAGCATCTGCTATGCATACTGGGGTCCTACTTCCCAGGCAGTGGCTGGACATCACCTGCTGATGGGAAGTAGAGAAGAAATCTTTTTCTTTCCCTTTGCTTCTGTGGGCGGCCTTTGTTTTTTCTTCATTAAACTGCCTTCATCTCAACCCACGAGTTCTTCCTCATCTTATTTTCTTCCCCGCTGTCCTGCTGAGGAGGGGAGGGACGGAGCGGCCGGGTTGGGCACCTGGTGGCCAGCCAAGCTCAACTCACCACAAAGGCCACACTTCTCTCTCCCCGCATTGTGTGCAGGGGGGCCAGGACATACCACATTCGGCCATACTGCCCCACCCATCCACTGTGCACTCAGGGCCAGGTCACGCATATAAGGCCACACTCGCCCACCCCTGGCCCATGGCAGACACTGTCTCTGCTCCTGCACGGTGAAGGGAGGCAGCGTCTGACATGGGGTCGGGGGGGCGGCCACCCTCGCAGACCC
>NW_009259600.1:246583-259617 GCF_000687185.1 Egretta garzetta
CCCTGGCCACCCTGTGTGGGAGGAGGAGCTCCAGCAGAAGCTGGAGGCGCTGTGGCCTGAGCTGGGGGGCGAGCATCTTCGCTCCCACAAGCTGCGCTGCTGGGCCCGGCCTGAAGGCCCTCCTGCTCACTGGGGCCATCAGGAGACACAGAGACCCTGCTCCCCCGAGGGACATGGGCCCCGGGCCCTGGCCGCCAGGTTGAGTCTCGGTCTTTCCGGTTGGCGCTACAGGAGACATCCCCTGAAAGCCACAGCGCTGGGCAGCAGATGACATGCCAACCTGTGGAGGATGCTCGGCTCCAGGTGCCAGAGCCTGTGGGGGAAGACTTGGTGCTTCCTCGTAGCGACCGCAGCTAGCTGCTGGAGCAGAACACCCACCTGCAGTGTGCCCTGGAAGACCTGGAGAGGCAACGCAGTGCCCTTGAGATGGAGAACCGCCTCCTGAGAAAGAGAAGCTCTCCAGAAGCACGCAAGGAGGCAGAGAGGCTCCAGCAGAAAAATGCCAAGCTAGCTGCCCTCACTGAGCAGCTGAACGAAAGATGCAGGCATCTGCAGGACACCATCGAGCACCTGATGAATACTCCAGTGCCGCTGCCCATCCAAAGCTCTGCTGAGGATCAGGGTGTGAAATTCTTTCCTCAGCACAGGGCTGGAGAAAGGAGAGAGCCTGCTGGAGTTTTGCAGGCACAGGCCCAGCAGAAAGAACTCTCACAGAAGGCGGACGAGGAGCTCCAGGCCCAACTGGCTGCAGGCAACGAGGACTCATATGGCGTGAGCATCCTCCGCCAAAAGTGTGTGGAGTTGCAGAGGCAGCTCACGGAGATGACAGATGAAAACACCAGACTGGCTGGAGAAAAATCTCACCTCTCTGGGCAGATGCACTGGGCAGAAAAGGTTCAAGCTGAAGACGCAGACCTGAAGGGGCAAGTAACGCGAGTGGCAGAGGAGTGAAATTCTGTCCTCCAAGCCATCAGGTCTCTTCAAACCCGCCTGAAAGATGCCGAGCGCAAACTGGAAGCTGTGACAGAAATGGCAGAAAGTGCTCAGGCAGTGGCAAAAAGGGACCACCAAGACACGATGCCACTGTTTCAAGCAAACACAGCACATAAAATAGTGACTTATAAAAGTGTAATGTATGATGACACTTATGCCTAGGCACAGTAGCCTTCAGTGAGTTTAACACCTTCCATAAGCCAACCCAAGGCTACTGTCTTCTTCTTGCAAGTCTGCTTCAGTCAATGGTCTTATTAAAAAAAATGAGCCAGCTGTGTGAATAATCAGAACTCTGAAAGATTTTTAAACTATCAGACATATAAAACCTATGTAAGCTTAACCTGTCCTTGTCCTTATTATTTTCTCCCTCTTTCCCACCTGTTCCTTGTACTCTTCAATTAACTTTGTTCAGTTTTGACACTACTTAAGAAAACCAAATCTATCTTTTGTTTTGCTTTGTCCTGGTTTCGGCTGGGATAGAGTTAATTTTCTTCATAGTAGCTAGCATAGTGCTGTGTTTTGGATTTAGTACCAGAAGAATGTTGATAACACACTGATGTTTTTAGTTGTTGCCAAGTAGTGCTCAGACTACTCAAGGACTTTTTGAGCTTCTCCTGCTCGGCCAGGTGCATAACAAGCTGGGAGTACAGCACAGCTAGGACAGCTAACCCAAACTGACCAAAGGGCTATTCCATACCATATAACGTCATGCTGGGGGGGGTTAGTCGGTTGGTCGGTTGTGGGGAGACTGCTCGCTGCTCGGGGACTGATCGCGGCTCGGGACGGCCTGGGCATCGGTTGGCGGGTGGTGAGCAATTGCATTGTGCATCATTCGTTTTGTATATTCTGCTATCATTCTCACTATTACTATTATTATTATTTTCTCTTATTAAACTGTCTTCATCTCAGCCCTCGGCTCTAACCTTTTATTTTCTTCTCAATTCTCTCCCCCATCCCACTGAGGGAGGGGGGGGAGTGAGTGAGCGGCTGCGTGGTGCTTAGTTGCCAGCTGGGTTAAACCACGAATGCTTGTATTACTTTAAGTACAAATATTTCTAACCCAAGTTTAAACCTTTGAGTCCTAAATAAATAATAAATAATAAAATTTAATGTGTATTTTCCTACAAGAACTTTGAGCCCTTTCACACTTACAGAAGCAGGTTAGATTTAAATCTCAGAAGTTCTCACTGAAGGAAAAGTTAAATGGGATTAACTTCCCATTTAGTCACTCAGGAAAGGTGCAACAGCAAAACAAACTTCTTAATTGTTTTAAAACCACAGTATTTTCTGTTTTGAAAAGATAACTACTTTTCATGTAGTGAAAATCTTCTAAAATCATACTGTCTTGATAGATCTGCTGGAACTAATTTCTTAAATGAGAACAGTTTCTGGAACGTCAGTACCACTGACGAAATAGCAGTTGTTTTCTTGGTCAGCGTCTACGATATTTTTATTGATGCTTCTGCGCTGGGGATGAAAAGAATTCACATCCTGCATATTTCCTCTGGTATTTCATCTTTATTTTGACTATGTGTAGAGCACAATTACTATGACATAAATACCGTCAGTGTGAAGGTCATGTTCTAAACTAATTTGTATTTGATGCTCTTAAAACATTCTTTATAAAACCTTTTAAAATTCGGTTTTGATAAATTTGCTGAGATATGGATCTATACTAGAGATTTTCATTTATTGGAAAAATTTACACCGAGACATATTTCCAGTTCACCAAATCAGACAAAACTTCTCTTTTTCATTGAAGACCACAAGGTGGCATGTGAAACATACAATAAACGTATTTGAAAGAATACAGTAGAAAACTAGTACACTGTTCTCCCGGATGACTTCTACCTGAAATTTCAAACAGTTTTAAGAAGCAGTCTAAATTTTTTGTCGGGTTTTGTCTTTTTCAGTCCAATCTCTTTACACTGGAAAAGGAATAAAGTGCACAAGCCTTTAATTAACAAGGAGGGACTATTCTTTCTAATATAAAAGTGTATTAGGGCATTCTAATACAGACAGGTCTTGTTACCCACAGAGGTAAAATACAGAACACTCAGAGTAAACTTCAGAAAATTTCTTCCATGGTTTCCATCCAACAGCCATAAGAACCAGACAGACCACCGTGTATGCAGCTGTGGTGCGCTACATATTCATTTTAATGAAAAATTCACTAAGAGGTTTTGTTAAACTTTAAACTATATTCTAAAATGCAGAAGTATGGCATCTGATACTGTTGTGCCACACCATGGAACGTCTAAGCCTGTTCACACTGATGTCTGTTTAAGTACAATGAAAAAATTTTCACTTCTCTCGCACGCTTCTGAATTCAGCTGATTCAGTGGATTCAGCAGATGTCTTTGAGGTGTCTAAAGGACACTAAAGCTGTGAGGGTGTTAACTGCTAGGAGCTAGTTGTTGGGGTGTTTTCTTTTCATACGTTTTATTCGAGATGATAACATCACATTTTCGCCATTGCCAATAAAGAGTGTACGATGTTGATGTGCCTGGTTTTCTGATCTGCACTCCAGGGAAAGACCTTCATTCCACAGATCACTTCACTGCATTCCCAAACCCCAAGAATGTCTTTCTACACCATTCCAACTACCATCTCAGCCTGCCTGTGCTATTTTCCCCTGTATGATGGTGAGCTGTGGTAACTCCAGGCCTGTTAAAACTTTACAGGCTTTTCATACATTGGCCAAGTGTCAATAAGTTGATAGAGGACCCCCACAGAAGAGGTCCATGTGCTCCAGCCTAGAGACTTGGGAAAGTGTCATGCTAATACTTATAGGCATTCACACAATCTGAAGCTGTAGGAGCAGTGTTTGGTACCCTGTGCATGTAGGCTGGTAAATGGGATCCTCACTGAATATCTGTTTTACATATGTATCATCCATGAAAATATTCCACCTTCATTTTGGGGTTACTTTTTTTAAGATCTTTTTCTGGAATTTACCCTCTCTCACACTATTACATTTGTGCTGAAAATATGCCTTACATTATTCCCAGATGACACATGCTTATTACGTATACAAACAGGAAGAGAGGGCCATGTGTTTATGCCTGAAAACCGAGGAAATGATTAACAGGGTTGATTCATTTTGGCTTACTATAAATTCCTCAAGACATAAATACTGTTGCTAAAAGCCATAGACCTTTAGCAGAATACTAATCAGGAATTACCTGCTCCTAAGTGAACAAGAATTAATTGCACTTATTAACACAACTAAGGCTTGGATTATCAGTAAATGGGATTGAACACTGTAGTCAGCAAATACCAGGGAGGCTTTATTTCTCTAAAAAAAAACAAAACAAAACAAAACAAAACAGTGTTGCCATAACCATTAGTTTTATGCAAGAAAAATGACATTTCATTAAACAAAAGGGTATCTGTTGGAGGTGGTTCAGAATCACAGAATTTGGGCAAGATTTGACCTTGCTCAAGCCTAAAGGGTTTCAAGCCTGGTGGTGGAAACCGGGGCTGTTGCTTCTGTTGTGAATTCAGTCTTGTACAGTATTAAGTATGCTCAGTTGCTACATTTCTTTGCTCCTCATAGCACACATTTCACTAGGCTACATCATAATTTAATTTCAAGCCACATAGGTGTTGTCAAATAAACATGCCAATTTTTTACCCTTACTGAAACGCCAACATAAAACACAAAAAAAGCAAATGCAAATGTTTAACATTACCAGCCCCCACGTGACCACCTGAATGTTATCCTTTATGACTCTGTCATGACTGACAGCTTGACAGCTATTTGGAGATAACTGTAGCTATTCAAGCTACAGGACAGAGCTCCAACAAATTATGTACTTCTGGGAACTGTAATTAAATGTTATCTACCTTGTCTAAATGTTGTCTAAAATGTTGTCTACCTTGACTTCAGCAAAACTTTTGACACTGTCTCCCATAACATCCTCATGGGGAAGCTCAGGAAGTGTGGGTTGGATGAGTAGACAGTGAGGTGAATTGGGAACTGGCTGAATGGCAGGGATCAGAGGGTTCTGATCAGCGGTGCAGAGTCTGGTTGGAGGCTGGTAGCTAGTGGAGTTCCCCAGGCTCAATACTCGGTCCGGTCTTGTTCAACTTGTTCATCAATGACCTGGACGAGGGGACAGAGTGTACCCTCAGCAAGTTTGCTGATGACACAAAACTGGGAGGAGTGGCTGATACGCCGGAAGGCTGTGCTGCCATTCAGCAGGATGACAAGCTGACCATGAGCCAGCAGTGTGCCCTTGTTGCCAAGAAGGCCAATGGTATCCTGGGGTGCATTAAGAGGAGCGTGGTCAGCAGGTCGAGGGAGGTTATCCTCCCCCTCTACTCTGCCCTGGTGAGACCCCACCTGGAGTACTGTGTCCAGTTCTGGGCTCCCCAGTTCAAGAAAGACGAGGAACTCCTAGAAAGAGTCCAGAGGAGGGCAACAAAGATGATGAGGGGACTGGAGCATCTCCCCTGTGAGGAAAGGCTGAGAGAGTTGGGCTTGTTCAGCCTGCAGAAGAGAAGACTGAGAGGGTATGTCATCAACACATACAAATATCTTAAGGGTGGACATCATGAGGACAGAGACAGACTCTTCTCAGTGGTGCCCAGCAACAGCACAAGGGGCAATGGGCACAAATTGAGACATAAGAGGTTTCAGCTGAGTATGAGGAAGAACTTCTTTACTCTGAGGGTGACAGAGCACTGGAACAGCCTGCCCGGGGGGTTGTGGAGTCTCCTCTCTGGAGATATTCAAAGCCCGCCTGGATGAGGTCCAGTGCAACATGCTCTAGGTAAACCTGCTTTAGCAGGGGGGGTTGGACTGGATGATCTCCTGAGGTCCCTTCCAACCCTTGCCATTCTGTGATTCTGTAATTACAGACCTGGAAGATTTTTGACACTTTAGGTGGTGCTTTGCATCAAATCTGCCACATGTGTATAACAAATTTAAAAAGAGAAAAAAGGGGAGAAAAATAAATTTTGCTCTACTACACTGCTGAAAGTAAATTTTTCAGCTTGCTCTCAGCTGAAATAATTTTGTTGGAAACACCAAGAAGATCAGCATCTTAGACTGAAAATCAAAATAAAGGTTAAAACCTAGAAGCAGGGGGAGCTGAAGCATTTGAGGAAATACCCCAGCCTAATTAACCCAGCCTGATCCTGAACATAGCAGACCACTGAATACCTTATACCACCTGTGCTAGTAAGTTCAGAGGTGTCAGGGAACACTCCCATGACCTAGCACTTGATCTTCTGCCAGAAGATTGCTCTGTCAAAAGACTATTAGAATAATTCCTTTTGGCTCATGAGAAATACCACTCTCCTAAAAAATCCCCATGCTTCAGGCAGGAGTTAGAACCAGGAACTATTCTTAACAGGCATTTCTGATGCAAATTTTCTGTTTTGGTTGGAAAACAGTTATCCCATGCTAGCTGGCCTTGCTGCTAAGAAATGCTCCAGCACATTTAATTTATTGGCATGGATTCAGCACCGAGACACCTGGGCTCCATGTGGTCCCAGAGAATCCAAGACAGCACAGGCTGAGAAAGGTATGGAAAAGTACCACGGTGTTACTGTGTCCAAGCAGAATTCATAAATCTCCTCCTCTTTCCCCTCCTCCTTCTCTACTCAGCTTTTGTCCCTGCATTACTTCTACACAGAAAGCTTCACTCGGTCCATGCAAAGCAGGTGGCTAGGAAGAGGACTGGCATCATAAAATTACCCATGCCCCACAAGCAAGAGGAGAAAAGAGGAAGCTCAGTGAAAATAGCAAATAGACATCAAAATGATTCAAGCGTGGGGCAGCTTTGTTAAACTGCTAGCGCTGAAAGGAAATATCACTTGTCTTCAAGAGAACACCAGAGTTTATCCTGGCATTATACTTACGATGTGTCATCACCACATGGGCACCACCACAGCTGTAGCACAAGATGGAAATAAAAATCCCAGGTGACTCACAAGTATTGTACTCCCAAGCTCTCCCTCCCTCCAAACCTGCTAGAAAAGCTCCTAGCAGCTCTGCCCCTTGATTCAGTCAGCTGGGTAGCGTCAACCTGTTGCAATAGCTGGATACAAGTACTTTCATGCAGATCTCTTAAAGCAAAATTGTGTAAACAATCATCTACAGCAATAGGTAATAATTTCCAAAAGAATTCAGATGTTCAGGAACGGCCCAGCTAGCGTGCAGCACACGCTAACAAGGTGGGGCTGGTTAAGGCTGGTAGGAGACTACACAGATGATTGCAAAGGCTGCTGGGTTTCCACGATGCTCCTCTGTTGTAGCCTCCGTTATCAACAGATCTGAACAAGCGTATCTTTATATTGGCAGGGTGGCAGCAGGCAAAACAGGATTTCAGCCAGAATATAAACACCTGATGGGTTTTGGTTTGTTTTTTTTTTCAGAAAATACCAGGACTGGAAACAATTTCTCACTGATAAGAACAAACACAATCAGAGAGGTTACTAACAAACACCTTCATTCCTGGTACGTAGATAGTACAAAATATTCACCTTAAAAAACCTATCATAAACCAAATATTCATTCTCATTTCATTTAAAAGCTGGGAAAATCCACCAAAAAAAAAAGCAAGGACAAATGCATTATGATTACTGAATGAAAATTCATTTTCTAAAACAGGGTCCTTTAAACAACTCTAAATATACAAATAAAATTCAGGGACTATCGAGAATTAAGAGAAAAATGCTGTCTTTTCCCCAACTGTTTCAGAATATTTAATAGGTAACAGGCTCTGTCATGTTTAGGTCCAACAGAAAAGATACAGTAAAGTTGTATGAGAGGTATAATGGCTAAATACATAAGTCCATGCTCTGACTACTGCTATGCTTTTATATTACTTTATATGATCGTGTAAATAGTTTTATCTAAGTCACACAGATTAGTGTATTTAAGATTAGCAATTTACTGTTCTCAGATTAGTCATATCCAGTAAATCTTGATAACGTATATTAAATGTTATATGTTCATAGGAAATTATATTAGTGACCTGAACAAATGTTCAATTATCTTTACAAGACATATCCACTTTCTCTATTTGACTTTAATCACTTACCATTTGCTTTTTTACTACCTTGCTAAAAATATGACGGCTTGCTATACAATCCTCCCCAGATTTTGTGGGCAAGGTAATAACGCCATTTTGCTGGGCCTGTCATTTTAAATCCTGCCATAAAAACAATCCTACTTGCAAAATGCCTGTATATATCACCAAAAAGAAGAAAAAAAAGCCCAAACTGTAGTCTAAAAAAACAAGGGCGGGCCCTGACAGAGCCAAAGTAAGGCTGTATTTATGAGGCAGAACGGATGGTGACCATCACAGCCCTGGTGGCACTGTTTGGTGGGAGCTATTGGTAGCTGTCCTCTCTGAATATTGCATCACTTTGTACGGGAAGCACAGCACAAGAAGATGAGGCAACTGAGGAGGGAGAATATGATGCACAGCTAGATCTCCTCCTCGGTCATAGCTAGGTGACGCATCCAGACCAACATCCATCCTCGATCCCAACACATGGTGTTTGATATAGTCCACTGGTTTTGATAGTCTTCCAGATATTGAGGTCAGAGAGGAACATTTGATTGTCATCTCTGAATTTCAGTATAATTCCAGCTGTTTCATTAAACCCAAATACATTTCTAAAAGAAATGACCAAAAAAGGCCAGACCTAAGGTACATATAGGCAGTATAAATTACACTTCCACAACTGGGAACAAACCAGAAAGTTATTCTTTCTAGAAAATGGCATACAAGGAGAAACTGCACTGGAAGGAAAGTGTTTGAAACCACGACAAATTGAACCTGATTTATTTAGGGAGAAAATTACCCTTCTTTGGCTAGGATTAAATCAGTTTTTTAAAACTGCATCATGATACCGCAGCTTCTTTAAATCTGGACATCTTGCCTCGACAACAGAGAGACCTGTGCAACTTTCTGTGCTGTTGTGGAAACAGGGTCAGTCTGGTGAATTTTAAAAACAACACAACTGGCTTTGGTGTTTAATGTCCATCAAGATGAAGGCACTAAAATTCTTCTGGATGGAGGGACAAGAATGCAACAAATTATTTCAGAAAAACGAGTCTTGCTATTGGTAAAGACATGCATGTGGTGTGCATGTTTATACACACGTATATGAATCTAAAGGGGTGCATGCACATCAATGCATGGGAGGCCTGTCTCTCAGAAAGCAATGCATTCCACAGATACACACTTCCCAGGAAAAAAAAAAAAGCACCTTTCTGTATTTTGTACCCTCTACTCAACATCTGTGCGAATACCTTGTTTACAGCAGAAATCTTAAAGTTCTTTCCAGCCTATGCTGCCCACAGGGAAGAATGTCAGAAAGTAAATACCACCTCAGTCTGGGAAATGTGTTTAATCTTAGTTGTTATTTTAGTTGATCTTTTATACAGAGACACAAGGCGTGTAAAGCATTTTACGAGTCCGCATCATCATGTAGCTGCACTCCTGGATTTCACAAGCTGAAGACCAAGATCATCAACACAGCTGTCACGCTTTCAAAACCAGTTTCGCCAAATACTTCTTAAATTGACGGAAGAGAATTACATTCATTACAATAGTAATCAAACCGTGAGGACATTACACACAAAAAAATTTCCTCTTTGCTGCAGACCTTTGCTTATCTCATGCAGACCTTCAGAAAATTCCCATGTGAAAGGAAGAGTCAGACCAAAGACTTAACAAGAATGAAAAGGTCAATGTGGGAATTCTTACAGGTTAAAAATAAAAAAAAAAAAAAACCAAAACACCAAACAAACTCAAGAGGCAGCTGTTTATCTGCTACATGATCTAAATACTGTTTCCATCATTTAGAAACAGTATTTATCAAAAGCTTTTGTTTTATCAAAAGCCTGATCTACCTTAGGAAGCCCACATGAATAGCGATCGTGTCTACAATGATAATGAAGGCCTTTGAATCTTCTCTTTGAGTATGAAGAGTACTTTTTTATTATGCCCATTAGATAACAAGCAATGTGAAAGGCACAGCTTGCTGTACCAGGACTTTTATCACCTGACAGATGGCAAATTACAGATTACATCACCTGCTCCTTCAAATGTAGCAGCACCACTGTCAGAAACAGCGTGGACTTAATTAGGCCCCAAAAAAGTTTATTGCATAAATAAGCACATTAAAGGTGATTATCAGATATTCTACCCATTGTTTTTACTAGTATACTATGCATCTTCTCTATTGTCAACTGCACATTTTCAAATTACAGTTTAATGGGTCCATGTTTTGCTGAAGGCCTCTGCAATAACCAGCAAAGCTGTTCTGACGTGGTCTGACAGCCAGCCCCAGGCACAGGAAGAAAACACAAACCTACTTTTCCTCCCTGGTCCTGTGCTTAGGCCCTGGGACCTAGATTCTGACTTTCTGGTCTGTATTCTTTCTTTATCCCCAGATTATTCCAATAGAAATAATCAAGTTAATTTATCCAGAAAGCCTATTTGCTTGCTGCTTTGGAACTTCCTACAGCTTTAACTCTTCGATGTGATGCCCGACAACTGGCATGGAAAACGCCAGTGCTCTGAGGTACAGATATGGTCAGGTTTCTTCCAGGTGAGCACTGTATCCTGCAAACACCACCAGACAGGAACGCACAAATTAGCACTGGCAGAAGCCACTTCGCTACACACTGTCTCCATCACCCTTCTTGTCTCCTAAGGACCACACCTTTGGGAAGTCCATCATGCACCCTTCACTGATGAGGGAGCTGCACTTACTCCCTGAGTGAAGTTTGAGGTGTCACTACGGTTACACAGATAGGTGGAGTTTTACAAGAAAATGCATATTTTCCTCAATCTTCAGCATACTGAAAGCGTAAAAACTAACCAGAGTTCACCATTTAGTCACTGATTATCCTTAAATCTGCCAATCGATTTCTCCTGCAGGTCACTTTGCACTTACTACAAGAAGGGATCCTGCTTACATTTGGAGATACCATAGGGATTTTACATAAAAATCAGTAACACTGAGAAGAATAGATTATTTTTTTTTTTTTTGTAAAAATCAGTAACACTGAGAAGAATAGATTTTTTTTTTTTTTTTTTTACATGTGATGAACTGCTGAAACAAGTTAGGTTTCATGCTGACTAAGAAATACTCTTATGAAGGTATTTCTCAAAAATTGTTAGAAGTGATTAAAAAGACTACACGTACTATGAGTGAGTATAATACAAGTCTCAGATATGAGGCTGGGACCCAATTTACAGTCGGAAACAGAAAGTCAACAGGTATTGTTACACGGCTTTCCTGAATGCCATTACAGCATCGATTTAAAGCCAATTATACAGTTGATCTAAAAATCAGACCACCACATATAATACTTCAGTTGACGTCACTTCATACTGAATTTTACAACAGCTAACAGTTTCAACACAGTCACAAAGGAATATTTTAAACTTTAATTTGCACTGCAATTACTTCGTATTTTAGCTGCAGTTTATGCCACGTAGCTTCAACAATGAAACCTTAAGCTGGCTGTGATGCCACTTACGTCATTTGAGAGAATGCCTTTTAATATACTCATGAAAAAAAGGAAAAAGGGTTCCCAGAGGCAGGAATGATTTAACTCTCATTTTTCCCCCGGAAGCACCTCTTTGTCTTGGGAACTCCAAGTCACCAGTTTATCTTTTTGGAACTTCTGGTTTGGTGCGCTAGCAAAACACACAGCTCACCACAGCGCTGCAGCCACAAAAGTCCTATCGGATGGAGCATTCCTCTTCCCTTTCCGCCCTTACTAGCGAGCTTGCCTTCGAACTCTGACAAAATTCCTAAAGACCTGTACAAAGCATCAACTAACTACTTATTCCTATTACCAGCCCTGTATTCCTTTACTGTGATGAAAATGCCAGTATTGCTTCCACTCAGCTAGCAGAAACTGGCCCAGCGCTGTCTTAGGGCGGTCCAAACCCCACCGACACCAAGGGAAATGGACGGGCTCTTTAGGCAGTATACAAGGTTCTAAGCTACAAGACCTCTCTACCTTGTATAAGAAAACAATTAGTTAAATAAAAGACTACCACAACACTCTTACCAATCTGTCAGTTTTGATAATCACAACAGTTTTCTTGGGTTTTAAATCAGCCTACTTCAAATTATAAATATACATGAAATCAACACAAGATGAGCAAATAACTTTTTGTACAGTACCTTAAAATTTTTAGTACAGTAGCATTCATAATCTCTTAACGGGAAAAAACGTACATATGTATTTACACAGCAGTTTTGTAGCACCTGCTCACTCTGCATGTCCATCGTGTAGTATTTTCTTCAGGAAACAAAATCCTTCTTATGTCTCAAAGTTGAAATAGCACAACAAATAGTACTACTGACGTGGTAAATACAGGGGGGGATAAGCACAAACAGATAGCCAAAACTTGCATATTGCGAACATTGCATCAAAATCACACTTCTGGGAAACCACCTAGTGAGCCTGAAGGACACGGGCTAAATGAAAACCGAAAATAGAGTAAGTCAGCACTGGCGCTATATGGCCGCCCAGTAAGTTAGTAGTGCAGCAGCACCTGGAGGATGTAAATTGCCCAAGATAAAAGACAAGTGGAAAAACATAGCAAAGCTATGTAAAGTACTAGGACCTAGACAGGACTGAAAAATAAATGCCACGCTTTGAAATGCATGCTGTGAAACACCGCACAGTACCGTAGCCTGAGAAGGCGGCTCCTTTCCCTCATTCTCTGGTCCCTAGCTGTCACTGGGAGGAGAGAGGCGGAAAGCCACAGACCTTTTGCCCAAGATCCACACACAGGGAAAAGCGAGGGATTTGCTCCGTTTACCTCCGTTTCATCCCGCAGAGCCGCCACTCCTCGTGGAAAGCTACAGACTTCTAACGTCAAATGAAAGCATTTCGTTAGTCTGAGAGAACTTGACTTGGCCGAACAGGCCTTGTGAAGGCCTTGAAAACCCTTCCTAGGACGGACACGGGGGAGACCAAGCGAGGGCAAGAGCTCACCCTCCCCTCGCTTCACCCGAGCCGCGCACCCCCGCCCGGGAAGGCACCA
>NW_009259600.1:260343-260934 GCF_000687185.1 Egretta garzetta
TGTCCCACGCTCCCTTGTTTTTGCCCGTGGCCGTCAAGCGGTCACGGGTGATGGGGGCCGGGCTCTGCCGGGCGTGGGTCGAGCTACCACGGTGAAAAATTGCCCCGCCGTGGGTTTCTCCGGTTTGGTGGATCAGAGCGGGAGCCCTGGTGGGCTTAAATCCAAGGGCAAAGGAGATCCCACCGAAGGCTGACTCAGTTTGGGCCGTGAGAAAAGCCGTAGCAGCCCCGGAGCTTCCTCTCTTTCGGTCATTGGAAAGGGGTGGTTTCGGTCTCGGCGTGCCAGGCGGCTAAGGTCGCCCCTTGGGAAGGTTTTTTTTGCCTTCCGCAGCGCTCACCTTGGTTCCTCCTCAAGGTGGGATTTGCACAGCTCAGCTTCTTTCCGGGTCTGTTGGTTGCCAAGCGTTTTGCTGAAGTATCGGCGGGATATCAAAATACAGTGATTACTATAGATTTTTTTGGTTTACAGAGGGAAAGTATAAAGAATATACTACTCTGTCCACTAGAGATTGCTTCTAGCTCCTAGAAGAACCTTCTCCAAGACTATGCACGACTGATTCCATTCACCACCCCCCACCCCCCCCTACCTCGC
>NW_009259600.1:260994-268401 GCF_000687185.1 Egretta garzetta
CCCCAGATCTCGCAGTACTGAGAGAAGCTAATTTAAAATACCAGGATTGTAGGTCCCCATGTACAACTGGCAGTTTCCATTAGCCCTTCGACGTGTAGCAGTTATGAGTCCCCATTTTCCCGGGGCCAAAGTGACAGCATGCTCATTGCAGGAGCTGCCGCTCCATGTAAGGGTGCAGCAGGTAATAATTTTTCATCCCCTTCTGCCTCATTCACTCTCTATAGTGCCAATTTTTTATCATATCGATGCAATTTGCCTCTTCTTAGGCTGTCTGAAGCCTGCCTGACTGTAAACCTGCCTCTTGTGTCTTACCTAGGTGTCCTTAACCTTCATTGCCGCGGGTTTCCTTGATCTTGTGTTAGGTATTTAGGCAGAATAGCTTTGATTAAAATAACAAGGCTTCTAGTCTTGTGACTCAATGTGCTAGAATATAAGATAAGTTGTTTTAAGCTATCACACCTCTTATTACCCAGGTGTGTGTACACAGGCTTTACCTCTGAAATCTTGCCAGAATGAAATGAAATCTCAGTTATGTTGTTAAGCAGGAATAGTGTTCTCTGATAAGTTTATTGTTGTTTTTTTCTTTAATTTATATGTTTTCTTTAAATCCCTGCTAATCAGAAATACAGTGTTCATCCTCTCATCTCAGCTGGGAGAAAAAAACGAATATTTTTAGCCTTGCAAGAATTTAGATTAGTGTGACATCTAACCTGTGAAATGATGAAAAAGATGACTGAGGTAATAAAAATAATTCAGCCACCTACTATATCATGCAAAGCTTGGAAATGCTATCAGAAGACCGAAAGCTGCAAGAAATCTGTTATACCTGAGTCTCCACAGCAAGCGATTTGTCGGTTGTGTAGTAGGCAGCGTAAAACACCATTCTGTAAATGCTGTAAAGACAAAGGAAAAGTTCACGGTGCGGTTAATGCCCCGAACAGGAAGCCTGTGCCGTGGATCCCAGAGCTTGCTGTGTGACCAGACAAACAGCAAAGCCAGTTTAGAAGCTGTTGCGGGCATGTGCTAAGTTAGGCATTACTCAATGCCCTTCTGGTATGGAGCAGACAAAGGTGAGGTGACTTACAGACACAGGAACAGACCTCGATATGTTACAACTCGTTTCCCGGCTGCAGCTGATCCCATGCAGATGTGCCTCGCAGTCTAGGAAAACCCCTAGCTTTCTCAAAGCTAGCCTGTTCTGGAGAGAGGGAGGAGGGAAGTTGTGGCTTTTGTCCCATGCTTCTGCCAAAGGCTGCCTTTTTACTTTGACCATTTCCTAGAGTTTCCTATACTAGAAGCCTTTTTCCATCACGTAGATTAAGGACCAACAATTGCCTTTAACTTCACATCCATCTAAATTCGAAATTTTCCTGTCGTAAAAGCAGCAGGCTTTAGTTCTCCAGGCTTCCTCTTTTCCCTGTATACTCTGACAGCCTTTTCTTCGTGAGGGGTTAGATCTACATCCATGGGGCTAGGCTGGCGTGAGCTCTGCAGTGTGTGTGCCCTGAGCCGACAGCCGCAAGCCGGCTCTCACCCGGGAGCTGTATAGCCACGTTAACGCAGCAGTGCGCCGAGCAAATCGTGACGGGCATAGCCCTGGCTTGTACGCAGCCGTGCCCCCGCACAGCTGTATTGCTTCTGAATCAGACTGGCTCACATCCAAAGGATCAGTCTTAGGTGTGCTGTAGAAGTCCTGTGTTTGGATGTCCTAGTCACCTGTTGTACCTGTACCAGTCTAAAATCTAAATCTTTTCTTCTTAGAGTTATCGTTTGTGGTCCAAGTATCCCCACTGTCAACAAGCCCATTTTTTTCAAGAATATTTGAGATACAAGGCCTACCAAAAAGTTTTATCATTTTTAGGGATAGAAGCATCCTCGCTCTTAAATAAAACTTGAGCTTTTCAAATCCACATGCTGTGAAGTCTGAATTTGTAAAGATGCATCAAATTCACATTTATGAGGAGGTTTGATGTAACAGAGAGCATTCACCCAGCCAAATTCAGGTGTCCAAGCGTCACGAGGCTTGTCCCTTCCTGCTCCCTGTGCAATCAGGGAATGTTTTTTTCCAGAGGGTCATTCAAAGCAGGGGCCCAATTTGAAGTAACAGTTTATGTGAAAACAAAACATAGCTGGTCATTCCTTTTCCTTCAGAACCTGAAGGTGCATTCCTTTAACCCATATTATTTTAGTGCCTGTCAGTGTCCACTAAATTTAAGTGGTTGGAGAATTGTGAGTATTAAAATCTCCACCCTGTAGGAGATTAATATTGGGCCTCGGTGAAAACTCAGGGTTTGAAGACGTGCAGTAAAACAGGACAAATGTAGTTGGTTATTACCATTATGGTTGCACAGGATGGTGAAAAGTCAGAGTTCTGACTGTATCCTTATTTCCTGGGAAAATGGACGAAATGTGTGATGGAAATAGAGATATTTGTGTGGTACAACAAAACTGGGGAAGCCGTCTTGTATTTGCATTTGCAGGTTCTTATTTGTCTTACATACATTATGATCAAAACAGCGTAGTAGGAAACAAATGGTGAAAGGTGGTGGAACATAGATATGTCATTTTTTTAAGAGACTATCGCGAACCCAACATTTGCTTTGAGTTTCCTAGTATTGGTATGGTAACCTTGTTTGTTTGTTTTCTTTTCTTTAAGTGATAGGAACCACCTTCTAAAAGAAGCAGAGATATTGCACAAAGCCAGGTTTAGTTACATTCTGCCAATTTTGGGAATTTGCAACGAGCCTGAATTTCTGGGGATAGTAACAGAATACATGACAAATGGGTCATTAAACCATCTTTTACATGAGGTAAGTGTACTTACTCTTTAAATACAATCCCTGGTTGTTTCAAATAGATGGAGATTTTCATACTTCAGGGAAGTAGTATAGTAAAGTGTATTATATAGATATATAGTATTTCGAATTAAAGGACAGTCATTATCACTGGTAGGTTTTGGTGCTCAGGTGGACTTTCTGTGTCCCAAAAAGACAACGATACTCAGCAGACTTTTGGTTTATTACACCTTTTCCTTTAATGTTCTGACCTATAACTGGCTTCATGTTGAATTATTATATACAATCACTTTAAAAATCCGTTATTCTCTGATTAGAAGCTGAAATACTTATGCTTACTCCAGCCTGGGTGTCAGAATTACTGCTAATATAAATATCACACAAAGATGAGGGTTTTTTCCTGAATCTGAATCGTGATTAAAAAAAAAAATAAGATTTTGACTTTAGTTTACAGAAGTCAAATATTGCTAATATAAACAGATTATCCATTTTCTCCCAGATGTTACTCTCAGGAGTAAGCTCTCCTGTGCTGAACTCTCAGCTGCCCTCATTAGGTTGGCCTAAGCATCCAGTGTTGCTGCTGTAAAGCTGCTGCAGTTGTGTCTCAACAGGACTGCAGTCTTGTCTGTACCTTTATTCAGTACGTATCTCTTGCCTTAGAGAGCTCAGCTGTGTGTTTACCATAAAGGCATTACTGTCAATGTAACTTTTAAGATTTCAGTTGAGTTTTCCTGCCTTTTTTTTTGATGTATTAATATTCTTAAAGGTAGTACTTTGTGCTTAGTTTCACCACTTTTTTTTTTTTTTTGCCCCCAATGCCAGCTGAAGATACAATTCTTGCCTTCCTTTGTGTAGTACTTACAATCTGTGGGCTGCAAGTTTCATGCAAGAGTTCATCTGTAAATCGTATTTCCATATGAATGAGTAATATAGTAACTGTTCTACATCATGTTCACCAGTCATGAACCATTATATGCATGCTAGGGACCGGAAACGACACTGCATGATATTTGTTTTAACAGCTAACCAGTCTTAATACTCAGTTACAATTTTTTAAGGAGTTCCTGTAATGTATGTTTTAAAAAATTACTGTTTGTCTGGGTCACTTTCTTCACATTATGAAAGTCTTTGTGTTGTGCTGTTAGATCAGAACAGGGGATTATATTCTGGTTTTGTGGTTTTATCTTGGCAGAAAGATGTATATCCTGACATTCCCTGGTGCCTGAGATTCCGCATTCTTTATGAAATTGCTTTGGGAGTAAACTATTTGCACAACATGAATCCTCCATTGCTGCACCATGACTTGAAAACTCAGAATATTTTGCTGGATGATGAGTTTCATGTCAAGGTAGAGTGATTTAATTCTTTTGTTCTTCAGCATCCGGAATGAGTGAAAGTGGTTTAGTTATTGTAGAGGAGGAAGAATGAGGATGTGGCCATGCAGAGGGGACGTAATTGTATGCCAGATGTCTTCTGCTGTCCTTGCAGACAGAACTTATCCACCTCTTTTGGAAACTCTGCTTTGCTCAAGTGTGGATTTGATCCATCTGAAAAGACCAGAAAGCCAGAATTTGGGCTGTTTGTGCCATAGCAGTAGCTGACACTCAATAGCAGTGACAGCCTTCCAAGGGTAGCTATGCCTGGCCCTTTCTGAGGAGAAAATAGAAAGTGTTCCTGTCTGAGATGCTCAGAAGAGTTAATTCTGGAGGACAGTAGATGAAATTCACATGTTGATACCCCATTTGATATTTATCATGTAATATGTACAGATATGTTCTGTTAGTGTAGTATGAGACCATGAAAAGTGTAACTGCCAAATCTGAACATGTTGGAAGATGGCTTTTTGCTTGCTTTTCTAGAGCAAGCAAACATACATGGAGAAGTAATATAAGTTTAAAATTTTAATTCTGCCTTTTAAAATATCACTGCCATGATGTAAAAGAGGGACTAAACGTACTTGACAAAATGTTTTGGTGCTTCCATAATTGCAAGAGTTGGGGGGCGGGGGGTTGTAAAGGACTTTTAAATTTGTTTTTTAAAAATTGATAGAATATACTATTTTTTTTTAAATCAATAGAAGATACTATTCAACTAAATGAGAAATAAGAGATATTTTGCACTTAATTTATACTTGAATGGCAAACGTACAGTAGTTACCGTGAGATGAATCTTCTTGCGAGTCCTTTGAGCAAAGATTAAAAATCCAGTGCTGATTTCTTCTTTCTTCATCGCAAAGACATTTTTCTTGGCAGCAAGGTGCCTTACGCAGCTTTGTCTCTCTGCTCACGCCCCGAGCAGATGATACCTCCTCCCACTCACTTGTGCTGGTATTGCCATCTCTCGAGCTTCCTGATAAACCTGATTGGGGAACTGGTCCAAGTAATTTTTTTATTCAGACTTTTTTAATCCTTAACAGCATCGGTGTGCTCTGGTGCTGTGCCTGACCATGTCTAAACAGTCGCTTTGCTGGAGCAATTGAGGGGAAGAGGTTAACTCTTGCATACCTGCCCTGCCTCCTGTAAGGAGTCTCTGGAAGGCTGTCCTTAGGGTTTTTAAGTGGATTTTTGGGATGAATTCTGCAAATTAGGACAGCTGTCAGGATATGCAAGGAAGGTTATCATGACATGCCAAATAGAAGTATTATTGCATATGTATAAAAGTAACACCATTCACAGAGTGCTTCTGGCTGTCCCAGATCTACCAAATGAGCAAGATAACATGACCAGTTACAGTGGGCTCGATGAGAGTAAGTTGTAGAGAAAAAAAACCATTTTTCACTGTGGATTTTGACTGGACGCTCTCCAGAAAGCTTAATTCTGATATCTTAGTTGTCACGGTGCATACACAGGCATCTTTATTGAAAATGTTTTTGCTCTTCTGCAAATGCTGGACAAATGCAGAGCTCGTAGCTGGCTACTTACCTTTCTCCCTTGTATGCCAGACACTCTGCAGCTCAGCCAGCAAGCTTATTCTGCTGGCTGTTTGTCTGCCTACCTGTAACCTGCTCTGACATCTTGTTCCCTGGTGCATGAATGTCTGGGGAATGTAAACTGAAGTCAATTAATTCTGAAAAAACAAAGCACTAGAGGCAAGCCGAGTTGCGTAGAGCTGTTATGATTTATACTAAATTCGTGCTTTCTCTACAACCAGGGAGCTGGAAGTACTCAATTTTTTTTTTGTTTGCTTTTTTTAATCAAAGAAAGTGATTTTCTTCATACAAGACAGACTGCCATAGCAGATTCTCCAGCCATAGAGTATCTGAGTCCTTCCTTAAAAGAACAACAAGATAGGGCAGAGCTATAGGGATAGCATGAGTCATGACCTGGGAATGCTTTCTGAGCTGGAGCTGATGTTTCCCGTTGCTAGGACAACCACATAATTTTTGAGTGTCAGGTTAAGGACTTCAGTGACCCCGTTATATTTCAGGAATTTCTAACAATGGTCAACAGATAAATCTGGCTTTTCTTCTCAAAACAACTGCTTTGTCCTTTCCAGATTGCTGATTTTGGCATGTCAAAGTGGCGTGTCATATCCATGTCGCAATCACGAAGTGAAACCTCTCTGCCAGAAGGAGGGACGATTATCTACATGCCACCTGAAGATTACAATCCCAGTCAGAAAACCCGTGCAAGTGTAAAACATGATATCTACAGGTAACTCATGTTGTTCTCAAGTGGGCTTTGCAATCTGAATTCAAATTTTTGATTTACTGAACTTAGACTTTAACGTATTCTCAGTAATTTTATTATTTTCAGAAGTTTCGTATAAGTGTGTAAGCAAAACGAATCGGGGAAAATAGACTTGAGTGGTAGCTGGATTTGATCACCTGTTTCTTTAGGAAACACTGTGACAAGTGTAATGCTCCAGAAATTAAGTTAGAACTACAGATACAGACAGGAGACTGGTTTCTGTGACAAAGTCCATCCCTCTGTTGTGCTCTACCACCTTTACCTTCAGCTTTCTTCGACAGGGTTGTATTTTGGTGAGACATGAATCAGTCTCAGGGGGTCTTGCTGACTTCCAGGGAGACCACTATTTCTCTTAATTATCCCTTACACTTAAGGGGCACGTGAAGTTCCTTGATATTCCTGTCCAAAGGATAGAGATGGTAACACACCTGCTTTCCTCACCCTTTGATGAGAACATCTGGACTAGGGAGATATTGAAAAGGAATAATGGTATATTGTGGGGAAAGAAGTAGCAGTGTGATGTTATCACTTCTGCCTTCTGATTTTAGAGGATTTGAAAGTATGGCTGGTGGCTTAATGAGTGAATGGAGATGAGGAAGACAAATGTTTGTTAGAAAGTAAAAAAAAAAAGTGTGCGCAGAGGGATAACAGCCAAATGGGAGAAAATAAGAGAGAAGAGATCAGGAGAAGAGTTTAGAAAACTGATAAATTAGGGAGGAAAGAGGTTACCTGAGAAGAGAGAAAGGAAACAGACAACATCATAAAGAGGGATGCCAGCTCAAGGCAGGAAGACATGAAGGTAGAGGGACAGTGAAGGAGGTGACCATCAGAAAGGTTTCACAGGAAGCTCTGTGCTCAGGATCAGAAGGGGATGCTATGAAGCAGAAATAAGAAAGGAAAACATGAACAGTCTAAAGGGAAAT
>NW_009259600.1:268419-272464 GCF_000687185.1 Egretta garzetta
TGTTGTAGAATTGAGAAAATAATCTTTAATTGTAGAGAGATTCCAAACTGAATGAAAGGCTGGATGTCTGATTAACTGACCCCAGCAGATACAGCTGAATGTTGTTGAGATATTGAAGATAATTTGTGAGGAAGGATCTTTCTTAAAGAAACAAACCATTTAAACAGCACTCAAGCAGCATTAACTTTTACAGAAGGAACAATTTGCCATGCCAAAAAAAATCAGCCTGCACAAATTTCTTATTCTTGTTTCGTTCTTACTTAATTTTTTTGGTTCTTCCTAATTGGTACCTGTTAGATGATATAATGCTTAGAAGCAGTTAAGCGTAATCTGTGTGCAAAATTTGGTACTTCTTAGTTATGTAGGAAAATACTGGCTTTGTATACAGTTATTTGAGTAGCTGAGCAAACATTTATTCTGATAAGTGTAATCCTTCCTCAGCAAAAAAAAAAATTCTTTGCATAGTTTCCTTTTTATTGCTTCAGCAGCAACTGGTTTCCAGTTTTTGAAGTAACATTTTAAAAACTTTTCAATGCATTTTTAAATTGATTTACTGAAAAAACAAAGGACTAGAGGCAAGTTTTCAAGGATATGTTTGACATTCAAAATCGGGTTCTTAAGCTGTGAAGTACTTTTGCTCTCTCATTTTAGCTTTAGAACTACTAGATTTATTCCTCACACCAAATTCCTGTTCTTAAATAGGAAAACCAGATTTGGTGGTTTTATATTATTATTTTAACTGCATTGATTATTTTTTTATAAATAAGTCAATGCTTCATTTAAATGAGATAGTCTAATCCAAGTTAAGTGACAAACTTGTTTAATGTTACCTTTTTTTTAATACGTGCTGATGATTGAAGAGAGTGACTAGTCTTCTAAAGATGGAGCGGATTTGTATTCGCTTGAACACTTCCCATTCATGTTGACGTGAATGGAAAAATATTCACCAGTTTGAGTAAGCAGATGTGTGTTCAGTTTGGCTGCCTGTAGTTCAGGGTGGTCTTCCTGAAAGTCTCTTTTGTAAAGTGAAACTTGTATGTAAAAGTGACATCTCTCCCTACAGAGAAGACTGCATATGTTGAAAGTATGTATGTCTGGGTAGGGGAAGTTGGCGGGTACTTCCCAGACGCAAGTCCATATCTTACCCGACTCTGACTTTGTGTTGGGATAGAGATGTGGTTGAACACCATCCTTCCTGCTAGTACCCTGCTTCCCATGGGAACATCAGAGAGTGTCAGTCTGGACTGGGGAGATGCCACAGTATCGCAGTTAGGTCTCTGGGCCTCACTTTAATTTGCATACTGAGATTTAAACAACATGTACTAATTCACAATGTATTAGTAGAGCAGAGCTAATACAGAGTTGGAACAGGAGTTTTTCTGCTACATACCTTTTCTGTACTTAATATTATTAACTGGTTCTAGTTGAAGTCACTTGTTAAATTTCCTTCTAGTTTTCATATATTCATGTCATCGTAGTTAGCTGTAGTCAGTCCCGTGTGTGCATGCGGGATCATTTTAGCAGAATGTTTTTAATAAAATGTAAAGCTGTAACTACATTGTGTTCTTAAGTTTTGGTAATCTAAAACATCTTCTACACTTTTTATACTTTAAACAGTTACGCAATTATTATGTGGGAAGTGATGTCAAGGAAACAGCCATTTGAAGGTAAGGCCACATCTCCCTTTATTTTTCCAGCCTTACGTAAAGGCTAAACCTGAGACTTGGGTACCTGGGAACTTAATTTTAGCGGTTACTTTTTAATAATTCAACTTGTAAGCTTGTTGAAGAACACTTTGAGTTACTTTTCAAATCAGACTTTTTTTCTGCTTGTTTTTTTTTTTAATTACAGTGTCATTTGATAAATTAAATATATGTTTTTGTGTAAAAAAAAAAAAACAACCTTATTTTGGTGAACTATAAATACTATGTTTGCAAACTAAATTACTCCTCCTATAGTAAGCTATTTGTATTGCATATATTTCTAATGAATGCACGATGTCTATTTTGACAGAAGTTATAAACCCCTTGCAGATAATGTATAGCGTGTCTCAAGGACAGCGACTAGACTTAAGTGAAGAAAGTTTGTCAGTGGACATTCCTCATCGAGTGCTCATCATAACATTGATAGGAAGTGGATGGGCACAAAACCCAGATGAAAGACCATCGTTCTTAAGTGAGTTTACCATGCATAATTAGACAAGATTTTTAAATTGCCAGATTTCTGTTGAACATGGTGCTTACAGAGCAAGGTTACAGTCACATAATGGAAATGGTAAAGTTGTCAAGAGAGACATGTGCTCAGCCTTGTTGCGTATGATAAGGTGCTTGTCTGCTTCCACCATGTCTGTAAACAGACTTTTATTAATGGAACTACATGTGTGCCATAAAATCAAGTTGTTAGTTGGAGTCTTTTCATTTGCTATCTCTAATTTACCTGTAAAAAAGCAGCATGTTTTGTTTAACTACTTGCACTTGGGTATTTCTTTTATCGTTGAAGGGAACATTCTTATTTTTAAGAAGGGGGGGAAATAAAGTATATAGTGAGTACTGTGGGGTTTATGAGCAAGCTGGCAAACACACCAACAAATCATTGCACATCAGATAAGCTACAGTGACTTCACCTTGTGTTTGCATCTTGGTACAAATCTTTCTCACTGAGAATTATCTTTGACTGTTCCACCTCCAATTACAGTGTCATTTGATAAATTAAATATATGTTTTTGTGTAAAAAAAAAAAACAACCTTATTTTGGTGAACTATAAATACTATGTTTGCAAACTAAATTACTCCTCCTATAGTAAGCTATTTGTATTGCATATATTTCTAATGAATGCACGATGTCTATTTTGACAGAAGTTATAAACCCCTTGCAGATAATGTATAGCGTGTCTCAAGGACAGCGACTAGACTTAAGTGAAGAAAGTTTGTCAGTGGACATTCCTCATCGAGTGCTCATCATAACATTGATAGGAAGTGGATGGGCACAAAACCCAGATGAAAGACCATCGTTCTTAAGTGAGTTTACCATGCATAATTAGACAAGATTTTTAAATTGCCAGATTTCTGTTGAACATGGTGCTTACAGAGCAAGGTTACAGTCACATAATGGAAATGGTAAAGTTGTCAAGAGAGACATGTGCTCAGCCTTGTTGCGTATGATAAGGTGCTTGTCTGCTTCCACCATGTCTGTAAACAGACTTTTATTAATGGAACTACATGTGTGCCATAAAATCAAGTTGTTAGTTGGAGTCTTTTCATTTGCTATCTCTAATTTACCTGTAAAAAAGCAGCATGTTTTGTTTAACTACTTGCACTTGGGTATTTCTTTTATCGTTGAAGGGAACATTCTTATTTTTAAGAAGGGGGGGAAATAAAGTATATAGTGAGTACTGTGGGGTTTATGAGCAAGCTGGCAAACACACCAACAAATCATTGCACATCAGATAAGCTACAGTGACTTCACCTTGTGTTTGCATCTTGGTACAAATCTTTCTCACTGAGAATTATCTTTGACTGTTCCACCTCCCCGATTGAGCAGGAACTGGTTGAACGCACAGGCTTGACTTTGTCTTTCCATCTTTCCTTTGTTCACCTTTTTGTCTGTGATACCAAATGTAGATTCTTTCAGCCCTTTTTTACAGTGGATTACAGAATGTAGAGAATAAGACTGAAGTGAGTGCTTGTAGAGATGAGAGTGGCATAATGTGAACTGGAAAATTTTTGTTGTGATTTTTGCAAACCTGTGTTTGTTGCACTTAACTGACACACTTTGTGTATGTTGAGTCCAAATTTATCCCCCATAACAATTTCTCCTTAACATGCTTAATCTTGTGGTGACTTTGGGCTCTTGTTTGGCCGTTGTATAAAGGTAACTCCACCAAAATTGGCAGAAAGTGACTACCTGTTTTAAACTGTGAAATTTGCTCTTGCGAGTGTTGCTGTGTTCACATATGTCAATGTGGGAAAGCTAACAGTAGTTTGGGCAGCTGCCTCACTGTGCTTGTTTAATTTGCGTGTGCTTTGAAAACTTCCTCCCTTCACCT
>NW_009259600.1:272482-286465 GCF_000687185.1 Egretta garzetta
TAGGGAAAGCTGAATCACCTTGGAGAGGCAAAAATGTAGAATAAGAGAGTTACTGAAAGTACTCAAATTTAGAATGGTACAAAGAGCTCTGGCTTTTAAACAATTCTGTGTTTTAAGTTTCTCACTGGCTAGGTTGATGATGCAATGACTCAAAGATGGAATACTAGGGCTTTTTATTTGGTTTCGGTGGGTTTTGGTTTTAGGTTTTGTTTTGGGTTGGGTTTTTTAATGTTGCGAGTAGAGAGGTCTGCAATCTTAATGTTGCGTTTGTGGCTTTGGTGAATAGAAGTTTGTTTACTATTTTGAAAACTTTTCTAGGCATACTTCCTTTGAGCTGGGAAGTGTTGGACAGCTGCTGCTCAGCTAGCTTAGAAAATTATGTTCATAACTTCATTTTTTCCATCAGTTTGGCAGAGGACAAAATGGGGACATATCCAAACACATACAGCATCTCCATGTTCAGTTTACAGTCCAAAATGAATTACATGACCTTTTTTTAGGCATTCTTAATTTTGCTGTAAGAACATTTTGAAATATCAGGTTATTTTGGCATGAGTCTGGTTTGTATGATTGTAAATTGTGGATTTTTTTTTTTTTTACAAGCAAGTAAATAAATCTATTTATAATATTTTTTTAAATCAAAAAGACTAGACACATCGTGATATTCCCTTATGTATTCTTGTTTTCCAGTTGACCAAAACAAAATAGCAGTCAAAGTCTATGGTCACACTGAAGGGATAATTACCTGAGATAGGTACTAAAGTGTGAGCTAACTTGGGTTCTGTTATTAGTGCCATGTCTGTAGTAAGATGGTCTTTGAAGAAAACAGGCATTGCTTTTTCCCCTACTTTACTATCATAAAAAGAAAGAGGAAGTTGCAAAACTTGCAAAATTAAGGGAAGTAAAGCTCACTGACTGGGAAATTTTGCAATTACCATAGCACAGAGGGGGGGGAAAAACCAAAACACCCAACCCTCCTTTTTGTTAAATAAACTTTAAATAGAGAGGTTTGGTTAGTCTGTCCATTTCCATATAAAAAAGGGATAAAGACTACTTATCAGCATGTTTCTGCATGTGCTTGGAATGTGTACCTACATTTTAATTACAATCAACAAAAAATAGCAGTGCTAGTATTTCAGTGTGCAAAATGGAGTGCCAAACCTGTAAAACTCTGTTTTAGCTGATGCAAGAAAATAAGAATTCCAGTATTGAATATATGTCCTGAAGATGCTAGTGGGAAAAAAGTTAATATGGGAGAACTGTGGTAAAATTATAGTAAAAAATAAAAATTTGTAAATAAGGATGCAGTGTGACAGATTGCTATTATGGTAAATGGGTTTTACCAAATGGGTGGAATCCATAGAAATGCATCAGAATTGTGATACGCCATCATCCTTTCCTGAGGTTTTGTTGGACTTGAGCACAGTTTCAAAGAGACGTTTTTATGATACAGTCATCTCAAAATTTGAAATGCTTAGTTTTGTAAACCTTTCAGCATTGGAAAGCAAGGGGAGCATAGCACAGGTTGTCACTTGCTTGTTGGATTGTCGTGTGTCTCCCTGTGTGAGCAGATGATTTTCGCTTCTCTGACTTGCTGCCTTTGGTGAGCATGAGGATGCTATCGTTGGGATTCACTGGATGTGATAGATCAGCACCTTGACTTTCACCATCTTCTCTGGCCCTGCCGCACAGCGTCTATTCTGGATTTTGCTGCAGTGGGGGGTTGTTTGTTTATTTTTCTCACATCAATCTTTAACACCTCTGCTGGAGTGGGAAGGCAGCGACCCACTCTGAGGTCTTGTTCTGTTTGGTCCCGTTTAGCAAACCAGGCTTGTCGGTAGCAAACCCACCCATCTATCCGTTCCAGGAATGCAAGACTTGCGGTCAGGTACAGTCCTGGATCTCTTGATACAGAGCGCTGAGGTGGCCAGATCAGGACAGGGTTTGCTTTGGTGGTGTGAAACTGTTGCCTTTGTAACAGGTAAAAGCAAGAAACTTCTGTTTAGTGGGGTAGGTAGTTTGATATGTATCAACAGACAAATTACTTTTGCAAATGTAAGGAAGTAGCTTTAGCAAAATGAAAACTTAATTTCCACCTGAAATCCTTCAGCAAAGTACTCTTTCTTTGTTTAGAATGCTTAATAGACCTTGAGCCAGTCCTGCGAACGTTCGATGAAATAGCTATGCTGGAAGCAGTAATTCTGTTAAAGAGATCAAAGGTAAGTGGCTTTTGTTACAGTCGTGAGTTGGTCAAATAAGTTGGTAACTTTTGCTTGCTAAAAGAAATGTAATCTCCTTTGTCATTTATCTAATCTTCTATCTGGCTGAAGCATGTGTTTGTACAGAGCTGTCGTCTTATAGCAGAAATTGAACACAGGTAAATATGTCTCTTCCAGTCACTATATGAATCACGATGTATTTACAAGAGCGGAAAGAAAGCAGATGCGGAGCAGATACCTCTAAATATACCTCTGAATCCCCAAGAGGTAAGTTGGGTATCATTAAAGATTCTGAGAGCTTTGAAGGGTGGTTAACTTAGTAAAAGGGAATTATTCTGCAATTTGCTTTCCTGTGCAGTCAGGAAAGGCACAAAATGCATTAGTTGAGCCAGGCTGTAACAAATGCATAGCCATATAGGTGAGGATAGTAAAGGGTGGGTAAGCAGAAATAAGAAGGTCATGTTTGGTATATCCTCTAAGTAGGGGGAAGCCAGTCCTAAAGGAGGAATGTCTGCAACTTGTGAGAGACTGTCTTCTGCTCCCTTACACCTCTACAGAGCTTGCTTATACAGGGTCATACAGATTTCCTTTTATATTTTGATTCTTAATGATGCTTCTTTTGATTCTTACTAATAATTAAACTTATTACGAAATTGCTGTCAGGTTTGGAAAAGCTCAAGTATTAGGATTACATAGATCTCTTCTGTTTTACTGTATTTTAATTGTGCTGTCTATTGAGCATTTAGATAGCAGCAGGGAGAAGACAGTGAAGAGAAAGTACTCTGTAAATTGTTGCAACTTTGTATTTATTTAATGTGCATTTTCATTGTACAACTGGAATCATTTCAGGAAACATATTCTGGCTCCATACAATGTGATGCACTTCCCCTTCGGAGCATCTCTCCAGATATATCAAGACTCAAGTCTGTTCCCAAGTGTAATATCCTCTCATCAGGTAGAGATACTAATGACTTCATATAAAATTAACTTGCCATCACACCTTTACACTCCCATTGTAATATTGCATTTGCATAGTGGACAGTTGGATCTCAGTTTATGTCAGAAAAGAGATGTGTTTTGTAAACTTATTGCTCTGGGTAAAAGATGAGAGTATTTTAGCTCTGATTTTCTGTTCCTGTCACTTGAGAAATCCCCAAGGCTCACAGCTTCAGTTTTCCTGTTCAGGGTTATGAGTGCAGAGATAGCATTTACTTCTCTCTTCAGATTCTTGCCAGTTTAGTTAATAATTTGTGAACTACTTCTAAGATAAAAAGGCTAAACATTTTGAGGGACTCCTAAAGCTGAGTAAACTGAAAATTTCTAATGCAGCCCAACCTCTCAATCATTTTTGATTCAATAAATAAAACAGCTTTAATAAATAGATTGCCTTGCAAAAGTATCTGCACAGACCTTTTGTAGCTGTCACCTTTTCTGAATAAAAATTGGCAAAATTACCAGAAAAAAAATGAATTTTGAGGTATTGGTGACATCAGAAGCCAGAAAAATGCGATGGGACCCAGGTAGGATAGCAATACCAAACTAAAACTGCACTTGACTTTCTTCTCTTGAAAGAATGCAAACATAGGTTTCCAAAGAATGGAGCGTGCTTTGGGTTTGCAGGGACCAGTGGCGTGAAAGCAGACAAGATGATTGACTTCACTGCTATGAAGTAGGGTGTTAAAAAGTGTGCTGAGGTGCTGCAAAACCAGAGATATCCTGGTAGAGGTCTGAGGGCAAAGGCAGTTTCTTTCCCAGCTCCTGTTTGAACACATCTACAATTTTGGGTGTGTACTCAATGTATTAGAAAGAAGGAATTTGAGTTACTGAGGAAAAGCAAATGCAGCGTACTCTGGCTGTACCTCAACCCAAGCATTTATTAAGATAACGATAAATGTCAGCCCTTCTTGCTGCTGGTTCCTGTTAAAAATTTTTGTATCTGCCTGTGGAGGTCATTGATGAGATTGTGGTGGTACTATTAATCTGATTGATCAGTTGGTGGTCCTTTACAGAGTTACTGCTTACACTTTGTTGCATGTATGTATAGATACTGTAAAGCCTGTGAAAATAATGACTACAAAACCATACTAAAGAAGAAGTGTTTGTTATTACTTTGGCGATATCTGCATCGGGTAGTTTTATAATGGAAAGCAAGACTGACATTCATCTTACTTTGCCAAAATTAGATGCAATTGTTTCAGATGAAAATCGGTTCCCAGGTAGCTGTTGGCAAGCGATGAGTTTGGCATGGCACCAAGGCAGAAGTTAATGATTATAGATGTTAGTTGAGTTGTTTTTTCCACCAATAAAATTAGAAGATTTTTTTCAGAAACTTGCTCCTTCAGAGTTAGGAACTGTCTTCTGACTTTCAGCCTCTTTAATTTTTTTTCCCTAGCCAGTTTATACACACACTTAGTCTTGTGCATTGCTTTAAGCTTGAATGGCTCTCTTCCTTCTTTTCCCATTTTATTTCTGATAGTGAGAGTAATCCTTTAATACACTTTGTTTAGCTGGACAAACAGGATACAGGCTTTTGAAGTCCATTTGTAAAATAAGCTTCTTCATTCTCCTGGTATCCTACTAGTCCTCCCTCTGCATGTTCTAACTTAAGCCATTGAACTAAGGCTACCAGCCATCTGTACTTAGTATAATGAAAGAGGTGTGACAAATGTTTTCTGTCTGAAAAAAAATCTTTTAATATACCTTAGAATTTTATTTTTCCTTCCTCTCAAGGTCCTTCATTACAGAATAGTCTACCTAGGTTTTTCTTTTTTTTTCTTTTCCTCGTCTCAATTCCAAATCATTAGCCCCAGCTTGAAGCAGAAAGTCTAGATCTCATATTTTTGCTACTGAATTTGCACTCCAGTCTTCTAGGTCAACTAGGTTCCTTCTGAGTAACCTGGGTCAACCCATTTTTTAATAGCATCTGCAAATTTCATTAACATGTTTCTATTTTTTGCGCTATGGTCACTGGTCAAGGTCATTCTCTCACACTAGTACAATGCCAGTAGTTTTGGCTCTAATGTTATTAAAGATCTCTGATTGCCTAGAGATTTATAACAATATATCTCAGCAGAGCTGTTTAAAATCCTTTTCTAAAATCATCTTTCACTCACACTGGTTGTCTTCTAATCCTTTCTCACTCATGCAGTATATAACATCTGCTGCTTCACACGACATAGCTCTGTCCAGTTCTCTCTCTTTAATGAAATTAAATGCTAGTTACTATGAGTTCTAGTCCACCATTTTTAAAATCAGAGTATGATTTCTTTCACATTTTCCTATTCCTGCTCACTGTAGTTATAGCCATATTCTTCCGCAGGTCAACACTCTGATCTAGGAATACACCTTCAAATACCCACATTGGATAGGTATCTATAAATACTGAGCTGTTCAGGGGGTTACCTGTTCTTACTGTGTCTTTAAATGTTCATCTGAATTCTTACATCTGCGTCTCTGGTTCTCAGTTAACATTTCTGAAGATCTTTATGAAGTGACACTGCAAAACTCTGTAATGAAAACTGTATGCAGAATTAGGCATAAGCCCTGTAATTGATTTCTCATCAGCTGTTTGTCATCTCTTCTTTGAGTCATTCCTACTGCTGGTTTCATATCCATAATCTTTTTCTGCCATAAAAAACCCTAAAAATAGAAACTATTAAGCTTTCCACCTGATAAAACCCCTTTTTTCTCTTTCTTTGCAAACACTTACATGAAGCTTTCGTGAAGTCATATGCTATTTTGGTGGACTACCAAAAGCTTCCATTGGCTTCCCACCAAATGTCACCATTGGTCTTCATGTTCTTTCCCTCCACCTGAATCTTTCTGTCCGTCTTTCCACCTCTGTTACGCTGCCAAACTTTATCAAAATAAATTAGTTGGCTTTCATGCTGACTCCTAGCTACCTTGCCAAACACCTGAAGGAGTTATTTTGTTCTTCCATTCCCTACAAAAATTTTCTGTCAAATAGAGCTTTTTTAAAGTCCACATCTACTGGATTTATTCTCTCAATGTTCTTTTCAGATAAAACGAGAACCCTGAACCCATGGTCAACCTATGGTGAAAGATAAGGGACATAACTCAGAACCTGAGTGTAAGGAATAATGTGTTGTATTTGAAGTGAATTTAGGTTGTTTATGACTTTTTTTAATGGGATTGCTCTAAATAGTCTCTGATGGCTGTATTTAATTTGAATATAGAAGTAATATGGCTCACTCTTTTTTTCCCCTCTTTTTTTTTTTTTTTTTTTTAAGACAGAAATTCTGGGGGTCTACACTCTCTCAGCAGCCAGAGCACAGATGAAAATATCTCTGTAACTCAGGGCGCCAAACTTATTGTGCATCCATACAGTTATTTTTCCTCATCTGACAAAAGTGTTTCAGATGCCTCAAATTCTGCATCGTGTATGCTGCGGTCATCACCAATTCCTTCAGGTACAGCAAACACTGATTTAATTCCAAGACCCACAATAAGTGTCCTAATATCAAATATATGTGTGTACAAAATGGTAACTGGAACTGTTGTTCACCTGTAAAATGAAAACAAAGCATTCTACAAATTAAGAATGCAAGTAATTCTGTCCTTGTAGAATATTGCAAAGTAATTAAAACCAATGTAAAATGTGACCTAGTACATGTACATGTAGCCCCTAGCTTTTTTCTCTCTGTTTAAACAAACATCATTCCTACATCTTTACCCCATTCCCTTTGCTCATATTATTTCTCTTTTCTCCTACTGCTGTAGCAGTGCTGCAATCCAGCAGAACAGGAATAAAAGTTAGCTCGAGCTTAACTCATCTTGTTGCCTGTCACTTCTCACTTTTTAGGCTTGTCATTCTTCTTCCTGCTAATGGTGGGGGAAGGAGAAGCGGCAGCTGTGTCAGCATCTCACCTTTAATGATCTTCTGTGTTAGCTGAGAGACCACTGCATGATATTCCTAGGCATCAAATAGCTGTTAAAAGCATGCTTCCGAAAAAATGATAACAAAAAGAAATTTTAATGCATGATGAATTGTTCAGAGTTTAGGTTTTTTAATGGGCCATACAATAACATGCAAATTTATAAGGATCTGCTGTATCATCACTCTTCTGGAAATATGAGAATCGGTACCTTTTCACTGTGCGAATCCTCAGCTTGAGGAAAATACACAGGAAACTACGGGGATGTTTTCAGTAAACTTCAGTAAAAATGCCACTGGGAAATGAAATTATCGCCTTACTCTTTTTAGTACCAGCTCAGGTTGAACACTGCAACAGGTTGCCCACAGAGGCTGTAGAATCCCACCACCTGGGCAGGGTCTTGAGCAACTTGAGTTATCCCTGAAGTTGGCCCAGCTCTGAGCAGGCCATTAGGCCAGATGAATTCCTTGAGGGTTCCTTCCAACCTAATTCCATGATTCAGATAAAATAGTCTAACCACCAAATCTGACAAATTGGTACATTTTAAATGTGGAATAAATAGTGAAATGTTAAAAGCACAATTAGTAGTCTAGTGTATTTCTGACCAAAGCCAAGTTTTAAACAGCTCTTTTTCAGTTTGATCTTTGTTCTATGGCGCTATTTATTGACAGACACTTACAACACTATTTTTTTTAATCCTCTCCAATCTCAGATTTTGTTTTGGAAACCATACAACAGAATGTAGCTCACCAATGGATCCAAAGTAAAAGAGAAGAAATAATTGATCAGATGACTGAAGCGTGTTTGAATCAGTCACTAGATGCTCTTCTATCAAGGTTTTTACTCATGAAAGAAGACTATGAACTTATAAGCACAAAACCTACAAGGACATCAAAAGTCCGACAACTTCTTGATACCTCAGATAGCCAAGGAGAGGAATTTGCCAGAATTATAATACAAAAGTTGAAAGATAACAAACAGCTAGGACTTCAACCTTATCCAGACATTCCATCTAGTTCTCTAAGAATGCATGTTTAAATGTATTCTTTCTGTATGAAGCCATGTGAATATTTCTTATTAACATGATTCTTGTTTCTATATAGTAGTTTTATATATGCACTGCTTTGTCTTTACTGTGCCTTTGTAGAGTCTCAGAAATGACACTGCGTTCATCCAGACCGCACTTGGTGAGTTACAAATCAACCAGTTGGAGTGCAGTCATAAAGCCAAACACTTGACATTTATCGACTCAATTCGTGCAAGTATTTTGTTTATACGTGACAAAGAAAAAACATTAAATGTTCTTTGTTTTACATAATTTCTTTTTATACATATCCTTTCCGTTCACCTCACAGGATTGAGACAACCCATCTCAACTTGGTGTATTGTTTTTTCTCCCTCCATCTGGTCTTTCCCATAGAGGGATTAAAAATCTGGGTGCTCTATTTTGGGGCTTGTATGCTGTGTTTATAATAAATTTTCTTCTTTCAGCCATACTGTTACTCCTCCCAAGATACCTGAGAAGAGCAATAGGTGGAAGGAAGTTTACATTGCATTTTTTACAGGATTTTTGTTATGTTTTGTTTTGGTTTTCCCATTTTGTTGCCATGGCAAGTGCTTCAGACCATTGCGTAAGAAGAATGTCAGTCCAAAAAGGAGCCTGGGGGCAAGGAGAACATTGTGCTGATGATCTTTGTTCTGCTAAGAAAGGGTGCAGCTATAGTCTTTTATGTTATTTGGTTACACCCACTTAAATTCCTCTTGAAATCATAGTATGATAAGATCCACATACAGGTTAAAGAAGGGAACCTTCAGTTAATGTCTCTACATTTCCTTACTTAATGCCTTCCTTACCTTTGTCATCTCCCATAAATACATCTCATGTCATGTTGCTGGATCAAGCTTCTAATTCAGTTTTATTTTTAGTGTTTACATGATGAGCAGTAGTTTGGCTCTGTACAAAGATCAAGCATGTACTGCCCTGCCAGGTTGGAAGTGATGTGCATGGGTCTCTCCTGCCATGACCTGCCTTAACCTTCTCTGGACAACATCTCTGCCATCCTTTTTTGTCTAAAGGATGATGCTAACACATTGAGGCACAAATGGGATCATCTTGAGAGTAAAAGGTACATGGTGGTTGGTTTTGGTTTTTTTTTATACCTTATTTCAGAAAGTCTTAGTGATTTTACCTAGGTGGCTTCAAACCCAGAAATTGCTGGGTTTAATGTGTCAGAAAACAGCACAGGCAGATGATTTTCACACGCACTAATAAATAACTACAAATGCTGCTCACTCTATCTAAAATTTGGAAAAGATCCAAACTTCTGGTACAAGAAAGCTGAAGTCTCCCTAAACTGCTCTATGAAAAGGAGCAGATAAACGAGAAATCCTAAGTGATGACTGTTTGGAAATCAATGGGTATGTGAGATCTGCTCCATTTCAAAGAATCAAGCTTCAGCAAGGGTATTACTGGTTGCCGACAGCTTTATTTTTTCAATATATGTCTTAATTATTTTGTGAAGAATACAATATATAATATATTGGATACAAAGGGCTTTTTTTTGAACTAAGTTTTTGGCATAAATTAGGAATTAGAATTTTATCTTGCTTCTTTCTGAAGGCTCTAAAATTCAAACTAGATAGCTAAACCCAAGGCATTGATGCAATGAATGGTTGTGCTTTTTGTGGAGCAGACCTGAAGATGCCTAGCAGCAACAGCCTCTGAGTAAAGCTGCCAGCCTTGCTGGTAGGAATTTGGTGCCAGAACTGTGTGTTCAACTGCACGTCACGTTTTAGGCCACATTTGTTCCTTATTACTAGTGCCTAAAGAAAGATTTGTGTCATACATAGTAGGAAAATCACATTTATAGAATCACAGAATTATAGAATCGTTTAGGATGGAAAAGACCTTTAAGATCATCAAATCCAACTGTTAACCTAACACTGCCATCCCACCACTAAACCATGTCCCTAAGCACCACATCTACACATCTTTTAAATCCCTCCAGGGATGGGGACTCAACCACTTCCCTGGGCAGCCCATTCCAGTGCTTGACAACCCTTTCAGTGAAAAACAATTTCCTAATGTATAAACTAAACCTGCTCTGGCACAGCTTGAGGCTATTTCCCCTTGTCCTATCACCTGTTACCAGGGAGAAGAGGCCGACCCCCACCTCACTACAGCCTCCTGTCAGGCAGTTGTAGAGGACAATAAGGTCTCCCCTCAGCCTCCTCCAGGCTAACCAACCCCAGTTCCCTCAGCCGCTCCTCATCAGACTTGTGTTCCAGACCCCTCACCAGCTTTGTGGCTCTCCTCTGGACATGTTCCAGTAACGCAACATCTTTCCTGTAGTGACAGGACCCAAAACTGAACACAGTATTTGAGGTGCAGCCTCACCAGTGCAGCTGGCTGTCAACCAGTAGCCCCAGGTCTTTTTCCACCAGGCAGCTTTCCAGCCACTCATCCCCAAGCCTGTAGCGCCGCATCCTGAGGAACACCACTTGTGACCGTCCACCAACTGGATTTAGCTCCATTCACCACAACTCTCTGGGCTTGGTCATCCAGCCAGTTTTTTCAGTTTTTTACCTACCGAAGAGTACACCTGTCTAAGCCATGAACCACCAGCTTCTCTAGGAGAATGCTGTGGGAAACTGTGTTAAAGGCCTTGTTGATGTCCAGGTAGACAACATCCACAGCCTTTCCCTCATCCCCCAGGCGGTCACCTGGTCATAGAATGAGATCAGGTTGGTCAGGCAGGACCTGCCTTTCATGAACCCGTGCTGGCTGGGCCTGATCCCCTGATTGTCCTGCACATGCCTGGGGAGCACACTCAAGATGAACTGCTCCATAACCTTCCCTGGTACTGAGGTCAGGCTGACTGGTCTGTAGTTCCCTGGATCCTCCTTCCAGCCCTTCTTGTAGATGGGCATCACATTTTCCAACCTCTAGCCATCTGGGACCTCCCCTGTTATCCAGGACCGCTGATAAATGATAAATTTCTTAAGATGTGTGCCTGTCATGACCTGGGCTGGACTGTCCAGGGAGTGGTTCTGGTAAATTCAGAATTCCCTCGGGCTAAACTGAGGTGAAACAACACCAAACAATCAGTTAAAAACATGTTTTATTTATGGTAGAAGCAACTTGAACTTGGAAGGAATATTAGTGGCAGTGTAGTTTCTATTAAAATGTTCACAAAGGTAACAGAGAGTGGAAAGCAAGAAAAGGTGGGGGGGGAGCGATTACCACCCTTGGATCCCAGGATGAAGTGTTTGGTCGATGATGCTGATGGTCAGGGTGATCCTCTGGTGGTGGGTGCGCACAGGGCTCCTTGTGTCTGCATCTTTCATGGTCCAATTCCTGCCCTTTTCACATCCGTCATGCCCCTCTTGGTTTTCTGCACAGGTGAGATTATGGGGGTGTCATGGTTTAACTCCAGCCAGCAACTAAGCACCACGCATCCAATCGCTCAGAATCAGAAGGGTAAAAGTGAGAAAACTCATGGGTTAAGATAAAGACAGTTTAATAGGTAAAGCAAAAGCCGTGTGTGCAAGCAAAGCAAGGAATTCATTCACCACTTCCCATGGGCAGGGAGGTGTTCAGCCATCCCCAGGAAAGCAGGGCTCCATCACACATAACAGTTACTTGGGAAGACAAACACCATCACTCCAAATGTCCCCCCCTTCCTTCTTCTTCCCCCAGTTTATATACTGAGCATGACATCATATGGTCTGGAATGTCTCTTCGACCATCTGGATTTGGGTCACCTGTCCTGGCTGGGCCCCCTCCCAGCTTCTTGTGCACCTGGCAGAGCAGGGGAAGCTGAGAAGTCGTACTTAGTGTAAGCACTACTTAGCAACAACTAAACCATCAGTGTTATCAACATTCTTGTAGTACTAAATCCAAAACACAGCACTATGCAAGCCACTATGAAGAAAACCAACTCTATCCCAGCTGAAAGCAAGACAGGGGGGTGGTCATGAGCCCCTTTCCCAAATAAGCTCTGGGGCCGCTTGGCTACGTACAGTAAGATTTTTTTAGCTTATCAGGGCGCAGGACTGTGTGTCCTCCAACACGCCTCTGGTGTCCTGTGTTAACCAAATCTCTCACATGCAGCGTTACTATGCAGACCTTATCTTGTCAAAGTACCTTGCAAACAACTTCCTCGCCTTCTTCACTGTGCAGGACTTCTCTTGTCACAGGGCCTTGCAGGCAAGTTCTGCTCCTTCCCTCAGCTGCAAAAGCCAGGCCCAGCCTCTGTAATTTTCTATGGCGATGGTTGTTTGAGGCATTTAAATATATTCAGTCTCTCACAGTGCCCCAAACTCATCATGTATTAAGAGCTTCCCTGAATTGTGGCTTTAGTAACTAGAAGAACAGAGGCTCCTTTAGGGGTATCCTTTTACCAACTAGTACGTTGTTCTTGTTGTAGGGTCTGCATGAGTAGCAAACTTTGTAATTTATTATTTCAAATTAGGTGTAAGAAGGTAAAAGCAGCCCTGCTATATGGGGGGAAAAAAAAGAAAAAAAAAAAAAAAAAGGTTGAGGGTGGTCATTGGCCTGCTGGGTGGCATCTGATGTCTCATGTCTGTGGGTCTGCACCTTCTTCCTATTTCCCAACTCACTGAAAGCAACTTCTGCCTCAGAGCAAACAGAACTTGAGCACAGCAGATGCTGTGCTTCCTGTCTCTACATGCTGAGCACAGTACATGATGATGCCTGTACAGGCTGGAAGGCTCTGTTCCGAATTTGCGATTTGTGCTGTTGAGCCACCAAGGTGACTGTGGTAGTTGCCCACCCTCCAGTCTCTTCATAGTGGAGGGGAAATGTTGGACATAAAAGATGAGGACCCACTGGTAGGACACCCAGCTGAGGGAAAAAGCGTCCTGTTGCTTTCTGTCGTGGTTTAACCTGGCTGGCAACTCAGCACCACGCAGCCGCTCGCTCACTCCCCCTCCCTCAGTGGGATGGGGGAGAGAATCGGGAAGAAAAAAAAAAAGTTAGAGCCATGGGCTGAGATAGAGACAGTTTAATAAGAGAAAATAATAATAATAGTAATAATGAGAATGGTAGGAGAATATACAGAATATACAAAACAAATGATGCACAATTCAATTGCTCACCACTCACCAACCGATGCCCAGCCCGTCCCAAGCAGCGATCACTCCTCGAGCCGCCGACCGATTAACCCCCCCCGAGCATGACGTTATATGATATGGAATAGCTCTTTGGTCAGTTTGGGTTAGCTGTTCTAGCTGTGCTCCCTCCCAGCTTGTTATGCACCTGGACGAGCAGGAGAAGCTCAAAAAGTCCTTGAGTAGTCTGAGCACTACTTGGCAACAACCAAAAACATCAGTGTGTTATCAACACTCTTCTAGTACTAAATCCAAACACAGCACTATGCTAGCTTCTATGAAGAAAATTAACTCTATCCCAGCTGAAACCAGGACACTTTCTGAAGTCTCTCTGCTGATTTTTGCCTCTCAGTAAGCAATTAGCTGGGCGTCACTTAATAATAATGATAAATCTGGCCTGCAGAGTCATATTTAGGAATGGTGCTGTCACACTGCTGCAATCGCTATGGGCTGCCCAGCTTCATCTCCCAATTTTTCTACCTCCTCCCTGACTGCAGCACAGGGGGACGGGAAGTGGTGGTTGGGGTCAGTTCATCACTGGGCATCAGGCATTCAGTAAGGGTCAACCTGCCGCAGCCACACAAGGTGTGTGAAGGGTGTGTGGAGGTGACAATTAGACAGATGAGCCAATACATCAAAGTCTGATCATAGAATCATAGAATCATTTAGGTTGGAAAAGACCTTTAAGATCATCAAATCCAACTGTTAACCTAACACTGCCATCCCACCACTAAACC
>NW_009259600.1:286887-293795 GCF_000687185.1 Egretta garzetta
GAACACAGTATTCAAGGTGCAGCCTCACCAGCACCGAGTACAGGGGCACGATCACTTCCCTACTCCTGCTGGCCACACTATTCCTGATACAAGCCAGGATGCCATTGGCCTTCTTGGCCACCTGGGCACACTGCTGGCTCATATTCAGCTGGCTATTGACCAGTATTCCCAGGTGCAACCCAGAAAGGGTTGCAAGTACGGGGGAAGACCACCATTTGAAAAACTGATGGATTTTTTTTTTCCTGCCTCCACTCCGATTCACAACTGTATTTTGTGCACTCGTCACTTCTTCATTAGAAATTCCCAACAGATTTTTCTGCTTTTTCACTCCAAGGAGGAATGCTGCTGATGTTTCAGAGCACTGTCCTTGCTGACAATAAGAGCTTTTCTCCAAGTTGTAATAGCTCATTGACAGCCTTTTAAAATGTACACATAAAAATGTCTTTTTACATGTACATGGGAGAAAATAGAAACATAGGACTATACATATTGTATTGCAGGTGTTACTATGAGATTTCATGTGCCTTTTTGGTGCCTAGTCCCTTAGTAGTGTAACTGCTATCTGTAATCACCTTTAACTTTGACTACGCTGAGTATCTTGTGTCATTAGGTTACTATTCATCCTCTTTACTATACTTGTCCTCCTTCACAGCATGTGGAAGCCATCTGGTCTTGGTGATGTGCTGCTACTCTTAGGTTAATCGTTGGACTTGATGATCTTAAGGTCTTTTCCAGCCTAAACTATTCTAGGATTCTAGGATTCTAGGAGAGGGATATCTGAAGAACGCAAAGGTGCTCTCCAGCTCTAGGAGGGGGCCAATGCCTGATGACAGAGTCCCTCAGCATAGCACACAATCAAAAACCAGTTTGGTGCCCTAAATCAGAAACACAACAAAATCAAGTTTGAATTTCAGAGTGAAAGGAACTATGCACTCTGGGTTTTAGGGTACAGTTTGTTAACGCTGCCCTGGCAGACGAAAGATTTTAAGATGACAGAGGTCCTGATTAAAGAACGCAGCGCTTAGCCTCTCTGCTCTTCCAGCAGAGAACAACATCCCTGCAAAACAATTCCGTTGCCAAAAGGTCTCTTGAAATAATATAATGTATGTAACCACAGGCTTGCAGGCAGCTGGAATTGTGCAATCTTTTCAGGCAGACTTAGAGGGTTCTCAGGGATAAATAACCATCCTTCATGGATAAAAGTAAAAGCTGTTTATTCGAAATACTTGTCACATACCTGCTTTGAATGGTGTTTTAAAAAAGCACAGCCATTTCTGTGTGTACATTAACTGTAGACCTGTCTCAGGCTATCACTGAAAACATGTTTTTAGAAGATGTGAGTTTAAAAGGAAGAAGTAGGAGGAGCACTGACCTACAACAGAAAGATTTGGATTGGTTTTATTATTCCTTTGGGTCACTGTGTATGGTTACAGTATGGAGCATGTAACATGATGCAACTCTCCTGCTTGTTTTCCAGTTGGATTACTGAGGCTGGCTGGAGCGATATCTGTGTTTGAATTCAGTTATTTCACTTTCCTGCGTGGATTAGTAGTCCATTCGGATGAAGTGCTGTTCTCTGGTGTCTCAGCTCAGTCCAATGACTTAAGACTCTTGACCTGCTGGATCAGCTCCTTCCAGAGATGCTTTTGGACAAGTGAGTACAAATTTTTGGTTTGCCAAACAAAATTTTTGGCTTGGAAAACAAAAATCCCAGGTTAGTGCTCTTGCATTCATTAACTTTTTTCTCTGAAGAAGACTTCATTTTTAAGACGTTTACTTGTTTTGGTAAATACTGTGCTCTGTACCATACTAGCTTTCCTAAAGTATTTCACAATTATTTCAGAATTCAAAGCTGAATACATTGGGCGAGTAATTTCTTTCTTTGCTTATTTTTTATCTTAGATATTTTTTAAAGCTTATTTCGTCAAAATAAGATCCTAACCTCAGATCAGCCTGTCTTGTGTATCATACATCATGTCATAAATTACTAGAAAAGCCACTAGGATCGCAGATGGCACCAAGCTGAGTGGTGCAGTTGAAATGCCAGAATGAAAATCTTTTTAGTAGGGCCAGCTGTGACAGGACAAGGGGTAATGGTTTTAAACTGAAGCAGGGTAGGTTTAGACTGGATATAAGGAAGAAATTCTCTACAATGAGGGTGGTGAAACACTGGAACGGGTTGCCCAGAGAGGTGGTGGAGTATTCCTTCATAACGCATAATCTTGTTCTGTTTGCTCGATCTCCTCCCACACTGGAAAATGTTCAACAGTATAATCTGCCAGGACTACTGCCTTTAAGATCTGTTGATGGTCATGCTTAGCAACAGTGTTTGGAAGTTTGGTCTACATATTTTTGGTCATCTTGAAAACCGCTGGCTCATCTGATTTCATGTGCCAATAGCTATTAATATAAAAGAATGTGGTTGGTTAGGATTTTTTTTTTTATTATTTTTCATCAATCTGCTACATGCAGGAAAAAATTACCAAGCGTACTTGGAGAAAATAAGAGATTGCTCATAACTTTTAAATTGCTTTCTACACATCGATTGGTTTCTAATACAAATAAAATTAAAATATGCTACATTTTTGTTTTAAATGTCATCCTTAATGTCATGCATTTTCTAACTGAAACTAGAAAATATTGGGGTGTTACCAGTTACATTGCCTGGTTTGACTTTCTATGTTCATCGATGGCATAGCAGACTTTCATTATTGAGAAATGATGTGGCAGCAGACTACAGTCATCTAAAGAAAAGGCCATGAAATTATCTGAAATAATATTAGGGAGCAAATCTGATGTCCAGCATATCCCAGCATCTTTGACCGGAGATGACTTTCTAAATGCCCTCAGTTTCCAGTGGAATCTGCTGAAGGGAACAATACTTGGTCTCCAAGACAGATCCTCCAATTTATTTACTAGTATCTCTAGAATTGAAAGCTGACCATTTCAAAATGTTCTAACACACAGAGGCAGCTTGGGGCCTCTGGAAATCTCTGGAGCAGTTCTTAAGACGGCACACTTCCATAACTCCTGACCAAGCCCTGCTTAATCATTTGGCAGAGGTTAATAACCTCCTCAAGAAGGAGGCAATCACTCATGAGGCTGTAGATCCCTGAAGGGTGGGAAGTGTCTGAGAAAAGCCTGCCATGCCAAACCAGTCCTGCAGTAATTTGTGTAAGAACTGTCTTGGATTTCCACTTTGGTTTTCAATTGCTATTGAGCTGTTCCTTCTTCCTCTGCTTTTCTGCATAACTCCTGGCAGTGGCTTGACTGAAAAATAAGCTCTTGGGAATTACCTGTATACGGTGGTATTGTTTTCCTTAAGTTCTCAGGTGTTGGTGGTCTACAAGTTCCTTTCCTTTGTTCTTTGTGCATGCAGCTGGGAGGTAAACAGGAGATGGCAAAGGATTTAGGGCCATGATGCCTGTCTGTGCTCTCAAGGCATTCTGCTTTTTCTCTGAGAGGAAAATTTTTCTCCATATGTTGGGGGAGCCCCTAAGGAAGAGCAGGACCTGCATGAAAGCAGGGTTCTGAAGTTGTGTAGTAGAGAACTCTTGCTGACATGAGGCACAGGCAAGTGTGTGCAGCCGTCTCATTTAGCCTGCTCCAGGCTCGGTGGCACATCAGCATGTTGATGCCTATGTGAATCTCTGATTTCCAGAGAGCAATAGCTCTTTCTGCTCATCACAGTCCATGGAGACCAAGAGAGCAGGGACTTTCCTTCATGTCAGGAAGCTTTTATGTCTTGCTCTTCAGACTTCACACATAAGAGGTACTAAAATTCCTGTTCTTATATTTTTGAGGACATAAAGTTTTATTACTGCAGTAGGGTTAGCCTTTAAATACTCAACCATGCTAAAGCAGTATCCCAGAAGGCAAAGAATCTCCCTTTTTTAATTACTGCATAAATGAAATCTCTCCTTTCTCAGAAAGCAACTCTGGATTCCTCTCTGCTCCATAAGCATAATTCCCCATAATTCCCCATACGGATTGGTTACCTATTACAACACAGGATTTTCAAACTGAAAATGGCACCCCCCCTGTAAGAAGTCAACTTGTTACAGCTCTTGATGGTTGGCCCCAGCATGTAAACCCTCCCAGACTGGTACTGGCTCTCACTTGGATAATGTGCACCCTCAAATGTGACCTAGAGAGATGCCCAAGTGGCAGAGAACAGAATCATCCTCCAACAGCTCGGCTTCTTAGCTTAAGCTTTTTGGCACACCAGTTTGAGGCAGGAGCAGCAGAGATGGTCCACAAAAGGGGACATGGTAGCATGAGGATGAAGTGACAGTGATGACAGTAGGGCAGGACTATGGGCCAGGTTCAGTAGGAACAAAATAGCAGAAGCTATAGGGTTACACCACAACACCGGACATTGGGCATATCATCAAATGGCTTTCATCACTGTCTGGGCTGTAACAGCAGTAAATTCGTTACACCTTTGACAAAAAATTCTTCTCCTTTTGCTGTTGTACAGGAAGATCTGTGCAGGAGACTATTTCCTAGATCCCACTCATTTTCTTGATAGCATGAAGACTTTGCCAAGTGCTACCATGAGTCCTGCCTCAGCCAAACCGTGTTGATCTAAGGAAGACATAGCCCTGAATAAAGACGTCGAGAACAACTTCAACACTGTGACCCCACCGAATGAAATCAGTGCGCAGTCAAAGCCAGGGGGAACGTTGCTTCTGGCTTGGGCGGGGTGGGACAGGACAGGCAGAAGCCGTGTAAAAGATTTTGTTCCCAAATTGCTACTTTCTTGCAGATTTTCAGCTGATCTAAAATGATAATAACTTTGCTACAGTGAAGTTACACATCTTGGTGATGGAAATCGAATCTCTTATCCTTTGATTGTCAGGCTGTACCAATTAAACCTATTGTTCTTTGGAGGCTAAACCTATTTGTTGCCTTGTAGGCTAATTATCTTATCTGTGTCTCTGGTGCCATGTACATTACAAAAGGTGTTCTCTCCTCTTGTTTTCAGGGAATGATATTTGAGGATGCCAGCTCCCTGGCGAATATGCTGCAACAAAACCTCCAAAACTAAGAACAGAAAAGCTGAAATGGACAATATGGCAGACACAAGTGGGAAAATGCAGATGAAAAAAGAAATCACGTTACTAAATGGAGTTTCTTTAATCGTAGGGAACATGATTGGCTCTGGGATATTTGTATCACCCAGAGGTGTTTTAATGTACAGTGCTTCCTATGGACTCTCCCTAGTCATCTGGGCACCTGGTGAATGTTTTCACTGTTTAGAGCTTTGTGTTACGCTGAATTAGGAACATCCATCATTAGAACTGGAGCTAGTTATGCCTATATCCTGGAAGCATTTGGTGCCTTTGTGGCTTTCATCAGACTGTGGTCTTCCTTGCTAATTATTGAACCAACAACCCAGGCAGTGATAGCAATCACGTTTGCTAACTATATTGTTCAACCAATTTTTCCTCATTGTGAGCCGCCATACGATGCAGTCAGGCTGATTGCAGCTGCTTGTATTTGTAAGTAAAGTTATGATTCCTAGAAGTTCAGAACTATAATGGTAGGTTCCCAGAGGATTTTTCTGAATTCCTATTGCTTCATCTTCTGTCAAGATTATTACTGCCTCTCTAAGGCATGTTCTTAGAAACTATTAATCTTTTATTTAGACAGATTTTATTCGGGGGCTAGGATTATTAGAGGGGAGAGAAGAATTATAACAGTTTGTCTGGGGGAAGCTATTACGACTGCTGATTAAAGATAGATATATCTCCATGGGTCATCACCCTAATTCTCAGCCCACATTTGGTCCAGGTCCCCTCTCTCCTATTTCTTGCAAATCACCAAACATGAACAAAAGTCTTCACATTCAAATGGAATTACAAATACTCTGCCTAATACAAATTTTGTCTCTAGAAACATGGTGTAGTGTAATGAGACACTCTGCAGAGCTGACTTTGTCGGGATGGTACTCAGATTCCTTTACTTACAAATGTGGAGTTGTCAAGGTGGAGTTCGTGTTCCTTTTAGGCTATAGCACGACCTTTTAAAAATTGCTTAAATTGTACAACTTGACAAAAGCTTTGCAAAGGATAAGTAATTTTAACTTAAGATAATATAATACATACTGACAATTCTGAGAAGGTATATGGTTAACTCGCATTAAGGACATTTTTTAAACTATAGAGCATAAAATCTTATTTCAATATATATGCCACATTTACTAGAGCAAGATTTACAGAAGTCATTATTTACAGACAGGTTTAAAGTTATATTCAAACCTGACACTAGGCGTGAACAATCATTATATAATCTTTGGGGGTTTTTTTAATAGCAGAATAGAAACAAAATTCTATCCCCACTGCACAACATTGGTATATTAATAGGAAATAGCAGGGGTAAATCACATCCTATTTCTGTAAATAGGTCTGTTATTCTTGACAGCTGACAGGACACTCTGTCAAATATGCAGAGTAACTCATGATGATGAAGGCGAGAAGTTCTATGAGCATCTGTGGCTGGATGCTGATTTCCTTACTATATGGCAAGGTTTCTAAATGGTTTTTAATTTAAGCATTGCAAATCCCTTTTCATTCCTTTCAAAACTGAAATGTAGATTATAGGTAGGTCAAAGAAACGGAAAGGAAGACCAACAGGACTCCTAGAGAAGAAATAGCCCATTCTGATGCACGCTTGAGAGCACTCTCCTTGAGAGCCTGTACCGCATTTGGCCTGCTGTCTTCTCCAGCAGACAGGCTTCGTACCTGGTACCCTTTCCTTTCCTCATCTACCTCTCTTTTGAATTATGGAGTTGCGAGGGAGAAGTTGCCCAGGATGCCCTGCGTGTGTCTGCTAGAGCAGGAGGGGGCGGGCACGCGGCTCGGCCCCTGGCTGGGCCTGCCGCCAGCGGAGGAGGCGGCCGCGGC
>NW_009259600.1:294790-297616 GCF_000687185.1 Egretta garzetta
CCTGCTTGTCCTGTGACAGGGCAGCCCAGCAGAAATTGCTGGATACGTCCTTCACATGGATCCTCACCCCCTGCTCTGCCCGCCCTGCTGAGGGGAGAGGAGCGGGGAGGGAGGAACTCGTCCTTTCCTTCACTGGTGAGAGGGCGTGCTTGCTGCTAGAAACAAGGGAAAAAGACTGTAATACTGTGGTGCCATGAATCACGGCGGTACCGTAAGACATCACAGGACTGATGAGCCAGCCTGTGTCAGCAGTAACTAGGCTGAACTGAATATACTGAAAAGCTGGAGATGAGTTAATTCTGGTGCTACTTCTGATCTTTCCATATGACAATAGATTTGATTTTATTAATTTGGGGCTCTGGTCTAGCAAAGTCTCTTCCAACTCTAGCTCTGTTGCTTAGTTACTAAGGTTTCTTCATTTTCCTTTCCCATGAAATTCCTTAATAAACATTGTATCTTTATACAGTTAAAATAAAGATGGTTTTCCCTCTTCAGTTTAGGAATTGTCTTTTTCTCCTGATGAATCTAGCTTATACTTAATGAGCGTGCTTCCTTTTCTGTGTTTGCTGGCCTTCTCCTTCCCTCGGCTGCAGTTCTAATGCATCAGGTGTTATGCTGTAAAGCTACACCACATTTTAAGAGAGTTTTTTTGTTTAGCTGTTATCCGTGCATGTCAGTTGTCACTGGTTTGGTGAAGCCTAAAGAAATTTAAATAAACGAACCCCGTCCTAAGGGCAGGAGTGTGAAGATGCAGAGGAAAAGCATTGCTTAAGGGCCGCAGTAGTTCCCCTCATAAAGCTGCTGCAGTTTCACAAAGATGTGAGTCCATGCTGTCACCCCTATAAGCAGCTTTGCCCTGTCCCCACAATCACAAATCTACCTGTACTTTCAAATTGTCTCCTTCAAAACTCCCAGCCCCCTCACTGGCGTGCAGCTGCCATGATGCGTTTTGGCCCAGGGGCCATTCCCTCTGCTCATGAATCCACATAACCCACACTGGGTCCTTTGCCTTGCTCCGTGGGCTCAAGGAGGGTAAAGGCAGAGAGGAAACATTATTGTGAGGAATGTAAAATGCTGGTGGCTCTTAGTGGCAGTAAAGGTCTCATCTTTGCAGAATGAAACACTTAAATACAGAAAGGGTGGGGAGGAGGAATAATGAAGACTTCTGGAGGAAGCTCTGATCGGGTCAATGCACTCTTTTAAACTCAGCAGCTCTTTTAATGAAAGGAACGGTTACGACATTTCAGCCCTGCTCTATTCCTTCTGATGTGCTCAGATATGTGTCTTGTTTTAAAACACTGTGAATGTATCTGATTTTGAATATGAGCTGTATTTAGTAAAAAAAAAAAAAGTATTTCTTAGCACTTTTGGATTTTTCCTGTTTTTTCTTTCCAAACACTTTCTTCCCCAAAGTGTGTGTATGTTTCGTAGCTTCACCTTCCTCAGTTCAAGGAGTCGCCTGGTAGTTACTGCTCTTCAAAGACTGAATTACTTTTGTGGTATCTATAAACCCCTTAGTATAACCACAGGCTGAAGTTGTTTCATTTTATAACAAAAAAAGACCTTACTTTCTTCCCTAACAGAGGTTTCAGAATGTTGCTGTCTTCCTTAATACTTAAACCCACTTCCATTTCTATTAGATAGTTGACTTCCCATCTCCAAACTCAGTAAGGCCTTTCTTCCCTTTTCCAGAATTGCAATGAAGAATCATGCAGTTTCATTAATATTTCATATATTTTGCAGCATTCTGCAGGTTGTTGTCTCAACCAATTGAGCTAAACTAGAGGAGGATTTTGAAAGAAAAGATTTTTCAAGTCTCTTAATTTTAGGTAACACCTTTTTGGGGTAGAGCATCCTGCTGAGAACCATGCCTCCAGGAGTTCCCCCTACGCTGGCCACTAATTCATCTGGTGAAAACAAAAGCACAGATATGAGGAAGAAATAGGAGACAGATTCAGGAATTGAAATTGGGTTTCCCAGCTGCCTCTGCCTGGCTGACAGGGCATAGCATGGCCTCACTACAGCTCCTCCTTCAGTAGGCTTGAAGGCGAGGCCAGGACACGAGGACGCCATGAATTCTGCTGGAATTACACAAGTCACGTCCACAAACACAGGAAAATGTCTTCTGCTGTCTCCCTGTACAAGTGTAGCTGTCTGAACACCTGACTGAAGTTTTCCTATTTGTCAAGTGAAACTATAAGCTGTGCACTTTTTGCAATAGTAATGAAAGCTGGATGCAGTGGGGGTTTATTTCCTTTTGGTTAGCTGGACTTTTAGTGTAATGTCCTTCTACGTCATAATCCTTGAAACGTAACAGGCAATTGGTACCTGCCATTTGTACAGGAGAAACAGAAAACCTGAGAGCTCCATTCGAGGGCTCAGCAACAGACCCGGGGATGATCGCGCTGGCTCTCTACTCTGCCCTCTTCTCCTACTCGGGATGGGATACGCTCAACTACGTCACCGAGGAAATGCAGAACCCCAAGAGGTAAACGGGAGCTTTTCCTTTGAATCGTTCAAGTGTCCTGGTGAGACAGGTGATGGCAAAACAAGACACTCTGTTTCTGATTGGAAATTATTGTGATGGGTTGACCCTGGCTGGAAGCAAGGTGCCCACTAAAGCTGCTCTGTCACTGCCCTCCTCAGCTGGATAGGGGAGAGAAAAATATATCGAACGGCTCAAGAGTTGAGATAAGGACAGGGAGAGATTGCTCACCAGTCACTGTCATGGGCAAAACAGACTCAGCTTGGTGAAGTTAGTTTATTACCAATCAAATCAGAGTAGGAGAGGATAAAACCCCCTGAATTTTAAAACACTTTCCCCCC
>NW_009259600.1:298784-301766 GCF_000687185.1 Egretta garzetta
CTTCGGGCACCCCCCTGCTCCGGCGTGGGGTCCTCCCCGGGCTGCAGGTGGGGATCTGCTCCCCCGTGGGCCTCCCTGGCCTGCAGGGGCACAGCCTGCCCCACCATGGGCTGCCCCAGGGGCTGAGGGGAATCTCTGCTCCGGCACCTGGAGCCCCTCCTGCCCCTCCTGCGGCACCGGCCTGGGGGGTGCAGGGCTGCTCCCCTCACAGAATCTCACTCCCTCTCTCTGACCCAATTAGTCAAACTATTTTCTACTGCAAAAAACAACTTCTTTGCCAAGGAGGTAGTAAGTATGGAAACTCTTCCTGATTATTGTCCTCTCTCACCAACTGTAACACACTAATAAATCACTTGTCTGCTTATATATATTTTAAGCAACCCAGTTTAGGCCAGAATTTTTAAAGGAGGAGAACAAATCCCTGTTGAAAGCAGGGAAAAGTGTGGGTCCATCTACCTCTCTAAAATTCCCTATTTCTTAACAAAGATTTATGGAGGTATCCATTCACAAAGGCTTGAGTGTGGGAACAATCTTCTGTTGAAACATTCCTTATTCAACGAACATGAAATAAGGTTGCCATTTTCCTTTTGCAGGAACCTACCTCTTTCTATCGCAATTTCAATGCCTATTGTGACTATTATTTACTTGCTGACTAACATAGCGTACTACGTAGTGTTGGACATGCCAGCTCTCCTCACAAGTGATGCAGTGGCTGTGGTAAGTTGCACAGAAGAACCAAAAGTTGCTGCATGGATGACACTGCAGGAGAATCTCAGGTAGCATACTTGTTAGCAAAACAGCTGAAATATTTCCACGCTGAAGGTTTTTGCTTTGTTTGGAACTTTGACTTCATGTAAGAGGGCCACTATACTAGAAGGTGCATATAAAGAACATATCCAATAAATCTGCTCTAGTAAAGTCCTCTCATGTATTCTATCAATCCTACTTCTAACTACTTGTAGAAGGTGCTTTTGCCAGGGAAAGCATTTTGCCAGAATACATCAAAGCCAAAGTATCTTCTTCTGTTATTTCATTGACTTGACGTGGGCTGAGAATTTTTTTTTTAAATCTTTTTTTAAAGTAGCTGCCATTTTCATTTTGATACTGATCAGTTTTTCGAGATTCTAATTTCCCAAGCCAGTATCAAGGTTTGCCTACAGTTTCCCCCAGCAGGAGCATCTCTCAGACCCTGACGTAGGCTGATTTTCTGTGTTTAAGGAAGAGAAACCAGCACGCTTCACACAGCGTACCTCCAGGTTTCTCAGAGTTTTAAGTCCATCCTTCTTGCAGGGACCTGATCTCCTCACTGCAGGCAAATATAATGGCAATGAGCCGTTTATAACTTTGCTCCCTCTTTATTGTATAAGCCTTGTCTTTATTTTCACATTAAAAACTCTTTATTTTTATTATCTCTAGGGCTTAATGACTTTGCTTTATCTGCTTGTGGAAGATGTTTTCCTCCTCATTAATTACTACTGCTTCAACTACTGGCTCTTTGTGGGTCTGTCTATTGCAGGACTGATATATTTGAGGTATACTCAGCCGCACAGACCACGGCCCATTAAAGTAAGTAACTAAGAGAGGAAACAAGCCCTAAAGGCCAGCTAATGCATGGGCTTACGTGATCCTTAAGACCGCAGACATGACATTACCAGTTCAGTTATAGACCCTTTATCAGCCATAGGAATCCTTTCAATGTACAAGTTAAGAAGTGCAGGAGCAAAACCCATCTGAGTTTCCACGAGAACATCTGTGCTGGTACTTTTGCTGTGAGGTTGAAATGATATTTACTGTTGCTTTTTCCTCTCATTCAACCTTATACCTACTTTTATTTCAAAATAAATAAGGAATAGATAAATGCCTGGGCTTCTTAGCCTTTTGTGTTGTTCACAGCGGACCTCAGTAGAGCTAGTGATGGGGGCTCCAGAGAGGTTAGCTCTCTCAGCAGTAGTAGTAGTAGTAGTAGTATAAATTATGAGAAATCCAAATCAATACCCTCTCAAAATATTTCTTCCTTGTCACTCACTCTTCCTAAGCTTCTGCACCATTTTTAACATTTTCTTTTCCCATTTAAGCGTAACATCCTGATTATAAAAAACATGGGTCAAGCAAATGAGTAAAATATCTTAAGCACCTACTGCTAGAAAACCTTCCAGTCTTCCAGAGCAGACCAAATTTCCCTGAAGCACGTTCATTTCCAAACTTTCCCCCAGAATATGTGGAAGATAAAATCTTGCCTTAGTGGCAGTTTTGCTATTGACTCTGCTAAAGCAAGGATTACAGCCAGATTATAGATGATGACTGTTTAATTCCTACCAACGTTTGCCAGCATAGTCAAGGTCACAACTCCGCATACACTTTTTCCTTTTCTGAAACATAGCAGTTGGTTTTCATCAACTTATGTTTTTAAACTCTGCAATGAAAAAGAAATATTTATGCCAGTAAACTCTCAAGAGTTTCAACTAGTATTCAGCTGTCAGCTCCTGGACTCCTGAGAATGCTCATTCCTTAACTTAAAATGTGCAGTTGGAGGTAGAGAGAAAACTAGCCATGGCTGCTCAGTTTTAAAGTACTGCTTTCAAAGACTGATCTCTTACTAATGTGGAAATGAACTGAGCCTGTGTAGGCCAGAAAAAAACCAAATGGTCAGATAGTCAGGTGTGTACAAGATAAGAGGCTATCAGCAGCATATACAGAAGCTAGCAAATTGTACTGACTGTAGGCAGTCAGTCAGTACAGAGTAGTCATATGGTCAATATTTCTACTTTTCTTATTGACTTGTCTAATTTTCATCTGCAAAGCCTGACAAGAGAATATTTACTGCATCTTTTAATAAATGTTGCATTTTTTTTTTTGTCTCTGCAGCTTAACCTCTTCTTCCCTATCGTATATTGTCTATGTTCCCTTTTCCTGGTCATAGTTCCTCTCTACAGCGACACACTCAATTCCCTTATTGGCATTGGTATTGCCCTCTCAGGCATT
>NW_009259600.1:305341-307088 GCF_000687185.1 Egretta garzetta
CTCTTCTTTGAACAACAAAGTCAAATCAGTATCGGATTGCATTTCTGCTTTGGCAGGGAAAAACAGAAGTTGGTATTGATAGGGGAAAGGCTAATTATCAGCCACAAAAAGTCTGAAGGTGTCTGGGCTTTGCATGAGCCTGAAGAGCTGTAAGAGCTGTTGTGTACTCCCTGGCTACAGAGGTGAAGAAATGCCCTCACACATTGGGTAGGACAAGCATATTGACTTGTGAAACAACCTGAGAGAAGCACAGTCAGAGAGTGGCCCAGGTCACAGCTGTCACAGGACAAAGTGCCTTTGGCACATGTGTGACTTGAAAGTGAAAAAAAAGAAAGGAGCGTGCTCAGATTTATAACTGTTATAAATCCTTCCTCTTCAAGAGAAGCTGCTGAACAAGACGCCTGACCTATTGAGATGTGCTTCGACAAGGGCACAAAAGAAGCATTTCAGAACCTGGTTGCAATGCCATGGGGTGTGCTGGGATCAAAATGTGCTCATGATGATGATAACACCTTTCTTCTGATCAGCCATTGCTCTTGCCCACACCCCGCCATCCCACAAGGAAAGCTGCAAATTAAATTCATTTTTCTCTTGCTATTTCAGGAGTTGGGCCCTGTCTGGCTCAGCATGTGCGTGGGCACGGAAGCAGAATTTAAAATTACCAATGGAGTTACATTTGACTCCACAAGAGGGAGAACTCCTTTGCTTGATGCTCTCCTGAAAGGAGGCCCATTCTTTTGAGACCTTCTGATCAGAGCAGCTGAATCAGAGCGAAGCTAATAATATTTGAGAGACAATAAATTGGCTATTTTATGGAAAGGAAAAAAAATTGCTCTCCTTGAATGTCTGTGCAGTTCTCCCTCCACACACTTTCCTTTTTATTTCTTCATCTTGTACTCAGATAAAACTTGTGACACCTCCAAGTCACTCTGCTATTTGGTAGTGAAGAGTTATTTATAAAGACATACACGTGTATTGGGTTTTGTTGTGGTTTAACCCAGCAGGCAGCTGAAGACCACGCAGCCACTCACTCACTCCCTGCCCCCCTCAGTGGGATGGGGGAGAGAATTGGAAAAAATGAAAACCTGTGGGTTGAGATAAAGACAGTTTAATAAAACAGCAGAGGAAAATAATCATAAAGATGATGATGGTGATAATGATAATAATAATAATAGCAACAATAATAATAGACTATACAGAATATAAAAAACATGTATACGTTATATACTGAGAATGACGTCATATGGTATGGAATAGCCCTTTGGCCATTTGGGGTCACCTGTCCTGGCTGGGCCCCCTCCCAGCTTCTCGTGCACCTGGCAGAGCAGGGGAAGCTGAAAAAGTCCTTGACTTAGTATAAGCACTACTTAGCAACAACTAAAAGTCTGTGTCAGTTAGTCAAAAGTTAGTGTGTTACCAACATTCTTCTAGTACTAAATCAAAACACAGTGCTATGCCAGCTACTAGGAAGAAAATTAACTCTATCCCAGTCGAAACCAGGACAGGTTTGCATGGCAAGGGTTTGGTAGCAGGGGGCTACAGGGGGGGCTTCTGTGGGAAGCTGCTGGAAGCTTCCCCCATGTCTGACAGAGCCAATGCCAGCCGGCTCCAAGACAGACATGCCTCTGGCTGAGGCCAAGCCCATCAGCAATGGTGGCAGCGCCTCTGGGGAAAAAAAACCCTGCACAATTGTAGCGAAAGAGAGGGGTGAGATTCTGTGAGAGGAGCAGCCCAGCACCCCCCAGGC
>NW_009259600.1:307454-322066 GCF_000687185.1 Egretta garzetta
TCCAGGGGGAGGAAGGAGTGGCAGGGACAGCGTGGGATGGACGGACCCCAACCCCCATTCCCCGTCCCCCTGAGCCGCTGCTGGGGGGGAGGAGGTAGGGAAATGGGGGGGGAAGTTAAGCCCAGGAAGAAGGGAGGTGTGGGGGGAAGGTGTTTTAAGATTTAGGTTTTATTTCTCATTATCTTATTCTGCTTTGATTGGTAAGTAATGAAATTTACTTTCCCCGAGTCAAATCTGGTTTGCCTGTGACAGTAACAGGTGAGTGATCTCTCCCTGTCCTTATCCAGACCCAGGAGATTTCTATTCTATTTTCTCTTCCCTGTCCAGCTGAGGAGGGGAGTGGTAGAGTGGCTTTGGTGGGCACCTGGCATCTAGCCATGGTCAACCCACCACAGCGACACAGGGTGTGTGAAGGGGGTGTGGAGGCAACAGTTAGACAGATGAGCCAATATGACAAAGTCTTATGCTTACATTGGTTAAGTCCAGTGCTACAAAAAAGGTTTCTGTGCAACTGGAACACTCAGCACTGATTTTGACTGTGGCAGCAAGTCCAGGGTTGCCCAGGACTGTCAGGCACAGTCATGCAGTTCATGCTCTTCTTTGCTCTGGCTGGAAGCCCAAGTCTGGGGTGTCTGCCACAGTCATGCCAGGTCTGTGGATGTGGCAGGACGCTCTCTGAGAAAAAGGGTTGCAAGTACGGGGGAAGACCACCATTTGAAAAACTGATGGATTTTTTTTTTCCCTGCCTCCACCCCCAGATGCACAACTGTATTTTCTGCACTCGTGCCCTCTTCATTAGCAATTTCCAACAGATTTTTCTGCTTTTTCACTCCAAGAAGGAATGCTGCTGATGTTTCAGAGCACTGTCACAATAAGAGCTTTTCTCCAAGTTGTAATAGCTCATTGACAGCCTTTTAAAATGTACACATAAAAATGTCTTTCTACATGTACATGGGGAAAAATAGAAACATAGGTCTATACATATTGTATTGCAGGTGTTACTATGAGATTTCATGTGCCTTTTTGGTGCCTAGTCCCTTAGTAGTGTAACTGCTTCAAGTATCTGTAATCACCTTTAGTTTTGACTACACTGAGTATCTTGTGTCATTAGGTTTTTATTCATCCTCTTCACTATACTTGTCCTCCTTCAGAGCTCATGGAAGCCATCTGGTCTTGGTGACGTGCTGCTAATCTTCAAAAAGAAAGCTTTAGAAATACTCTGCACTAGTGCCAACCTAAACTGGTATGTGCACATAATGACGAGCAAGCCCAATGGGAGCTCAGTCCTGCACGTCTTGTTGCCACACTGACCAGCTATGGAGTTCATTGCTGTCTGTGCAATGCCTTGCTGATCCTCATGTTCCACTCTCACACCTTGAGTTAATGTGATCAGTAGAAGTTCCTTGACACGGCCTGTGCACTGTGCTCTGCCCTGCATCAACTTCATGGGAAAGTAAGTAAAGCTCTGATTTTACCAAGACAAGACAAATGGTGGCCGTAATTTGTCATTCAGGCTCTGGCTGTCAATGGCAGAGGGTGTTTGGCAGTATCTTTTCAGTCAGGATTAATTGTAAGTGCATCTGTGGTAAATGAGGACTGCAGGAGCCTGTGGTTGCAGAGCACTAAGATGCAGGGGGCAGAGGTAAGGCACAGGAGGAAGCAGAGGACTTGGCAGAGGTAAGGTGCAGATGAGCAGTTTTCTGCCTCTGGGCATTGGTATGAATGAAGAGGGCTCTAGAAGTAGTTGAAGTACTCTTGTTTTCAGTGTGGAGTATGAAAAGCCCTCCTGAGCTGTAATGGAATTGTAGGAAAGAAACCAGAAAATGTCACAGGCTTATTCAGGCAAGTGTACTTCACTTTGCTGTTCTATAAGCAAATGTGTATATGTGTTACTATAGCACACAGAAGGATTGCTATGAGCAGTAAGTTGGCACAGGAGAATCCTAACTGCAGAAGTGCTGGTCAAATTGTGCAAGACTGTAAAAATGAATGAGGAGAAACATATGTTAAAAAGGAAGTCACGTTCAATTCTTCACATTATCCATCCCATTTACGTAAAATGCAAATAAGTGTAATCTTCCTTTGCAAAGGAACTAGATTTTGTGTTCACAGAAGAAATGTTCAAGACAGAAATGTTATTCGTGCACACTGCATGCTTTATGCTTGCGCAATGCTGATTTATGTGCTGTTACTGTAAATTTGTGGGAAATGTCGAGTGGGGCGTAACCATCAGGGTCAGACCAATAGCAATATGGGACGCGTTAATGAAGAAAATGTTTTGGTTTGTATTCCAAGAAGCAGCCCCTGTGGAATTAAAACAAAGGGCTGCAGCTGGCTTAGGAGGGGGATATCTGAACAATACAAAGGTGCTCTCCAGCTCTAGGAGGGGGCCAATGGCTGATGACAGAGTCCCTCAGCGTAGCACGCAATCAAAAACCAGTTTGGCGCCCCAAATCAGAAACACAACAAATTCAAGTTTGAATTTCAGAGTGAAAGGAATTACGCATTCTTGGAAATACGCACTCTGGGTTTTAGGGTACAGTTTGTTAACACTGCCCTGGCAGACGAAAGATTTTAAGATGATAGAGGTCCTGATTAAAGAACGCAGCGCTTAGCCTCTCTGCTCTTCCAGCAGAGAACAACATCCCTGCAAAACAATTCCGTTGCCAAAAGGTCTCTTGAAATAATATAATGTATGTAACCACAGGCTTGCAGGCAGCTGGAATTGTGCAATCTTTTCAGGCAGACTTAGAGGGTTCTCAGGGATAAATAACTGTCCTACATTAACTGTAGACCTGTCTCAGCCTATCACAGAAAACATGTTTTTACAAGATGTGACCTTAAAAGGAAGAAGTAGGAGGAGCACTGACCTACGACAGAAAGATTTGGATTGGTTTTATTATTCCTTTGGGTCACTGTGGGTTACTGAATGGAACGTGCAATATGATGCAACTCTCCTGCTTGTTTTCCAGTTGGATTACTGAGGCTGACTGGAGGGATATCTGTGTCTGAATTCAGTTATTTCACTTTCCTGCGTGGATTAGTAGCCCATTCGGATGAAGTGCTGTTCTCTGGTGTCTCAGCTCAGTCCAATGACTTAAGACTCTTGACCTGCAGAGATGCCCTTTGACAAGTGAGTACAAATTTTTCGCTTGCTATTCATGGCAAACAAAAATCCCAGGTTAGTGCTCTTGCATTCATTAACTTTTTGCTCTGCCCTGTTAAAGAATTTCACGAGTTTCTGGGTTACTCTAGGTTTGCATTTATTCACAACTCAGAGTTGGGCCATCACCTCAGTGAGTGGCAAATGAAAATCACAAGCATAATACTTCTATATCTTCCTATAATAATTGCATAGAGAGTTTCCATGGCATTCACAATTCCTCATTTGTCTGACCAGTTGAAAGTCCATTGTTTTCCACAGGTTAGCATACTTGTATTGTTCTGTCTCAGTTCTATTTCTGGATCACGAAGTCCATTGGCTCATGCATCAAAAGTCTTCTCTTGGCAGCCACCGTGAATGCAAGGCAAAAGCATAAGAACTTAACCCCTCCTCTATTTGTCTGGGCCGACTTTAATTATTCTGTCTACATCTTGGTTCAAGACCAACGTATCTGATTGTCTTAAAGTTTTACCTTCATCTATCTTTGTTTACTGATTAACTCGGCTGGTGATTAGTCCAACCATGGAGGGGGGTTATACAAAGGATGCAGTGAGCAGTAGACCATGGACTGCTGAGTTTCTGCCTGCACACCTGCATCTTGGTTGCATTCAGAAGTCAGCATCTTAATACAATATCCACAAAATGATTAATGAAACTTAAGCAAAAGCCAAATTAACTCCTTCCTTTATCAGCCCAGAAGACTTTATTTTCTGGACATTTACTTGTTTCGGTAAATACTGTGCTCTATACCATACTAGCTTTCCTAAAGTATTTCACAGGCAGGGCAACATATTGTTTCAGAAGACAAAGCTGAATACATTGGGTAAGTAATTTCTTTCTTTGCTTATTTTTTATCTTAGATATTTTTTTAACGCTTATTTCATTAAAATAGGATTCTAACCTCAGATCAGCCTGTCTTGTGTATCATACATCATGTCATAAATTACTAGAAAAGCCACTAGAATCACAGATGACACCAAGCTGAGTGGTGCAGTTGAAATGCCAGAATGAAAATCTTTTTAGTAGGGCCAGCTGTGACAGGACAAGGGGTAATGGTTTTAAACTGAAGCAGGGTAGGTTTAGACTGGATATAAGGAAGAAATTCTCTACAATGAGGGTGGTGAAACACTGGAACGGGTTGCCCAGAGAGGTGGTGGAGGCCCCATCCCTGGAAACATTCAAGGCCAGGTTGGATGGGGCTCTGAGCAACCTGATCTAGTTAGCAGTGTCCCTGCTCACTGCAAGGGGTTGGACTAGATGACCTCTAGGGGTCCCTTCCAACCCAAAATATTCTATGATTCGATGATTCTAAGAATTAACATCTTCTTTGTGTACAGTGTTAGTAAAAAGTCGCACTGTGGCTTTCTAAATTAACAAAAAGGAATTAGACTGCATTTGTTTCACATGAACATCTGGGAAAATATTGTTCTTGGTTTCAGTCACACAGGGATGAAGGATTTTTTAAATCTTTTTTCCCAACCTTCCTTTTGTCTTCTGTCTGTCCCAACTTTCTAAGGAATAGAGAGCAGCTGATATTTAAGCTGCCTGCTTCTGCCTGCTAATGACCTCTGTTGAGATTGTTTGGAGAAACCACATTCCAGGAGAGTCTGAGATCTTCTTTCTTGAAAGCTCGCAATGATTTATGCTACTTTGATTCATGCGACTGTAATAAAAATAGCAGCTAAAGGCAAGGCTAAACCAAGAGTGGGAGAAGAGGCAATTCATGTTAGTGTTAACTTCTCCATCCTGGTGAAAGAGATGTGTGCTTATTTAGAGCAGCAGCTAGAGAATCACTACTCAGTTACAGTAGCTTTTCTCCTAAAGGAAGCAAGTGTATCGCTTACCTTCTTGTAAGCTCCTGCTGTCATTTTTTTAATGCCTTTCTCAGTTTTGGACTACAGTAGCTTCTCTCTCAAATTTCCTCTGTGGTTTGCTTTGGGGTGGGAATGGAGTACTGGGGGTGGAGCAAGTCTCTCTTATGGGAGAAGCAGCCTCTGACCTCAGTAGTGTGATTGGTACAGGTGAAGCATTAATCCACTGAGTATTTTTATAAACATAAAATTTAAGAACCAAACCAAAATCTGCTCCTTTCCAGCTGAGTGGCATATGTTTTCTTCAGAAGAGATTACAGTGGATTTGTTTGTTGTTGTATGGATTTTTATTATTTTTACTAAGAGTGTTTCATTCTATGCTATTCCTTCATAACGCATAATCTTGTTCTGTTTGCTCGATCTCCTCCCACACTGGAAAATGTTCAACAGTATAATCTGCCAGGACTACTGCCTTTAAGATCTGTTGATGGTCATGCTTAGCAACAGTGTTTGGAAGTTTGGTCTACATATTTTTGGTCATCTTGAAAACCGCTGGCTCATCTGATTTCATGTGCCAATAGCTATTAATATAAAAGAATGTGGTTGGTTAGGATTTTTTTTTTTATTATTTTTCATCAATCTGCTACATGCAGGAAAAAATTACCAAGCGTACTTGGAGAAAATAAGAGATTGCTCATAACTTTTAAATTGCTTTCTACACATCGATTGGTTTCTAATACAAATAAAATTAAAATATGCTACATTTTTGTTTTAAATGTCATCCTTAATGTCATGCATTTTCTAACTGAAACTAGAAAATATTGGGGTGTTACCAGTTACATTGCCTGGTTTGACTTTCTATGTTCATCGATGGCATAGCAGACTTTCATTATTGAGAAATGATGTGGCAGCAGACAACAGTCATCTAAAGAAAAGGCCATGAAATTATCTGAAATAATATTAGGGAGCAAATCTGATGTCCAGCATATCCCAGCATCTTTGACCGGAGATGACTTTCTAAATGCCCTCAGTTTCCAGTGGAATCTGCTGAAGGGAACAATACTTGGTCTCCAAGACAGATCCTCCAATTTATTTACTAGTATCTCTAGAATTGAAAGCTGACCATTTCAAAATGTTCTAACACACAGAGGCAGCTTGGGGCCTCTGGAAATCTCTGGAGCAGTTCTTAAGACGGCACACTTCCATAACTCCTGACCAAGCCCTGCTTAATCATTTGGCAGAGGTTAATAACCTCCTTAAGAAGGAGGCAATCACTCATGAGGCTGTAGATCCCTGAAGGGTGGGAAGTGTCTGAGAAAAGCCTGCCATGCCAAACCAGTCCTGCAGTAATTTGTGTAAGAACTGTCTTGGATTTCCACTTTGGTTTTCAATTGCTATTGAGCTGTCCCTTCTTCCTCTGCTTTTCTGCATAACTCCTGGCAGTGGCTTGACTGAAAAATAAGCTCTTGGGAATTACCTGTATACGGTGGTATTGTTTTCCTTAAGTTCTCAGGTGTTGGTGGTCTACAAGTTCCTTTCCTTTGTTCTTTGTGCATGCAGCTGGGAGGTAAACAGGAGATGGCAAAGGATTTAGGGCCATGATGCCTGTCTGTGCTCTCAAGGCATTCTGCTTTTTCTCTGAGAGGAAAAACAGATGCCCAAGTGACAGAGAACAGAGTCATCCTCCAACAGCTCGGCTTCTTAGCTTAAGCTTTTTGGCACACCAGTTTGAGGCAGGAGCAGCAGAGATGGTCCACAAAAGGGGACATGGTAGCATGAGGATGAAGTGACAGTGATGACAGTAGGGCAGGACTATGGGCCAGGCTCAGTAGGAACAAAATAGCAGAAGCTATAGGGTTACACCACAACACCGGACATTGGGCATATCATCAAATGGCTTTCATCACTGTCTGGGTTGTAACAGCAGTAAATTCGTTATACCTTTGACAAAAAATTCTTCTCCTTTTGCTGTTGTACAGGAAGATCTGTGCAGGAGACTATTTCCTAGATCCCACTCATTTTCTTGATAGCATGAAGACTTTGCCAAGTGCTACCATGAGTCCTGCCTCAGCCAAACCGTGTTGATCTAAGGAAGACATAGCCCTGAATAAAGACGTCAAGAACAACGTCAACACTGTGACCCCGCCGAATGAAATCAGTGCGCAGTCAAAGTCAGGGCGAACGTTGCTTCTGGCTTGGGCGGGGTGGGACAGGACAGGCAGAAGCCGTGTAAAAGATTTTGTTCCCAAATTGCTACTTTCTTGCAGATTTTCAGCTGATCTAAAATGATAATAACTTTGCTACAGTGAAGTTACACATCTTGGTGACGGAAATTGAATCTCTTATCCTTTGATTGTCAGGCTGTGCCTATTTGTGGACTTAATTCAGGGTCTGGTTAACAGTTTTGCTAATGTGACATCTCTCAAAGTACAGAAGTTTGAACTGTTTCTTCTAATTGTTTTTCTTTCAAAATGGTTTCATCCACAGTCACTTATTTATGAAAGAAGCATTACTTAAGAAAAAAATTTAAACTTTACCTTTGTGCTCTCATGAAAGCTACAGATTGTAAAAGTTCTACTAGACTCAAGGAGCATTGCCATTCTTAGGAGCACAAAGTGAGAAACAAGATGAGTCTCCCATGTGTGAAGAGAAGGTCAGCAAAAGATGGGAGACTCAGCAGTCATGCTTGAACACCTATAGCAAAAAATTAATATTTAACTTTACTCCAGTGTTCCCACAGTGCTCCTACATTCAAGGGAAGTGCCATTGGGATGAGAAAAACATTTAATCTTTAAAGAAAGTTTGATATCTTTTAATCTTTAATCTTCATCAGGCCTCATTAGTTATTTGATCAACTAGGAAACTGAGTTGCACCAAAAAAAGATGGATAAGAACACATATAAATTATTCAGGGCTCCTAAACCAAGCATATTTTATGAAGGAAAGCAAACCTTTGGGGACATTTGGGGAGGGCAGATTGTTTTAAACTGGCCAATGACCCACGTTTTAACAAGATAAATTTGTGATCAAATGTTTTCGGCCAGTGTCACGTGGAGGAGATTTGCTCTACCCTGAGAACTTGGCTTTAACTCATAGGATTTTGAGGAAGTTTTCTTTGGAAGTGTTTTAGAATGCGTGCGGTGGGGGGAGGGAAGAAGAAATACATTTCTTTTGAGACAGACACCAGAAAGAAGTCATTGTTCTAAGTAAGCGTTGTTACAAGTCAGCAGGACCAAAGAATTGAGACAGTCACTGCAGTCCTAGCTACTGCGTTTCCCTTCCCCATCTCTGAGGACCTCAGCCACAGAGGGGTGTGATGTGTGCACAAGGCTGATTTATCAATGCAGCTATGCAGTTACATAATTTTTCTCAGCTGCCAGCATACTTGGATCCTGCCCTGCGAGCACCAGAGTGGGAAGCTTTTACAGTCATGTTTTGTGGACTGCCTTATACAAAAGTGTTCCAAGAACAGGGTGTTCAAAACTCAATCCCCATGCATGCTAGTGGCTTCTACCCAGAAGCCAAGTGAGGTTAATAGCTAAAGAAGCTGCATTATTTGCTGCAGCAGCAATGTCATCTCTAGCTGATGAGCTAAAGCTCTTTTGTTTATCCTCACATTAACATTAAACTCCTGAGGCTGGCGTTCTTGAGTATCGTTTTCTCTCTATTCTCTCATGTTCCTCAGCAGATAGATAGTTTTCAGATGGATGTGATTTGAGGAAACAAATAGTAATGAGGTAAAGTTCTTCCTAGGATGAGAGCAAAATTTAGGGACAGGCATACCTGTGTGGGATGCTCCAGCTGTAGTAGAACATGTTTCCATGGGCAGAGTGTCTCTTTCTTTCCTAAGATAACTTTGATAACATAATGCAGAATTACAATTTAAGATAAATGAAAAATTATAAACTCAGAGTTCAGGAAAGATTCAGAATCTATAACCAAAGAGAGTGGCCGCACATTGATCCATTAAAAAGGTATGGAACAGTGAAAAGTTACAAAATTCCACTAGTATGTGGTTCCTGGACTGGAAGATAAAACAAAGCAATATAGTTGTTCTTTGTGCCCTTTATGCCTTGCATGCTAATTATCTTATCTGTGTCTCTGGTGCCATGTACATTACAAAAGGTGTTCTCTCCTCTTGTTTTCAGGGAATGATATTTGAGGATGCCAGCTCCCTGGCGAATATGCTGCAACAAAACCTCCAAAACTAAGAACAGAAAAGCTGAAATGGACAATATGGCAGACACAAGTGGGAAAATGCAGATGAAAAAAGAAATCACGTTACTAAATGGAGTTTCTTTAATCGTAGGGAACATGATTGGCTCTGGGATATTTGTATCACCCAGAGGTGTTTTAATGTACAGTGCTTCCTATGGACTCTCCCTAGTCATCTGGGCACTTGGTGGAATGTTTTCACTGTTTGGAGCTTTGTGTTACGCTGAATTGGGAACTTCGATCGTTAAATCTGGAGCTAGTTATGCCTATATCCTGGAAGCATTTGGTGCCTTTGTGGCTTTCATCAGACTGTGGTCTTCCTTGCTAATTATTGAACCAACAACCCAGGCAGTGATAGCAATCACGTTTGCTAACTATATTGTTCAACCAATTTTTCCTCATTGTGAGCCGCCATACGATGCAGTCAGGCTGATTGCAGCTGCTTGTATTTGTAAGTAAAGTTATGATTCCTAGAAGTTCAGAACTATAATGGTAGGTTCCCAGAGGATTTTTCTGAATTCCTATTGCTTCATCTTCTGTGAAGATTATTACTGCCTCTCTAAGGCATGTTCTTAGGAACTAATAATCTTTTATTTAGCTGGATTTTATTCCAGGGGCTAGGATCATTGGATGGGAGAGAAGAATTATAACAGTTTGTCTATTATGACTGCTGATTAAAGACAGGTATATCTTCATGGGTCATCGCCCTAATTCTCAGCCCACATTTGGTCCAGGTCCCCTCTCTCCTATTTTTTGCAAGTCTCCAAACATGAACAAAAATTTTCACATTCAAATGGAATTACAAATACTCTGCCTAATACAAATTTTGTCTCTAGAAACATGGTGTAGTGTAATGAGACACTCCGCAGAGTTGACTTTGTCAGGACGGTCTTAGCTGACCACAGGGATAAGTGTTACAAATCTCTCCTCCAGTAGATGAACTGCACTCAGGTTCTTTTCCTTATAAATGTGAAGTTATCAAGGTGGAGTATGTGTTACTTTTAGGCTGTGCTATAGCATGACCTTTTAAAAAAGGCTTAAATTCTACGACTCGACAAAAGCTTTGCAAAGGATAAGTAATTTTAACTTGGGAGAATATAATGGATGCTGACAATTCTGAGAAGGTGTTATCCCTGTAGCCCTGACTCTTGCCACTGTGGTGCAGAGGAAATTCACTTCTGAAGAAGGCTCCATGGTAGGACTTGAGACCATCATGATCACTCAGCAGTCTAAAAGGCAACTAACCCTATTCCAAAAGACTTTGTCAGGGGAAATTCTCCACTTGCACAGGAAAGCAGTATTTATTAGATCAAAATTTCTTTTCCCGGTCTCCTAGGGGCACCTCATGAAATCCCAAAGCTTAAGAGAAGCAGTCTTCAAATGCAGATGTTTCTTTAACCCTTCATTTTCTCAGTTATTCTTGCTGAGGTCTTCATGCTGATCAGTTGTGTGCTCTAGCACCTCTGGTTTCTGAGCTGATGCCCCAGGCGTGGCTGGCAGCTGCTGCTTTCCCAGACAGCAAGTTACTTGCCTCACCACTGATTAGGTTTAGTATTTTGAGTAACAGCCCAGATTGCAGGAAAAATTACAGTGCTTTATATTAACTGTGCTGTGCAATTCAGCAGTGTCCGATAGAAAATTCGTTCCTAGCTTGAACAATCTGGATAAGGCTCAGGAGCTTGGATTTCACTGGCACTTCATGAATATAGAAGAGAGAACCAATCTAAATATCTACATTAACTAGAATTTTCTGGGAATTCCATGGCAAGATCCCATTGCCTTGAATTTAATTACAGTCTGCGGCACCTGATATGTGTTATGTATCATATGCACATGCAGTAAATGTGTCCTTTGCAGTGTTTCAAATAGCACTTTATAGCATCACAAAGGACACCTAAAAGTTCAATATTAGAAACTTCAGTCAGCACTTATACATTGGCATTTTAATAGGAAATAGTGGGGGTAAATCACATCCTGTTTCTGTAAATAGGTCTGTTATTGCCTTGACAGCTGACAGGACACTCTGTCAAATATGCAGAGTAACTCGTGATGATGAAGGCGAGAAGTTCTGTGAGCATCTGTGGCTGGATGCTGATTATTTCCCTACTATATGGCAAGGTTTCTAAATGGTTTTCATTTTAAGCATTGAAAATTTTCTTTCCTTTCAAAACTGAAGTGTAGATTATAGAATTATAGAACTGTTTAGGTTGGAAAAGACCTTTAAGATCATCAGGTCCAACTGTTAACCTAACCCTGACATCCCACCACTAAACCATCTCCCAAGCATCTTGTCTATCTGGCTTTTAAATGCCTCCAGGGATGGGGACTCGACCACTTCCCTGGGCAGCCCATTCCAGTGCTTAACAACTCTTATCAGTGAAAAAATTTTTCCTAATGTCTAAACTAAACCTGCCCTGGCACAACTTGAGGCCATTTCCTCTCGTTCTATTGCCCATTACCAGGGAGAAGAGGCCGACCCCCACCTCGTTACAGCCTCCTGTCAGGCAGTTGTAGAGGGCTGATACAAGCCAGGATGCCATTGGCCCTCTTGGCCACCTGGGCACACTGCTGGCTCATATTCAGCTGGCTGTCAACCAGTAGCCCCAGGTCTTTTTCCACCAGCCAGCTCTCCAGCCACTCATCCCCAAGCCTGTAGCGTTGCATGGGGTTGTTGTGACCCAAGCATAGGACCCAGCACTTGGCCTTGTTGAACCTCACACAGTTGGCCTTGGCCCATCGATCCAGCCTGTCCAGATCCCTCTGCAGAGCCCTCCTCCCCTCAAGCAGATCAACACTCCCACTCAGTTTGGTGTCATCTGCAAACTTGCTGAGGTCATTGATAATGGTATTAAACAGAACTGGCCCCAAAACTGAGCCTTAAGCAACACTACTTGTGACTGGTCACCAACTGGATTTAACTCTGTTGACCACAACTCTCTGGGCTTGGCCATCCAGCCAGTTTTTTACCCAGTGAATTGCATGCCTGTCTAAGCCATGAGCCGCCAGCTTCTCTAGGAGAAAGCTGTGGGAGACCATGCAAAAGCCTTTGCTGAAGTCCAAGTAGATAACAACCACAGCCTTTCCCTCATCCACCAGGTGGGTCACCTGGTCATAGAAGGAGATCAGGTTGTTTAGGCAAGACCTGCTTTTCATGAACCCATGCTGGCTGGGTCTGATCCCCTGATTGTCCTGCACATGCCTGGTGGGCACACTCAGGATGAACCTGGTCATAGAAGGAGATCAGGTTGTTTAGGCAAGACCTGCTTTTCATGAACCCATGCTGGCTGGGTCTGATCCCCTGATTGTCCTGCACATGCCTGGTGGGCACACTCAGGATGAACCACTGCATAACTTTCCCCAGTACCGAGGTCAGGCTGACTGGTCTGGAGTTCCCCGGATCCTCCTTCCAACCCTTCTTGTAGATGGGCATCATATTTTCCAACCTCCAGTCATCTGGGAACTCCCCTGTTAATCAGGACTGCTGATAAATGATGGAGAGTAGCTTGGTAATCCCCACCAGCTCCTTCAGCACTCTTGGGTGGATCCCATCCGGCCCCATAGACTTGTGGATATCCAGGTGGCATAGCACGTCGTAAACTGCTTCCTCCTGGATTATGGGGGGTTTATTTCACTCTCTATCCCTGTCTTCCAGCTCAGGTGGCTGCATACCCTGAGGATAACTGGCCAGACTATTAAAGACTGAGACAAAGAAGACATTAAGTATCTCAGCTTTTTCCTCATCCTTGGTGGCAATGTTCCCCCTTGCATCCAATAGAGGATGGAGGTTCTCCCTGGCTCTCTTTTTACTGTTAATGTATTTATAAAAACATTTTTTATTATATCTTACAATAGTGGCCCAATTGAGCTCAAGCTGGGCTTTTGCCTGCCTAATTTTCTCTCTATATCTCTAGTACTCCCTGTACTCTTCTTGAGTGGCCTGCCCCTTCTTCCAAAAATGGTAAACTCTCCTTTTCTTCCAGAGTGTCAGTAAAAGACCCCTGTTCATCCAGGCTGGTCGTCTTCCCCGCCTAGTCATCTTATGGTACATGGGGACAGCCTGCTCCTACACCTTTAAAACTTCCTTCTTGAAGAGCACCCAACCTTCCTGGACCCCTTTGCCCTTCAGTACTGCCTCCCAAGGGACTCTCTAAACCAGTGTTCTGAACAAAGTCTAACAGGCCAAAGTCTAACCTCTGGAAATCCCTGGTGATGGTTTTGCTGACCCCCTTCCTTACTTCACCAGGAATCGAGAACTCTATAATTTCATGGCCACTAAGGGGTCCAGGAACCTCCTAACTGTTTCCTCTCTGTTGTGTTGTATTTCCAGCAGACGTCCAGTAAGTTGAAGTTCCCCGTGAGAGCAAGGGCTTGTGATTGAGAGACTTCTGCCAGCCGCTTGTAGAATACTTCATTGACCTCCTCAACCTGGTCGGGTTGTCTATAACAGACACCCAGCAGGATATTGGCCTTGTTGGCCTTCCCCCTCATCCTAACCCATAAGCACTCAGCGTCATCATCATGATTGTTGAGCTCTGTACAAACAAAACACTCTGTAATACACAGAGCCACCGCACCGCCTCTCCTTCGTTGCCTATCCCTTCTGAAGAGCTTATAGCCATCCACTGCAGCACTCCACTCCAATAATTATAGGCAGGACAAAGAAACAGAAGGGAAGACCAACAGGACTCCTAGAGAAGAAATAGCCCATTCTGATGCACGCTTGAGAGCACTCTCGACCGCCCATACCGCATTTGGCCTGCTGTCTTCTCCAGCAGACAGGCTTCGTACCTGGTACCCTTTCCTTTCCTCATCTACCTCTCTTTTGAATTATGGAGTTGCGAGGGAGAAGTTGCCCAGGATGCCCTGCGTGTGTCTGCTAGAGCGGGAGGGGGCGGGCACGCGGCTCGGCCCCTGGCTGGACCTGCCGCCAGCGGAGCAGCAGCGCGCATCACAGCGCGTTATCCCCTCATCAGGGCCTAACTTCTGCAACCAAGCTGAACGCAAAGAGTATCACAGAAGGAGGAAAGGAGAATTAATCGATCCCACCCACTCTCTGCAACCACACTACTTTCTTATTTCTCTTCGATTCTGTCACAACTGGGGCTTGAGAGAAAGAACTCTCTAAGTAAGTACTTCTGTAGTCTGCAGACCTGGGGTCAAAACGCAAATGGTGCAGCTACTGAGCCATGGGCACAGAGTAACAGCACGCTGGCCTGGCTCGGTGCAGTATCTTGTCAACCGCATCCAAACTTTTTGGTGCAGAAGCTGTCCTTATTCTCTACATAGACTCGAGCTCAAATTGGCAGGGACGAATGCAGGAAAAAATTCAGTGCAAATAAAAGACTTAGAGAAATCTCACCTCCTGCGTGTGAGCAACTCTGCTGGCTTTAATAAAATTTAAAGATGACTTAAAAGCAGCAGGA
>NW_009259600.1:323035-333127 GCF_000687185.1 Egretta garzetta
CCTGCTTGTCCTGTGACAGGGCAGCCCAGCAGAAATTGCTGGATACGTCCTTCACATGGATCCTCACCCCCTGCTCTGCCCGCCCTGCTGAGGGGAGAGGAGCGGGGAGGGAGGAACTCGTCCTTTCCTTCACTGGTGAGAGGGCGTGCTTGCTGCTAGAAACAAGGGAAAAGACTGTAATACTGTGGTGCCATGAATCACGGCGGTACCGTAAGACATCACAGGACTGATGAGCCAGCCTGTGTCAGCAGTAACTAGGCTGAACTGAATATACTGAAAAGCTGGAGATGAGTTAATTCTGGTGCTACTTCTGATCTTTCCATATGACAATAGATGTACAAAAGCACCGATATGAGGAAGAAATAGGAGACAGATTCAGGAATTGAAATTGGGTTTCCCAGCTGCCTCTGCCTGGCTGACAGGGCATAGCATGGCCTCACTACAGCTCCTCCTTCAGTAGGCTTGAAGGCGAGGCCAGGACACGAGGACGCCATGAATTCTGCTAGAATTACACAAGTCACGTCCACAAACACAGGAAAATGTCTTCTGCTGTCTCCCTGTACAAGTGTAGCTGTCTGAACACCTGACTGAAGTTTTCCTATTTGTCAAGTGAAACTATAAGCTGTGCACTTTTTGCAATAGTAATGAAAGCTGGATGCAGTGGGGGTTTATTTCCTTTTGGTTAGCTGGACTTTTAGTGTAATGTCCTTCTACGTCATAATCCTTGAAACGTAACAGGCAATTGGTACCTGCCATTTGTACAGGAGAAACAGAAAACCTGAGAGCTCCATTCGAGGGCTCAGCAACAGACCCGGGGATGATCGCGCTGGCTCTCTACTCTGCCCTCTTCTCCTACTCGGGATGGGATACGCTCAACTACGTCACCGAGGAAATGCAGAACCCCAAGAGGTAAACGGGAGCTTTTCCTTTGAATCGCTCAAGTGTCCTGGTGAGACAGGTGATGGCAAAACAAGACACTCTGTATCTGTTTCTGATTGGGAATTAAACAAACTATTTTCTCAGCAAAACCTTTCTTCTATTCCAAGGAGGTAGTAAGTATGGAAACTCTTCCTGATTATTGTCCTCTCTCACCAACTGTAACACACTAATAAATCACTTGTCTGCTTATATATATTTTAAGCAACTCAGTTTAGGCCAGAATTTTTAAAGGAGGAGAACAAATCCCTGTTGAAAGCAGGGAAAAGTGTGGGTCCATCTACCTCTCTGAAATTCCCTATTTCTTAACAAAAATTTATGGAGGTATCCATTCACAAAGGCTTGAGTGTGGGAACAATCTTCTGTTGAAACATTCCTTATTCAACGAACATGAAATAAGGTTGCCATTTTCCTTTTGCAGGAACCTACCTCTTTCTATCGCAATTTCAATGCCTATTGTGACTATTATTTACTTGCTGACTAACATAGCGTACTACGTAGTGTTGGACATGCCAGCTCTCCTCACAAGTGATGCAGTGGCTGTGGTAAGTTGCACAGAAGAATTAAAACAAAAGTTACTGCATGGATGACACTGCGGGAGAATCTCAGGTAGCATACTTGTTAGCAAAACAGCCGAAATATTTCCACGCTGAAGGTTTTTGCTTTGTTTGGAACTTTGACTTCATGTAAGAGGGCCACTATACTAGAAGGTGCATATAAAGAACATATCCAATAAATCTGCTCTAGTAAAGTCCTCTCATGTATTCTATCAATCCTACTTCTAACTACTTGTAGAAGGTGCTTTTGCCAGGGAAAGCATTTTGCCAGAATACATCAAAGCCAAAGTATCTTCTTCTGTTATTTCATTGACTTGACCTGGGCTGAGAATTATTTTTTAAAACCTTTTTTTAAAGTAGCTGCCATTTTCATTTTGATACTGATCAGTTTTTCGAGATTCTAATTTCCCAAGCCAGTATCAAGTGTCATACGAAAGCATTTGAGCTGGTGTGTTTTCACGAGAGTTTCTCAGGATTGTCCATATGCTTAACGCCATGAGCCTCACCATTCTTTTCTTTTTCTGTTACAGACATTTGGCAGTGAAACCCTTAGTTATGCTAAGTGGATAATTCCTATAGCAGTGGCCATGTCTTGCTACAGTGGCTTAAACTCCTCAATAATTGCAGCATCTAGGTATGAAATACAAGATTTATTTAAATCGGTGAAAAGGATCAAACTGCATTCATTACTACTGCATTGTGAAAGTGACACAGTTAATTTTAGTCATGGCAAGTTGTTCATTCATGATGGAAGGATCATTACGATCTGATGCGTCTTCTCATGACCAGCACCGATTGATAAACTCAAGCCACTTGAGAAGAGGGCAGCATTTACAATAGAGAAAGGAAAGAATTCAAGCTGCCTTTGCCAGAAAGCAACAAGCTATTGCTTGGCTCACTGTCTGGTTGGCTTTTCTTATTCTTTTTTTCAGGCTTTTTTACGTTGGAGCCAGAGAAGGACACCTCCCTGACAGTCTGAGCTTGATTCATATAAAGTGCTTCACACCAGTCCCTGCTCTCCTCTTCAATGTAAGTGACAGCCCGTCCCCGTGCCTGCCCTGGGCAGCTGGAGGTTCAGACCCGGGGAGTATGACACCTCTCCGCTGCCCGGTGTGTTTCCCGGGCTTCTCCTGCACTGGAGACATCTTCATCAAGTGCCTACAGTTTCCCCCAGCAGGAGCATCTCTCAGACCCTGACGTAGGCTGATTTTCTGTGTTTAAGGAAGAGAAACCAGCACGCTTCACACAGCGTACCTCCAGGTTTCTCAGAGTTTTAAGTCCATCCTTCTTGCAGGGACCTGATCTCCTCACTGCAGGCAAATATAATGGCAATGAGCCGTTTATAACTTTGCTCCCTCTTTATTGTATAAGCCTTGTCTTTATTTTCACATTAAAAACTCTTTATTTTTATTATCTCTAGGGCTTAATGACTTTGCTTTATCTGCTTGTGGAAGATGTTTTCCTCCTCATTAATTACTACTGCTTCAACTACTGGCTCTTTGTGGGTCTGTCTATTGCAGGACTGATATATTTGAGGTATACTCAGCCGCACAGACCACGGCCCATTAAAGTAAGTAACTAAGAGAGGAAACAAGCCCTAAAGGCCAGCTAATGCATGGGCTTACGTGATCCTTAAGACCGCAGACATGACATTACCAGTTCAGTTATAGACCCTTTATCAGCCATAGGAATCCTTTCAATGTACAAGTTAAGAAGTGCAGGAGCAAAACCCATTTGAGTTTCCACGAGAACATCTGTGCTGGTACTTTTGCAGTGAGGTTGAAATGGTATTTACTGTTGCTTTTTCCTCTCATTCAACCTTATACCTACTTTTATTTCAAAATAAATAAGGAATAGATAAATGCCTGGGCTTCTTAGCCTGTCCTGGAAAAAAAAAAAAACTTTTGTACTGTTCGCAGCAGACCTCAGTAGAGCTAGAGATGGGGACTCCAGATACGTTAACACTCTCATCAAACTTACACGACTTAACAAATTCAGCAAAATCCCTGCAAAACCCATAAATGCCCCAAATTCTGCTCATGCAAAAGATCAAAAGCTTAAATAATCAAATATATTTTGAGTGCTCCCTTCCACTGCATAGTGGTCATAGACAGTAAAATGCCAGTTAAATGACTGATTGCAGACAGGCATCTAGCTATCAATTAGGAGAGGGAGACTGCATGGAAACAAAGCGTGCCTAAAACTTGTTTCTAGTTTTAATTCAGCGATTGTCCAGGAAGCAAGGACAGAAGCCCACAGCTTCCCCCAGGCACACAAAACCATGCGCTGGCTCTCATTTCCCTGTGCTCTCTTGGCTCCATAACCTGCATTTCGGTTCTGCAGTGATGCAGTAAAAATTATGAAAAATCCAAACCAATACCCTCTCAAAATATTTCTTCCTTGTCACTCACTCTTCCTAACCATTTTTAACATTTTCTTTTCCTGTTTAAGTGCAACATCCTTATTATAAAAAACATGGTTCGAGGAAATGAGCAAAATATCTTAAGCACCTACTGCTAGAAAACCTTCCAGTCTTCCAGAGCAGACCAAATTTCCCTGAAGCACGTTCATTTCCAAACTCTCCCCCGGAATATGTGGAAGATAAAATCTTGCCTTAGTGGCAGTTTTGCTATTGACTCTGCTAAAGCAAGGATTACAGCCAGATTATAGATGATGACTGTTTAATTCCTACCAACGTTTGCCAGCTTAGTCAAGGTCACAACTCCGCATACACTTTTTCCTTTTCTGAAACATAGCAGTTGGTTTTCATCAACTTATGTTTTTAAACTCTGCAATGAAAAAGAAATATTTATGCCAGTAAACTCTCAAGAGTTTCAACTAGTATTCAGCTGCCAGCTCCTGGACTCCTGAGAATGCTCATTCCTTAACTTAAAATGTGCAGTTGGAGGTAGAGAGAAAACTAGCCATGGCTGCTCAGTTTTAAAGTACTGCTTTCAAAGACTGATCTCTTACTAATGTGGAAATGAACTGAGCCTGTGTAGGCCAGAAAAAAACCAAATGGTCAGATATTCAGGTGTGTACAAGATAAGAGGCTATCAGCAGCATATACAGAAGCTAGCAAATTGTACTGACTGTAGGCAGTCAAAAGAGTCAGTACATAGTAGTCATATGGTCAATATTTCTACTTTTCTTATTGACTTGTCTAATTTTCATCTGCAAAGCCTGACAAGAGAATATTTACTGCATCTTTTAATAAATGTTGCATTTTTTTTTTTGTCTCTGCAGCTTAACCTCTTCTTCCCTATCGTATATTGTCTATGTTCCCTTTTCCTGGTCATAGTTCCTCTCTACAGCGACACACTCAATTCCCTTATTGGCATTGGTATTGCCCTCTCAGGCATTTTTGGCACATGGTCCTGAAAACAAAACCATGCACCCCTGTGCAAAACAGTCCAGTATGTGGATTTATATGGGCACAAAATGAAGCATAGGAGGTTTCAGTTGAATATGAGGAAGAACTTCTTTGAGAGTGACAGAGCACTGGAACAGGCTGCCCAGGGGGGTTGTGGTGTCTCCTTCTCTGGAGATATTCAAAGCCTGCCTGGGCGATGTCCTGTGCAGCCTGCTCTAGGTGAACCTGCTTTAGCAGGGGGATTGGACTGGACGATCTCCCGAGGTCCCTTCCAACCCTTGCCATTCTGTGATTCTGTGATATGGTCCATGCACTTTTGTAAATCGTGAAACAATGATTTATTGGCCTGAGGGGTAGTTTCCACTCCTCAAATGCAGGCAATCTTGAAAAGCAAAACTTTAATATTTTTATTCAGTTTGAACTCACCTATCAGTCTGACAATTGAATGAAAATGTGATGAAATTTTGATTAAATGAGACTTTAATTATTGAGCTCCTTTTGCTTTAGCTATTTATAACACATGCTTAATCCAATTGATTAAGGTGTTTTTAGATTTTCCTAATATCTGTGTAGCGCTTTCAAATCCTCAAAATCCATATAGCTGCCTAAGATATATAATAACTTTGTCTCACACATTTTTGCTATGCATTACAGCTACAACAACAAAATATGTTCAGATGATCTTCTACTGTGCTCTCTCAGACCGGGACATAGACATGGAACCTACAGCAGCGAAGAGTAAATAGAGTTGCCTTGACATTGAGAGTTGCACCTTGACATTTTCTGTCTGGAGCAATTTTTATCCTTTGAAGTTCTCCCCGTGTCTGCAGAGATACTAAAGCACTAGCCACTGCACTAGGCATCAGTTTGATGTCTGTTAATTTGTGCTTGTTTTATAAACCACTCTGTTTTAAAGGAGTTTTTAAAAAAAATCTGGTTTATGATAGTGAGTTTTTATGTAACATTTTGAAACTATAAAGCACTGTATGAACAAACACTTATTGGTAGGTAAGTTCTAAACCTTAGATTAATTGTGAAATTTTAATATAAAGTATTAGGTCTAGTCACAATCCTAAAACATAAATTGATAAATCTAACAAAAGTATGAACAATAAAAATGCACTAAATTAAGGTAAAAACGAAGATACTAGAGATACAGGTTTTGCTTTTTGGAAGCCACAGCTTTCGAGCACTAAAATCACTTAAGTATCACAATCATAAAGCACAAAGAGGAAAGAAGACCTAGGGTGTAGTTTAGTTTGGCCAGTTCAGAACATCCCCGTGTGCTCTTCACACAGACGACACGCGCCTCTCTTACACTATAGCACCATTTTGATCCTGCTCTACAATTGTACGGAAACATTGTGCTTTAGCCTCATCTCTTACAAAGCCCTGGTTAACAACAGGGCCCGGTCCCAGACTGTATCAGGGCACAAAGAGAGCACAAACCGTACAAGACAATACCAAATGGAATGTGTCAATCTTTGTCTCCAGGAGTTCAAAGTTATGCTTGCTGCTGAGCTATGCGTTGCGCCAAGACAGCACGGAACCACCCTCTGAAGTTTTTCCTTGCAGGACCAAAGTTCCTAAGTGTTTTGAGACACCTGAGGTGACATCTCAGGTGGTAACAGGTGGCAGGCACTACAGGTAGTGTAACACAGGCTATGGACTAAGAGCATGCCCACAGAGAATTCTGAGCTGAGAAATTCTTTCTTTGTCTGTCTTTTGCCAAAATCTTTTTTTACATGAATCCGTTAACTTTCTGGGTGTGACGCACAAGCCTTCATTTTCCTTCTCTCTGGACAGATGGAATGTAGTAGTCAGATGCAAGGTTATAAATGTGAATAATGTTACTGAAATTCTCAACAGGCATTGGAATCTCAGAAAAGTTAATGTGCTTGCTAATTTTTCACTCCTTACAACTATAGACGGAAGTTATTGTCAAATATCTATTGTCAAATATCTAAAGCAAGTCATAGCTGATGAAGTATTTAAATAAACAAACATATGATCCTTGGCAAATGCTATAGTTGTTTGGTTTTAAAGATTAAAAATAATATTGCCAATGACATTTGCCCTACTTTACATCTCACAAGTTGCTTTTCCAGGAGAGCAGAGAGGCTCTTATCTGTGTTCTCTGTAACACAACAAAATAAGCACTTATGGAAGGAAAAATTTCTGGTTACTCCAGGCGGGACTCTTGCTCACTGCAGTTGAGCAAGCCTTTACCCAAACACTTTCTTGGTCTAAGAGTCATCACAGGTTTTTTACATTATTCACAGATGTTCAATTATGCAGTCAAACAATGAACACCTTTACCTTTTTAAAGATGGCATCTTGGCATCCAGGGTAAGTAACTGGCCATTACATAACAGAATATAAGGAGTGGGCTGGTTTACATCTACTTTGCCAGCTGGCATCTCTGCAGTGGGACTGGGGTATGGATAACACTGGAAGCCTTTGGAACACGTAGCCCATGGAGGTGCAGGCTGTGGGGACAAGAGACCCTGGAGAACAGCCCACCTGCAGAGCTGGGGGAGGGTCCTTCAGGGACAAAAGATGGAGCAACACAGTACTTGGGATTAGTATCAGCCCTTCTTTAGGAATCAAGAAAATACAGAAAAACAGAAGTTGGTATTGATAGGGGAAAGGCTAATTATCAGCCACAAAAAGTCTGAAGGTGTCTGGGCTTTGCATGAGCCTGAAGAGCTGTAAGAGCTGTTGTGTACTCCCTGGCTACAGAGGTGAAGAAATGCCCTCACACATTGGGTAGGACAAGCATATTGACTTGTGAAACAACCTGAGAGAAGCACAGTCAGAGAGTGGCCCAGGTCACAGCTGTCACAGGACAAAGTGCCTTTGGCACATGTGTGACTTGAAAATGTAAACACTTGCTAAGAATCTTCTCTTGAAATTTACCTTCATTGTGTAACAGGAACCTCAGGAGTATTGTTACACAGTCTCTGAATCCGGAGTACTACATCTGTCAAGTCCCTCTTCACTAGCTGATAACTCAGCAGGTTTTGTAAATCTTCCCCTTTTTTTTCTGCAGGATTCAGTTTTGACTTATGAGGAGTGGCAGCCAAGCAGCTAGCTGAAGCACTATAATTTTTCAAGTGTCTCAAAAACTCAAAAATTAAAAAAAAAAGTAAATGAGGAAAATAAAATGCAAACCTAAACAAGATGCCTCACAATAACAGGAGAATAACTTCTTTGTCCTGTACATCAGGACCCTGGGATATGACCACAAGAAATTAGAAGTGCTTATTGAGGAACACACATTTAATGTAATGGATGTCACTGAAAAACATGAAAGACAAGTGGGCTACTGAAATGTCTGGTTCTTAGCTACCTGGAAAGATCACTCAAAGGAAGGGACTGGAATTTGGTTTACATGACCGTGGTTTGGAAAAGGGAGAGGTCAACATAAAAACAAATGACTGTGAGTTGATGCTCTTCTAACAGGAAGAATAAATGAGAATTAATTGGTTCATGCAATCAGTCAAAACCACAGTAGGAATTAGTAGGTGCTTAACAAGCTGAGCACCCAAAATGTGCTGTGTGTCAAGTGATGGAACTGAATACCCCTCAGTATACAAACAGAACAAAGATTAATGCAGCAATGTATTTATTTAGTGCTTAGAAATGTTCATTTCACAGGCTCAAAACCAACTGTGAGGCACACTTGCTGGAGGGAGGGCAAAGAGTTTAAATTGGAAAAAAAAATGCTTTGGGATGTTTAGGAACATTCTATCTACATGCAGAAACCAGAAAATAAGAAAGGAGCATGCTCAGATTTACAACTGTTCTAAATCCTTCCTCTTTAGAGAGGAAGTGCAAAGAGTAATTTAGAAACAGAAAAAAAGGCAAATGTGATGATAAAGACCATCCGTTCAAGAGAAGCTGCTGAACAAGACGCCTGACCTATTGAGATGTGCTTCGACAAGGGCACAAAAGAAGCATTTCAGAACCTGGTTGCAATGCCATGGGGTGTGCTGGGATCAAAATGTGCTCATGATGATGATAACACCTTTCTTCTGATCAGCCATCGCTCTTGCCCACACCACGCCATCCCACAAGGAAAGCTGCAAATTCACTTTTCTCTTGCTATTTCAGGAGTTGGGCCCTGTCTGGCTCAGCATGTGCGTGGGCACGGAAGCAGAATTTAAAATTGCCCGTGGAGTTACATTTGACTCCACAAGAGGGAGAACTCCTTTGCTTGATGCTCTCCTGAAAGGAGGCCTGTTCTTTTGAGACCTTCTGATCAGAGCAGCTGAATCAGAGCGATGTGTATATTCCGGCCCACAGCAAAAGTCCTGAGAAGGACAGGATTAGCTCCAGTGAAGACTGCCAGCTACTTATTATGAATAATGCTGTACAACATCCTGCTGTAAATTCAAATGATGATGAGGTGGAAGTTCAAGCATTCCTCTTTACTTACAGGATTGCCTTGCTGTCTATATCAGAAGACAGATATTCTCATACTGGCTGTTTCCTAGATATAACAGCATATATTAATACCTAATTCAAAAGGATGTTGAACATCCTTTTCACAACTTCCACATTAAGCGTAAATAATGAGCAAGCTAAAAAAATTAAAAAATTAAAACCCATGGGTTGAGATAAAGACAGTTTAATAAAGCAGCAGAGGAAAATAATCATAATGATGATTATGATGGTGATGATAACAATAATAATAATAATAATAATAATAGAATATACAGAATATACAAAACAAGTGAAGCACAATGCAATTGCTCACCACCCACTGACCAATGCCCAGCCTGTCCCTGAAGAGTGATTGATGCCCTGCAGCCAACTCCCCCACAGTTTATAAATTGAGCACGATGCCATATGGTCTGGAATAACCCTTTAGCCATTTGGGGTCACCTGTCCTGGCTGGGCCCCCTCCCAGCTTCTCGTGCACCTGGCAGAGCAGGGGAAGCTGAGAAGTCCTTGGCTAGTCTAAGCCCTACTTAGCAACAACTAAACCATCAGTGAGTTATCAACATTCTTCTAGTACTAAATCAAAACACAGTGCTATGCCAGCTACTAGAAAGAAAATTAACTCTATCCCAGTCGAAACCAGGACAGGTTTGCATGGCAAGGGTTTGGTAGCAGGGGGCTACAGGGGGGGCTTCTGTGGGAAGCTGCTGGAAGCTTCCCCCATGTCTGATAGAGCCAATGCCAGCCGGCTCCAAGACAGACATGCCTCCGGCTGAGGCC
>NW_009259600.1:333207-339268 GCF_000687185.1 Egretta garzetta
CAGGGAGGCCCACGGGGGAGCAGATCCCCACCTGCAGCCCGGGGAGGACCCCACAGTCCTCCACAGTGGGGGAATGAGGTTTTAAGAGTTATTCTTACTTCTTGGTATCCTATTCTGGTTTGATTAATAATAAATTAAATTAATTTTCCTCAAGTCAAGTCTGTTTTGCTCATGATGGTGACTGTTGAGTCATCTCTCCCTGCCCTTGTCTCGACCCACAAGCCTTTTGTTCTATTTTCTGTCCCCTGTCCAGCTGTCCTCCACAGTGGGGGAATGAGGTTTTAAGAGTTATTCTTACTTCTTGGTATCCTATTCTGGTTTGATTAATAATAAATTAAATTAATTTTCCTCAAGTCAAGTCTGTTTTGCTCATGATGGTGACTGTTGAGTCATCTCTCCCTGCCCTTGTCTCGACCCACAAGCCTTTTGTTCTATTTTCTGTCCCCTGTCCAGCTGAGGGGGAGAATGGGGCCACCTGGCACCCAGCCAGGGTCAGCCCATCACATTAGGTCAAATCAGTTGCCTGTTGACCTCCTGCCAATATGATGTCAGTACATGGGCAGCTATGGCCTTTGTTCTATATATACATATATTTGTTATTTTTCCATATCACTCTGTTGAATTCACTTCTGCTTTAAATGCCTTCTAGAGTAATCCCCTAGCTCTGCCCGCTTAGTGGAATACCAAGCCACCCTTGCCTTTCATCTCAGTTTATTATATCCATCTGCTGCCAGTAATTCTCTTGACACATTAAGGTACTCTGAATTAGCTCCTGCCAATAATAGCTTCAAGTGAATAATATGCACAGAGCATGCAAGATCTCTACAAGCAGTTGCCAGCAAAATGTAGCAAGTGGAGAAGGCTATGTAGGTTTCATATACCTTTCTTCATTTTGCTTATTTTTCTCTCTGTCAGAGCACCTGTATTAGTCACAGTGCTTGCTACAAATCTGGACGGTAAAGAGATGTGTATTGACCTACTGACCTCACTCCATATATCTCAGCTATTCATTCTCCAAAATGTGTTAAGTAGTAGCAGACTTGATGCTGTTCCCAATTCCCATTTGTGCCCCCGTTTGTCAGCTGTGCAGAGCTTCTGAGCCCTGTTAGGTTGCTCGTTAACAGCGTGGGGGCACTTGGGTCATTTATGATAGCATCACCTCACACCCTCGTGCGGCATGAGCTTTGCCTCTTCCTCCTTCCGTGGGACACACGTTTAGGCAGGACTGTTTGGACCCGCTGCAACCGAGGAGGAAGTTACTGATGCTGAAGCAATTTCAGTTGACCCAAAATGTACCTCCTCACCTTCTGTGTGACTTTGGCTGCCACCAGTACATCAGCCCCGGCTTCAGATATTATGTTGGCTCCTATTTAGCAACAGATGCCAGTGAGCAGGATTTATTCCTGACATTCACTGTAACTGATAGATCAAATCCCAGGTATATTAAACATTGAATTGAGACCTACAAGTCACTAAGGTGTTTCTGCTTCTCCAGGACAGTGCAGATTACCAGACTTCATGTGTGTTTTGGTACAAGAGAAGTGATCTAACTTTCTAAGAGCTTTGAGGCCTTTTGGAGATTAAGGTTTATTCAGTAATCTATATAATCTATATAATCTGATTCTTGCCCTAGGTAAGAATTTGGCCGTACAACAAACTTTCAGAGACCATCAGACCACTGTCAGACAAGCCTTAGATGTTGCTGTAAACCTCCTCCCCTTTTGGGGGTGTCAGGAGCAGCAAAGAATGACGAGAAGTGAGGAGATAAAAACTGTAGAATAAAAAAAAATGATGTTTATTCTGTTCAGAAAACAGCAATTCTTTTCTTCCACCATAAAATGCTAAACCAAGAAAAGGAACCAAGTACCTTGCACACTCAAGCCATAGGTTTATTTCTCCAAAAGACTGGACACTAGAAACCAGGTAAGACCAAACTGCCCAGGAGAGGTTCAGGGAATCACGAGGAGAAATGTGACCATGATTTTATCCCTTCTCCTCTGTTAGACTGACTTGTCTTCCTACAATTTACCAGGACAAACTAGGTAAATATTTTGACTTTGAATGCAGAAAACATTTACTTTTGCAAACAGCTTCACAAGTAACCTAGCTGCTGCCTGGCGACTAGTCATGTAGTAAATGACTGTCAAAACAGGTTTAAATTGTGGGACTGTGGGGCAGAGAAAAGCACCCAGGAAACTATTTCGTTTTGCTTTAAGGCATTTCATGAGCTGACTACACGAAGTATCTGGTTTAATGAGTCATTATGAGAAGCATGCTACCATAGTACTGGATGCAACCTACAAATAAACAGCGTAAAGATTGCTAAAAGCCATGCTGGCTTTACTGGAACTACTCCAGCCTTCCTCAGCCATGCATTCTCTCAGAGTAACACTATTTTAGGTTAGGGGTGAATGGCGTTAACTGATCTTCACATATCAATATGACAAGATTTCGTCTGACCAATTCACAGTGGATGAAAAGTATTACAGTCAATGGAGATTTGTAATTAATGTTACCTGAGGATTTATCCATCTTTGCTTTTTTTATTTTAGAAACAAAATGGGCATTTTCCCCAAGTCTTTCTGTGCATACTAACTTACTTTCCAATGGACAGTAAGAAAAGGAGAATAAATAACCCAACGTCTCTCTCTCGGAGAGCTTGAGATTTTCTTACAGGCTGAATGAATCTGTCACCAGTCTGTCCCTCTCCCCGGTGGTGCAGTCCTACCACCACACAGGGACCGAAAGCGCTGGTGCTCTCTGGCATGTCAGACATTTCAGGGGAGTGGACTGAGTTGGTTCAGTTGTGTCTTGATTTTTTTAACAGGTCACCTTTTGTTTCCCCCTGCTTTTTCCTAGTTCCTGAATCTCTCCTCATTTCCCAGTAATATGGACTCAGCAAGCTTTCTAGTGAGGCCATCAACACTAATCAAGCTGGTGATCAGAGCGAATTTCCTGAGAACTGCCACCCCTTTCCCTTCACATCATAAGTGACGTTACACAGAAACAAAATGAGCCTCGCTGGATCCAAGAGAAAGGGCTTCATAAACTGTACATGAGCACAGCTACACACTGCAGCGTTGAGTGGCTTTTGGTGGCACCTCAAACAGCCCGTTCTGAACCCTCCAGGAAGACACTAACAAACTTCCCTGTATGTCTCAGATGCCCTGAGAGGTCCATAGGAAGAGTTCGATGCCTGTGCACCAGAAGCTGCTGTAATTATCAGCCTGGAGAAGGGCAAATGAAAGGTTACAGTGCGTGAGCCTGCAGTAAATGTCCACACACAGAACTATGCAAAGACACATGTTAGAGGTGAAATACATTAGCCAACCTGTTTAATTTCTATTTTAATGGACAGACTTCCACTTCCAAATGCCAATCTGATTTTAGATATGATCTAGATATGCCACTGAAAACTGTGTCATACTTAACAGACAAAAACCCCCATAACCCTGTTTCCAGGGCAGAATGAGGTATGAAACAGAAAAGGAAGAGAAACAACATAGAGGGGATGCTGGGATTCACCAGTTTCATCACAGTTTGCTTGGAGACTCCTCAGCATGCCCAGAAACCAAACCCAGTAAGTTAAGCTTTCTGACAGGGGTTTCTCAGGGATATAAGTCCACCACAGAGAAATGGTTCCTGGGTTTCAGTTATTTTCTTACTTTCCCTTCTCCTCAAGCCCCTGTCTCTTTATGTTGCATATATACTTCCACTGCAAATAGCATGCAAAAAGGATGAGGGCACAGCCTCAGGTATTGACTTCAACTTAATTTTCACCGTACTAACACCCACATTGCCTTTCTTGCCTAAGCCCTTTCATGGGCTTAGCCAATTGTGCCTGTGAGGTCTGCGTTCACATTAAGGCTGAGTTTTCATCCAGCTCAAGCACACCCAAGGCACCACAGGTGATTTTGATGTCTGGGGATCTGACACATAACCTGTGTGAAGACAAGCAAGTCATCTACCTCTTTCTAAGCCTTGTCTCTTTAAAATCATGGTAACAGGATTCTCCGCTTCACAGCAAGATTGTTCAAGCACATAACTTAAAGATGTGACAATGCTTAAATATTTCAATAATAAGACTTTAAGATGTGCTTTTTTTAGAGCTGTCTAGCCTGTAATACGTCAGCCAGACTTTTCTAAACCTTCATGTAATATTGAGGATATAGTTTAGCATTAATTTTTCCCGCTACTGTCAGTTGCATTATGGAAAAGCTACAAATTCCACTTGATTTCAAAAGGTTTATAGAATAGTAGCAGTCCTATTTTACACTGCTGAGTGTTTCTAGAAGGAACATGTGGTGTGGGATACCTAGAAAGGCAGCTGTAATTTTGTACGCACACTTTCGGTACCCACGCTGCATCTTTCTGTCACTATGGAGAAAGACAAGAAAAGATATTTCTCAGTACAGAGACTAACACAGCACTTAAAAAAAAAAAACTATGCCAAATCCAAAGTCTTTCCCCTTTTGAGGACATTCTGGCAACAATCGCCTGGGTGATGAGGGGCAAGATGAGGGGAGAAGGCTGCTCCTCAGCAGGATGATGCTGCCCTGCTGCAGTGGTGCCAGGAGCGCAAAGGGAAGCCCTGGTCCCTCACCCTTGGTTGTGGTTTAACCCATCAGGCAGCTGAACAGCACCCAGCCGCTCTCTCACTCCCCCCGCTTCCCAGTGGGATGGGGGAGAGAATTGGAAAAAAAAGGTAAAACCCATGGGTTGAGTTAAAGACAGTTTAATAGAACAGCAGAGGAAAAGAGTAATAATTATCGAATATACAGAATATACAAAACAAGTGATGCACAATGCAATTGCTCACCACCCACTGATGGATGCCCAGCCTGTCCCGAGCAGCGATCACTGCCCCCTGGCCAGCTCCCCCCAGTTTCTATACTGAGCACAATGCCATATGGTCTGGAATAGCCCTTTGGCCAACTGGGGTCAGCTGTCCTGGCTGTGCCCCCTCCCAGCTTCTTGTGCACCTGGCAGAGCAGGGGAAGCTGAAAAAAAAAGTCCTAGACTAGTCAAGGCACTGCTTAGCAACAGCTAAACCATCAGTGAGTTATCAACATTCTTCTCATACTAAACCCAAAACACAGCACTGTGCCAGCTACTAGGAAGAAAATTAACTCTGTCCCAGCTGAAACCAGGACATCCTGCTTTCACTAGTCATTAACAAAGTTTCCCCAATTACAGTCCTTGCCCGTTTCTCAGAAAGTGATGGGGCAGAGGGGACGACGACACTAAACATCATCAGCTTACATCAGCTGCAATCATTGCAGTCCTACGATTTCTCAGAGCTCCCCAAAAATGCCAGCATTGCCATCTGGTACCTCCCACATTGTAGGTTTTACATCCTGTTGACATCCATGGCATTTCTATCTGTCACTCTGCCACTGTATTATTTAAATTCCGGGGCAGAGACAGGATGGGGATTGACATCAGTTTAGCCTCTCATGTGTTTCGGAAGATGTATCAGCACAGGCTAAGGTGGGGTAACGCAGCCTCCTTGAATAGAGTGCAGGCCACCCATTTCTGCTCATGGTTCAGAAGAGGGCGCTTTTGCAAGACCAGATCCTTAGAAACAGGATGTAGGGCAAAAGCTTGTGACAGTGAGTCACCTTCATGCCTCCAACACCCTGGCCTCAAGCAGAGCTGACGTTCAGTTGCTCTGTGGCTCTATCACATTGCTTTAGCAGAATGAAAAAGGCTGTAACAGAGACATGGTCACTAGGAAATAATCAGCTGAGAAGGATTTCTCTCTGTGAAGTAGGGTCATGATATATGTTTCTTGCCCCTAGGTGCACTATAGGGCACTACCAGAGAAAGGCTGTGCTCTGGGTACCAGAGCAGCCCTGTGGTGCCAGGAGCATCTGAGGATAAATGACAATAGCTTGAGCATGGATGAAGGTGATAGCTGAGTAGACCAGGCAGCAGCTGTGTTGAGGATATCATCTGGTAACAAGTGGCATTCCCCAGGGCTCAGGTTTGGGCCCAGTTCTGTTTAACACCTTTATCAATGACCTGGATGAGGGGATTGAGTGCACCCTCAGTAAGTTTG
>NW_009259600.1:339397-361040 GCF_000687185.1 Egretta garzetta
GGCAGGAATAGTGTGGCCAGCAGGAGTAGGGAAGTGATCGTGCCCCTGTACTTGACTGGTGAGGCTGCACCTTGAATACTGCGTTCAGTTTTGGGCCCTTCAGTTCAAGAAAGGCGTTGAGTTGTGTCTCCAGAGGAGAGCAACAAAGCTGGTGAGGGGTCTGGAGCACAAGTCTTCTGAGGAGCGGCTGAGGGAACTGGGGTTGTTTAGCCTGGAGAAGAGGAGGCTGAGGGGAGACCTTATTGTCCTCTACAACTGCCTGACAGGAGGCTGTAGTGAGGTGGGGGTCAGCCTCTTCTCCCTGGTAACAGGTGATAGAACGAAAGGAAATGGCCTCAAGCTGTGCCAGGGCAGGTTTAGTTTAGACATTAGGAAAAATTTTTTAACTGAAAGGGTTGTCAAGCACTGGAACAGCCTGCCCAGGGAAGTGGTCAAGTCCCCATCCCTGGAGGTATTTAAAAGACAGATGTGGTGCTTAGGGAGATGGTTTAGTGGTGGGATGTCAGTGTTAGGTTAACAGTTGGACCTGATGATCTTAAAGGTCTTTTCCAACCTAAACTGTTCTATGATACTATGATTCTGTATGAAGGTGGATAGTAGTAGCCTTCTGCACAAACATGTCAGATACTCAGCATCCTACAGCCAGAGCAAGAATATTCAGAGTCTGACATCTATCTGGATACAAATAATCCTAACTGAGTAACTCCTGCATTGATAGACCAGAGGCTGACAGTCCCTAAGCAGTGTGAGATTTGTGCTTGCGCTGTTCAGCTCTGGGCACTGCCTCTGGGGGACAAGGGAGGACAGCAGTTCTTTGCTACTGGTATTGTCTTAACTTATTGTTCAAAAATCAGAAATCAGGCTCCCAAATAAATAAACCTAAAAAAATCCCCATGAGATCTAAAATTGCAGTGTTGAATTCTTCTTCTGTCAGGCCTTTTAGTTTCTCTGTTTATACTTCAGTTGCATTTCAAACTTTCCTCTGCAGTAATGAGGCACAGAAAGGGTATTTGTTCAGGTAGGTTTGTTCTTCTATTAGTTGTTTTTTGGTTTTAAAAGGAGGGAGTCCTACAGAATCAAGTTAGGGTTTAACACCAAAAACATGGAACAGTTTAAAGTGAGAAATACAATTAACAGATGTTATCAATTACCTTCATTCAGAATCACAGAATGTCAAGGGCTGGAAGGGACCTCGGGAGATCATCTAGTCCAATCCTCCTCACTTGAGAGTGATTTTACTTTATACAACAATATTAAGGACAGCAATTTCTTTTCACTGCCTCCTTTTTCCCCTCCTCCCCCTCAAAATTGCTGTAGTGACTTGTCCTAATTAAGTTTGAATGAATTCTTTATTATGTTCCCAGATTTTCTGTGGTCAGATCACTGAACCTGCAAATTATAATTGCAGGTTTGGTGCCCATGCAGACTGATCATTATAATTGGTACCTGCTACCCCCCTTTTAGTTTTTATTATAGCTTTACTCAAGGAAGCTAAGACAGTTCCATTTTAGGAATAAATAGAATACACTGTCCTAAAAGAACCATGTTAGTCTTCCAAATGCATATTGCATTCATGTTTAACTTTTTAAAAGAGAATCTGCTGAGTGGTATCTGGGTAAGTGTGGTAAGAATTAGACCACAGTTTGAAATAAAACCAATACTTCTAAGCATATTAGAAATGGACCAAAAATCAAATCAATGTTAATGGGGCCAGTATGAGTTATTCTAGCTGAAAATCTGACCAAAGATATTTTGAAGAGGCAGCTCTGCCTCACCATTGCATCAGTAAATCGAGTCCTCTTCCCTGAAAAGATGAATGATGGGTGGTACAGATGTCTTTGCAGTTAACTTACCTTCCTTGCAGCTTTCCCTATCACGAAGAGAGCTGTTTGAGACCTGAGCTAATGATTTGGTAGGAATGCCCTGCAATGCAGATAAAATTCCAACCCAGTTGATCTGAGTTTGCTCTCAGAAGGAAAGGATGAGCAGAAAAGTGAAAGACAGCTCTCTAACAGTCAAACTCCAAAAGCCTGTGGGTTGTGTTTAGAAAAGTGCATATGTCCTGGATATGTATGCAAGCTTCTTGCCCCTGTAAGGCTGAATGACAAACACCATTAAAAACTGCCACTTCTTTTTCAGAAAAATCATGCTTCAGACATGAAGTTTCAGACATGAAAAATAAATCTAGTAGTCTTCACAGAACTTGGTTAAAGTTTTATTTGGTAAGCATTTAAGATTTTTTTTTTCATTCACTCTGAACTCAGGTAAAAGGGTAGAAGAGAAATTACTGAATTAGAAAATTATTTTGAGCTGTGATATTTTTTAATTACCAGCACATCACTGATGCTGGATAAAAATAGAACCACATTTTCATCTGCTATAAATGGCAGAAGTTAATACAAATTGACACTGCTCTATTGCCACTTAATAGTCTTGTATAACCAGGACATGAGGAAGTAATTTACAACATTTTTTATTCTTGTCTTTGACTGCATTTCATTCCTAATAGCACCTAGAAAACAGCTTAAAGGTTTTAAAAGGTTATTGACTTAGCATCTGTACCTATAGTCCTTTACTGACCTAAGTCAATAGTCAGTAGATGTTTTGCTCTGATTTAATTCCAAACTTTTTTCTCTGTCAGACCTAGCCTGACAATTTTGCTCTGCATTCTCATTCCTGAGAGTATGCCTGTATTTTATATTTCTGTCTGTATTCACTCTTATAGTGCGAACTTGCCAATGGAACGGAGAGTTGCCAAGGCCTCCTACAGCCCTCACCAGCGCGTCGTTCCCAGCAGCAGGACTCTCTTACTTAGTTCTGCACAGGCTTGATTCAGGTGGGGCTTTTCCTGCATACTGCTGTTGAGACAGGCAGTTAATCCTACTGGTGAAATAGTTCTTGGTACCAGCACTAGCTCTGCCCTGTGGCCGTTTTATGTAGTGTATTCCCAGGCTAGTGTCGCTTTCTCAGTGCAGTCGTAACAGGGACATTCTGCAACTCATCCAGCAGAGTCCAGCAAAGCAGTACTATTTTCTCCCTTCCACATTTCCTTTTTTCTCCAGCTATTCTCCTCCCTTCCTAGGGAGCTTGCAAGGAAAATTCTTTACCTGTTTTTCCTTCCATTCCATTCCTGGTTTGCTAATTCCTCCTTGCTGCTGCCCTGATGATCGCCAGCTAACACACTATTCCCTTTCTTGCCGTACTTCAGCCTCCTTCCACCCTTTCACCCAGTCTTGTTTATAAGCTCTGTAGGATATGAAAGTCTCCTGTTCAGTGTTTGCACAACATATTGCACTTGTGATCACTGGTGATTGCTGCAATGCTATTGTTTATAATGCACGTGGTCATCCTAAGCTATTTGCAAGTTCAAAAGTTCCCTATTTTATTGCATATTCACAAACTTTCAACTAGAAAGCATCCCTGATGGTTGTTGTAACCATGACTTCACACCACAAAAATAACAAGTGACTCCAATGGAGCAAACTGTTTCCATTGGTGATTATACTGCTTTAAAAGCATAGAGACCCTCTTGCATCAGAGAATATGTCTAGATTGTCTAGATTCATTTAAAGCTGTAATAGTACACTGCCAAGCCTTTCACAATGGGCAACGTGCTAGAATAATAAAAATCAGAGTGGGGCATGAGGTCTGCTGGAAAGTTTATTTTAATTGTTGTTACCTAAGGGGCAGCCAGGTCCCAAGAACAGAAAACCTTCAGCAATGCTGGGGAAGGGGGCTTTCCCACAACCACTGGCACAGGGCAGAAAGTTTCCTTTCTCACCCAGGCAGGGCCACTGCTGGGACCAGATGAAAGGCAAGCAATGGCAGCCTGGAGAGGGCCAGGTGGGGAAAGCCCAGCTGCCAGGGGAGAAGGAGCAACTGGGCTAGCAGGTCCCCACGAATGAGCCACACAACCTTACTAGCCCTTGTTGGAAATGGGTGGCTGCCCCAATCCAGATAAGAGCATTCAGAATAGATCTACACCCTAAGAAGAGCCATGTTATTTAAAATTAATTAAAATACAAATTAATGAAGCCAGACTTGTGCCAATAAATGGTAAAAACTGGCTAAGAAAGGCCTGATATCCACATGTCGACAATACAGTTCCCTTCAGAAAGAAGTAGGCTGCTAGGTCACGGAGCTTGGTTTACGGATTGTATTGACACTGGCTCATTCAACTAATTAAAATCCTCATTAGTGATCTTAACTGAAAATCTGCTGTTTTCAGGTCAGGCGTCTGCCTGCGTTCATTTGTCTGACCCTGGGGTTAAAGCTCAGGGACTCGGCAGCAGAAAATAGCTCTTCCCAGCTATCTCACCCTCTTCTGGTGCGTCCTTGACAAGAGACTTGATCTGTTTGACTTTCTTTGCCAGGATGTAAATGTGAAGGCAAGGACTTCCCACTTGTCAGACACACAGAACCTAATTTCCTAGTATTTGAAAAATAAGGCGTCAGAGAAAAAGGGATTAGTTTTATTTATTCAGTCATTGGCATTAGTCTGAGCAGTTTGTGAGCATAAACAGGGTGACTGGGTAAGTACCCAGAAGACTTTATGTTGCAATAGATATTAAGCTGCATACACACAAGTGATAAAAGCGCTCTAAAAACCCATGACTGAGGTCAATAGCAGTAATACTGTTGTGTGCAGGCAATACAGACCTGCTTGATTAAAAAAGGAGAGCGGAGGACTTGCACAGGACTGTGTATGAACACTGTTAGAAGTCAAGTACTGAGTCACCAGCTTCCCTTAGCCACACTGATCAAATAAGTTTTCCTTGGCTTCCTATGTCTTTAAAGGTCTGAACACACTTGTGTTCTTTAGGTAATCACAGAATCACAGAATGGCAGGGGCTGGAAGATGATCCAGTCCAATCCCCCTGCTAAAGCAGGCTCAGACAGAGCAGGTTGCACAAGACATCATCCAGGCAGGTCTTGAATATCTCCAAAGAAGACGACTCCAGAACCCCCCTGGGCAGCCTGTTCCAGTGCCCTGTCACCCTTAAAGTAAAGAAGTTTTTCCTCACGTTCAACTGAAACCTCTTATGCTTCAGTTTGTGCCCATTGCCCCTTGTCCTGTCACTGGGCACCACTGAGAGAGTCTGGCTCCATCCTCATGACATCCACCCTTAAGATATTTGTAAGTATTTATGAGATTCCCCTCTCAGTCTTCTCGTCTTCAGGACAAACAAGCCCAGCTGCCCCAGCCTTTCCTCACAGGGGAGATGCTCCAGTCCCCTCATCATCTTTGTTGCCCTCCTCTGGACTCTCTCTAGGAGTTCCTCGTCTGTCGAACTGGGGAGCCCAGAACTGGATGCAAATGGGTTCACAGTATTGTGTTTCTGCAGTGCGCTTCACGACTTCTGCTTTTAAAGAGATTTTTCGGAGCCACGTATACTAAATACAACTGCTAAGATTCGTGCTGTTTGAAACAGATCAATCTCTGTTAAATAAGCTGAATGTGCCTAATTAAAACAGAAATGGTAAAGTTTATTCCACCTACCTCCTTCCCATTCTTTTATGAACAAAATTTAAACTGTGTCTAAGAATATTTGATAATTCTGTTCCTGTAGTGAAAACCTGATCTTATTATCTTGTCACCAAGGATGTTTTGCAGATTGTTTGACCCATATTTGAATATGTGTAGTTTACAGCTGCAAACACAAAAAACAAAATAGTGAAGAAATCTTCCCTTCCTTTTTAATTACTATATGGCTATAAAGCATGACATCTCTTTAAACACTGCTGACTAATATTCCATTTTCTAATTAAGAATTATTATCAGCTCCCCCTTTTAATAATGGGAAACTGCTAGTGTAAATTAAACTTGTATAGTAAATAGCTTTTTAGCTGTTGCTTTACTGGAATTGTATAGTACTCTCAGCTAATAACAAAACTACATGGTTTTCCACAACATATGTCTCCACTTGGAAAGAATGGAAAGATTCTGGTAGAGCCGGATGGAAAAATACAGAAAATACCGTGGGAAGATTTGTCGTGAAAGAAGACATAATTTTTAAACAAAATATTTCTGCTCAGAGGAGTTGGTATTTTGAAACCCAACTATAACGTACAGGTTGCAAGAGCTCTTATTCTTAAAAAAGTATCTCCTAAATGCTGAGAACACCAGCACACTACAATACAATTATTAAAATTCTCAGGCTTTTCCATGTTCCTTGTGTTGTTGTAGGACGGAAAAAAAAGGAAAGACATTTTGGGGAATGTATTGTCCTAGCTGTAGATAAGAAAGTTTCACAGTATGAAATTATTTGGATGTGGCTGACTTCTGGTGAGAAGCAGAGAGTAACACACACACTTCAGGGTCAGGAAGCACTAGAGATTAAGAGCTGCTGCAGCTCCCCATGCTACATTTTTAATATTATTATACTTTCCCGTGAAGAAGTTACTTCTTCATCTTCCTCAAATCCATGGTCTGCCCAGATTTCATCCCTCCTTATAACTCTAAGTTATAATAACCAATCAACCCTCAGAAAAAGAGCTTCCCAAACTTAGCCCCAAACTGGAAGTTCCTGTGGTTGGTAACTGGAGGGTGCCGAGATCCTTCCCTCAGATGTCACATAGTGAGGCCAGTTTCACTGCCATTTGCAAAATGACTACTAGCTCTTTTCTCTTGTGTTCCACTGAGGACTACAACAGTTTTGTGGAAGTCCTCCTACAAAGCGCTGCCATCCCCAAACAGTGAAGAATTACAAGTGCTTATAGCACCACTTCAATAAATCTTCCAAGGTTTAATAATAAATAATATTGTTAATATTACTCATTTTAATACTAATGTTAGAAGCATCACAAAGGCAAACTACCCGCCTGCACTATGTATTCGACGGAACTCTAAAGACTCCCTCTTGTGGAGAACTTGGTCATGTAAGGGCAGAATATACATCTGGAGAGTCAAGGAACAAGGATCGGAGGAAAACTTTTGGCAGAAAGAGAAAACATCTTGGGACAGCTTTATAACAAACCAAAGAGAACTACTGGATTATAAACCATTACCCAAATAGAGGAGGCATTTCTTGGAAAAGGCCAAAGTACTATATACAGTTGTCTGTTTATTTAGACACAGATTGGATTCCCTACAGAGAACAGGACAGTGTGGGCTGTTAACTTAAACAGTATAGACACTGTATTTCAGCATTGCTGGTAGTCATCAAGAATGACCGTAAGTAATAGAAGAGAAAAAGGTCAAGATGTAGATGAGGTTAATGTACGTTAATGATGATCATACATGGATCATCATGTTGGGCTCCTAACTAAACAAAAAGGCTTAGGGAGTAGGTTAAATGCAACGCTATTAGCAAATCCTCCCCCACGGAGTGATTCAATCAGTTGCATAAATGTCATTTTAACTATAGTGCAATCAACATACTCAACACACAGTGACGCAGACCATACAAAAGCTAATGTTAGCATCATTTATCCTCTTTTCTTGCCATTAGGACCTGTTTTTTAAAGGGTAAGGGTATATTCTTTTTGTGTGTATATATATATTATACACATTTTATCGGACTGACTGCCATGAGTAGAAAAGCAAGACAAACTGTCAAGTATGCCCAGTGATGAAATAGTGGAGTGGTAGCAGAATATCATCAAGCTCTTACACATCCTTCCCACCTGCAATTTCATGTACTGGAACCTACACACATGCAATCATTGAAAGATTTATTAGAAGACAATCCTATTTTGAAATAGTGCTCTCCAGAACCACCCTAATTACACAGGCCCCAACCTCACTAAACCCGTTATGAGAAGCAAGCTGCCCGTGGCCAAAACAAACTAAATATATTTAGGCCCTTCCCAAGTACAGAATGTAACCAGCATCTCTCCACTACCAGCACAATAAACACCCTTTAACACAGAATGATCAACTCCTACGCCTGTGCTTCTGGGGACACAGCACATTTCATCGAGTGCATCAAGTGATCTCAGGGTAACTGTGCAGGTGAAACTAAGCGACCGCCGGGCACCAGGAGGAATGAGCATATACAGGCGGTAAAGGGCAGAAGAGCCCAGTTATCAGGGAGAGAACATTTCTTAGGAAACAATCACTGCGTTTTGAATGTCTTAGTCCTCAGCCCCAAGGAATCCTAGAACATTTTCCAAAGAAAAGCTTGGGTGCTTTCACAAATCTGCTAGATAGCAAGAACTATGAACTCACAGACAGTGCTTTTCCTCAGACTCCTCTTCCTCCCTCTCTTCCTTCCCCCAGCATGCTCTTTCCTTCAAAACTATCAGCTCCTTTCTCTCTGAGATTGTCTGAGACATAGCTAATGTGATAACTATGAGACAATGCTCTCAACTTGTACTTCGCTTTGAAGTCTGCTGCTTCTATTTCAGACCTGAAGAAGGACTCACATGCCCAAAAACTTGTCTAATTTTTCCAATGTTACAAGTCAGGCTAATAAAAGATATCGCTTCCACCAACAAAATCTGTCTTGATTACGCCTTTAGGCTGTCATAACAACAGCAGCACCACCATTACTCTTCATGTGACACAGTCAATCAGTAGATATTTTATTTTTTGTCTTTCCATAAATGATGCATAGAGCTAAAATAAATCAGGCACTGGTTTTTTTAGACTGGTGGCTCAGAGGGAGAAGGAGAGAGCACTCCAAATAATACTCCAACCGCCAGAGCCGTCATTCAGACAGAAAGCGTGTGTGGGCAGTGAAGGGGCAGGGGTGGGGGAACTTGTGGTTTCAAAAGACATATACAAACACTTGAACTAAAAAATTAAATTCAGAACCAGAGTAAGGTGAGAACAGAGGGATGTGTTCAACCAATGACACTAAATGTCAAATAAACTCTTGAATTGAATTGGAATTCTTTGTGAGAAACTCACTACAATGTTGAATTAAAGTGAATACTATGCTTAACCAAACATAGAGGATGTAAGGTTGAATACTTTTGCTTCCAGGTTTCTTTTTACTTCTTTTAAAGGCTGACATCTGTCAGGATTGTCTTTTTGAGGAGAAACAGAAGACAAAACTCAGCTGTAACAAGAGGGGGAGATCATTTACCAAACAACCACAGGGGAGAATACAAGCATAGAGTGAAGAAAGACAAAAGCAAAATAGGGTTGCCAAGAGGCAGCCTGTCAGGAGTGTTTGAATAAGTACACACTGGGGGAAGGGGAAAGGGAGGAAATAAAAGACATGCAAATTTTTTTACTTGATGTCCATAAAGACACAAACCTGGTGACTCTTAGAAACATGATGTAGAGCAGAAGGACCTAGTGAAGGAGATGGAAGGGAATGACACATGGCTTGATCAGCAAGAGAGGAAGATGATTTCTGTGGCAGCATTGTAACCTCCATCCAAGACCATACAGCAAAAAGAAATAGAAATAAGCTTTACTCATTGTGCATTAGAAACAGAAGTTTAAGAAAGCTGTCTTTTAACCACTGTTTTCACATAATTTCTGTTATAAAGTGTTAAAATTTAATCTTGAGCTTCAGCAGATGTCATAAACCTCAGTTGCTTCTGGACCTGATAACTCCTTCACATATCCAGATTAGTTTACTTTATTAAATGCCTGATCTGCTAAAGGCAAAGCAAACACAATATCACATCAAACTTCTTTCATTGATCACTGTACTGCTTTTAAGGAGTAACAGAGACCTGTTCCCCAAGTATCTGTTTCCTTGAATAAGATGCCTATTTAAAGAGATGCGTGGGGTGATCTTCGCACATATTTTCAAACATCCAGCTTGGATCCATCAGAGTTTTATTCATACGTTCATTCTTCAGCCTTCTTTAAAGGACAGCCATAACGACCAGATATGTGAATTCCAACATAAGCATGTATCTGTACCGAGCATCATTTCCTACCCACGTGCAGCTGTACTTGGTAGGGAAGAGAGAAGCAATTTCACAGCATTGTCAGTGTTATAAAAAAGAGGATTAGTTGAAAGGATCAAGAATGCCTGTTTCAGCGCTCCACTCCATAAAGGCACAGAGCTCAAAACAAAAGCTTTGAGATGTGCATTACCTATTGTATTTTAAGAAGTATTTTGTGTTCTTCCTCAGGGTATTTGAGACATCCGTCCTGAGCTCTCAACACCGCCTGAGCAGCAGGGAGGGAGCATGTCCCGAGAAAGGCACTGAACTGATCAGTGAGAACACAGTATGATGACAGCATTTCCTGCATTAGTCTTCCTCCACAAAATAATTCCCCTCAGCTGTCCTGTAGGGGTTTCTTTTCTCTGTTTTAGGTACAGTAACCCCTGTCTTTGATCTTGTTCCTTCTCAAATATTGCTTTGAACTGCCAGGAGCTCATTTTCATTTCTCATTTATATTTCAAAGTTTTTATACACTCTACCACACCCATGCTTGCTCACTCTCTAGCATCCCAACTACTTTTTTAAAGTTTACCGTTCTCCTGTGAAAAAAACCCCAAATGCATTAAAAACATACAGAATACCTCAGCCTTGCTGCCACGAGTCTAATTCCTTTTCTTTCACTGCTCCAATTTTCACACCACCTGCAAGCAACTGCAAAGTCTACCGCACGTTAAAACCATATACTGAGAGTCCCCCAAAACCTAAACTTTGTGGATTTGAAATTTTTTAAGTATTGTTGTTAATATAAACTGATGAACTTTAATCACAGTCTCGCCTTATGAAGCCTCAGCAGCCTCTATGACTACTGAGCCTGAGTTTTATTCCCTTGGGGCATGGATAAGCATCCAGAGAGGGCCTGCTGAAACCCTACTGCATGTAGAGTCATTCTTTCTGTGCTGATTAGTAAGTCTCACACATCCCCAGAGTACTGAGCTAACCACATCAGTGGGTTAATGTAAACTGCTCAGCTTTTTCTCAAGAGGCTCACCAATTGCTAAAGATACTAGCATGTTACAGAAAAACATCTGATTTCCTAAAATGACGCTGCTATTTCTTGCTTTGTAGCCTATTTCTCTACTGACACATCTCATGTGAATTTCAGGTTTCAGTCATTTCTAAATTGCTCCAATAAGTCTGTTTTGGAATGGTGTGCTACGTGAATATACATATCCGTAGGTCATTTATGCACCACTCTCAAAAGTACAGGATGCCACAACAAAGCGCATACAAAACCATAGTCTACATGTGTTGTCCTCAGACGTGTCTAAGCAAATAAAGGGCCCAGAGCAAAAGGAAAGTCCTTTAAGTGTCTCTGAAAACTCCATCCTAAATCTTTTCCCTTTTTAATATTGAACAACCTTTGTGCTGTATGTTTCCAGAGAAACTCAAGAAATCTCATCTCTTGAAACATCTTATGCTTCCCCGAACTCCAGAAAGTTAAAGCATGAAAAAAATCTGTATTGCCACGGAACATGGACATGCATCAACAAAGCCTTGTGAAAGGCAAACTCCTGCTTTAAACCTCTGCGGACTTGATTTCAGTTTAGAAGTTATGGCTAGGTAGCCCTTATGGGCGTCCCCAGGTAGCCTGTGCTGGACAAGACTACTAAAGGCTTCAGAAGGACCTCTGCTGGCCTAAGGAATCCAGTGTCAAATCAGACAGGCAGAAATCATGATTTTATCGCACCACCTTTAAGAATGCAAAACGGCCAAAGCCATTTTCTGGAGCTTTGAAAAAAAAAAAAAATTACATTTAGCCAATTCATTGGCCAGGCTGTGGGGAGAAGATATGGCCTCTGGAAAATTCAACAGGGTTTTTTTCCATAAGAATTCCTGTTAGATTTTCTGCTTATGTTTTTCATTCTCTGTTCATGTAATCATGTCAACGAATTACTCACGTAGCAGCTTTCCTTCTCAAGAATGAAGTGTCAACTGAGGTAACTGGCAATCTGAAATATGTCCACTTAGCAACCAAGCTTAAAAAATGTTGTATTCAAATTTCAAAATCCTGTACTCAAAATTACTTCTGGAATTCAGAAATCATATCATCTTATTACAGTAATGGAAAGCCTGATTGCAAATGTACGATGCCAATTTAAAACAAAACTATTTTGGTAAATTTTGCATTCAAATTCAGACAATTTTTAACAAAGCAGCAAACAAAATATCAATATTTTCACTTTTCAGTATTTCAAAGTCATGTTCTTAATGCTGAACATCCACAAGCTGAACAGTCTTGTAATTTAATATTTATAAAAATAAAATTAAAATCTTAATAGTTCTGCCAATATAATAAACTTTTTGCTGTGTAACATTTATTTTTATGATAATTTGTATCTTTAAACTGTCATACAATCTAATTGGTTCATGTGAGACAACATGACAGAATTTAGCTCTCCTTTATTAGCTAAAATCTGTTTATATACGAGCTCTTTCTTGATTGACATGTATTAAAGCAATTCATGTACAAGACAATTTCTCCTTGCTCATTGAATTGCATGTCTGTAGTAGACGACTCTGCTGTACTCTCTTAGGTAACCGAGCCACAACAATTAATTCCCTCTGGGCTTTACCAAAAAACAGATGAAGTCTTTTGCTTTTTTGCAAGTGGGTCTGTTGAAAAGGTCATGGCATAACATGGCACCTGATGAAAGGAACATTAAGCCAACTCTGAGATTTGCAGTGGGAACTACTGCAAATAGAGTAAAAAAGTGACCTGCGGTGGGATATGCTCCCAACCTCAAAATTCATCATTTTCTGTTCTAAAATGAGTAATTGGTAATACTTGCAGAACAGACTTCGAAGTTACACCTTCTGCTACCTTCATTTTGATGAACCTGTTGGTACGAGCTGGAGTCTTACATAAGTAAGACTTGTGGACTAAAATCTGAAAACATTTGTACCAACAGCAGATTTAGGTACTGACATTTGCGCAGTTGCTGCCTCATTCCTGTTTCTGACCATGAGCAGACTGCGCAATGATGCATCCACAAATTAGATTATATTTATAATTTCAAATATAACTTATTATTAGGCTCTGTTGATGGGTACAGACAGTTCCTCGTTAGCTTCTTCCTACCAGGCTGTGTGTAACTCTTTTGTTAAAGGAGTGTTGTGCTCCTGCTTACGATGTCTTCTGGAGAGAGTGCTTAGACACAGCATTTCATTTATACAGCTGTCCAGCTTTCAGACCAGAGCAGAATTAAGACCTGGCCACCACGCACTATGAGCAGAGCAAACACACACCAGTTTCCACCTGCCTATCTGGATATATGATTTTATTTTTCTGCAGTGACAGGAGATGCCTTATGTCACATGCATGCTTTTTTTTTTTTCCCCCAGGTATTTGGCAAAGCATTGAAACTGGGAATCAGTACAGGAACATTGCAGTAACTTCAGTAAGGACATCTTTTACAAGCATAATAAAAAGTAAGACTAGGAGGCCAATAAGGCTGATAAGACTGAGAATCCTAACCAAAATGTAGTTGCTTAGACCAGCAAATCTGACACTGGCACAGTTTGTATATGAACCCTCAGTTTTACTCAAATAAATGAAGTTTTGCCAATAGCGTTCACCTGATCTGTCTAGCCACGGTGGCTTCTGTCACCTTAAGCACATATTTTGTATCATGTGCACTTGTCATCTGATTGAATTAAACAGATTAAGCTATATCCTAGAGGTAGTTGGTTTTGTTATGAAGCTATGATTTGCCACTAAGCTGCACTTGCATATGTCATATTTTTCCCATTGCCCGCTGCTCCAATTTGAAAGCTCTTCTCAGCAGATGGCGTTTCTAGAAAACAACCAGATTCCAACTGTTTCTACCAAAAGAAGGTCTGGATTCAAGGAAAAAAGTGTTTGCTAAACACCAGTTACTACCTACTGCAGATTTGGTAATTTAGGCTGAACTCGGCTGACTTGTATGAAACAACAAATTGATTTACGGGCAAGAAAGACTTCTCACAGCTCCCTGCTCCCCAGCTGCCTGGTTAGTAACCAAAGTAGGTTTGTTTCTTCTGAGGAGGCAGAGGGAAGGAAAAGGAGAGGGAATGTTAGCAGTTCTTTAGCATAAGCCTCCAAAAAAAAAAAAAAACCCAAATCAAACCCAGAGATTTTACATACAGAGAAGTAGCAGTTGGAGCAAAGTATGCGACTATTTATTTGTAAATCACTATAGACAATATGTAACGTGAACCTGAGGTTTAGTAACGATGACTCCACACAGACAAGAGCGTAAATTCTGTAGTAGCACCTCCATTGCAAGCAAGATGCTTCAGTATGTCCAGAGAAACTTGGAAATGAAAGAAGTCTCCTCTGCTTAAAAATTATCTGTTAAATTTACATTAACTGTCTTTTTTTTTTTTTGCCAAAGAAACTAATCGAGCATTTAATCAAGTATGGGAAGTGTTAAAATGCTATGTTGAGAAACACTCCTTTTATTGTCAATTTGAACAGGATGAATCACTTTTTTCTTTCTGGGCTAAACACTTTACTTATGAGGTGAATGAGTGGTACTTGTGGACCAGTCAGTTAAAAAGCCCTGTGATCATAAGACTATGAGATTTTCCAGTTATTTGAGTCACACTAATAACAGCTCAGCTAATTAGCAATTTTAAAAGGATCAACCCACTAACAAATTAAAAGAAGTATCTGTATACAAAGAGAGATTGTTCAGTTTGGCTCCAGTCTTGATAGTGATAAATAAAAGCATCTATTGTGTGAAAGCGGGGAAACGTCTCATCTGTAGTAATAGGGATTCATTTTGGAATGACACAGTCGCAGTTTCTATTTTCTCAGTGTTTTGTGGGATATGTTTTGGTTTCTGCTTATTGAGAGTGAAATTTAAGGTCAGAGGCTAAATGATGTCAAAACGCCTTCCAATCATTTGATGTGACAAGGCAGCTGAGCTGTTCAGGATGTGTCCCAAGCACTACAAATAGGTGGCATTAAAAGGAACACTGCTGGTGGTCTTACTGTTTGTCTGCAGTTCATTTTTCAAAAATAAAGTGACCAACAAGGACACCTTTGAAAATATTGCCATATCCTTCTAAAAGTGGAAATGCTGTTACCCTAACACAAAGAGATTGCCATAGAAAAAGTGATTCTAGAGGCATTGGCTGGATGCCCCATCGGCCCAAGCACTGTGATGTCTTTCATGGATGCTATGAAACATTTCAGTTTGCCTTGGATTAGCACACTGGCAGTACAGAGCATGTGATCCCAGCCTCAGCAAAGCATTCTTTCTCTTCGGGATACAGCTATGGAGTGATTTTTCCTAGGAGATTAGATGAATCTAGCCTGGGCATCTGCAACACTTTTTTCTCTCACATAATGGAAAGCTTTTAATCAGAAATGCAACACAAGCTAGTAACAGCAGCCCTCTTGGTTTTCTCAAAGCAAAAATAAAGAAATAAAGCCAAATAAAAAACTCGAAAGACCCTAAACTAGTTCCCTAAATATGCAACAGAATTCGTATAACTCAGAGAAAAAAGAGCCACATATTCCAAAGAGAGATGGTTACTGCACGTTCAGGAATTATTCTAAAGGCAACCATGCAAACTGCTTGCTGGCATAATGTTACCCCAGTATCACAACTGAAAGCCTGTTAAAATAACTTCAGAATTGCCAGTCTGAAAATATGAGGAGTACCATGAGCACAGCTCTCTGACTTCCAGGGGGCTGGTGTCAGGCACCGTGGAAATAACAGATGGCCAGACCCACAGGGCAATGTCCATAAGCGATGCCAAGAAATCCTGAAGTCAGTAGATGTTGTAAGTGAGTGCCAGAGCAAGATACATAGCTCAGCAATTTCTGAGGGGAAGATTATGGAAATACATTGCTTTTCCTGGATTGAAAGCTATGGTGATCTTTTATTCTAAACACTCAGTTGTTTATTGCCAATGCCTGCGATGGGACCTTTCTATTGTTGTTTCATACTGAGCATGATAACCCATTGCTGCTGTTGGTAACGCCACGCGAGACGAGGGAAAATTTTGGCTGGTGGATCTCCAAGGACTGATTTTAAAGTTCCCAGGAAGAGTCTAAGCATAAATTAAGAGAGTCCTGCAGGTTTTGATTGTAGTTGAAATGATGTGCACAGTTATATTCTGCTAAGATAAAGAGAGAATTTCCTAATGTGATGAAGTTTTATTGTTCTCAGCTGAAGTGTTTCTACAATGTATGTTAGATAAATTGCGGTGAATAAAAGCAAATAAAGGAAAGCTATTAGCAAGAACAAGAGGGAAAAAGAAGTCCTGTAGGAAAAGTAAGAGTTTAGTAGAAGTGATCTGGACACAGATGTTCATATGCTTGTGGTCTGAGGGAAGAAGGGTCAGAGGAAGGGATTGAAGAGATAAAAAAAACTTTCAAAGCAGGGAGAAGGAGAAGGGTATATCTGACATCTAAAATTAAAACAGTGTCATAAGTATCTTCAAGTATTTAAACCAAAGTCATGAATAGCTGAGGCTGAGTGGAAACTATTCTTTTATAAAGAATATAGCTTAAGAGGGAAAATAAATTAATCTATATCAGATAAAGCAAGTTTTGGAAAATAAAAATTCAAGTACCATATAATCATATAATAATCATACAATCAAGCCACTAAATGCAACAAAAAAAATCTGCTTTTCATACTGAGAAATATCAAGATGAATAATTTTAATCGTAATTCATTATTCAAACTCAGAAAATAAAAATAACAGAGATGAAAATCAAAACAGATAAAGCATTGTTTTTCTCCTTCTACTGTCTCTGATTTATTTTACACCAGATTTTAAATGTAGAATTTACAAGCATGAGCAGGTCAGGGACCCAAAATGGCTACAAGTGCAAATAAACAGCCTCTGCACTATTTACATCCCAATTTGCTAAAACCCCTTTGCTCATTTGTCAATGTCTTTGCTCCACAGAAGAGCTGCATAAGGCAACACTGGGTAGGAAAGATGATGCTTTTCATTAAACCAGCTGATAGACTGCAGTGAGCAAACCCAACTGGCTCCAGCTCCCTTGATGCAGGCTGCACCTAACCCTGCAGGAAGCAGCTGGAAATCACTCCTGATTCCAGTCCCAGGTGGGTTATACCAGCTGCAGGGAGTCTTGTACTTTCCTTACTCCGTCAGGTCAGTGCAAAACAAGCAAGCCTAAACTCTGTGTGAGAGTCCCCGGAGTTTTGGAAAACTTGAACCAATCTCTTCGGTTTCATCTGAATGTGTGAAAGCAAAATTGAAATGTATGTAACGTGTAGTTTTCCAAAGATGAGGTTACCACTCTTGATTATGACACTGTGTATTTCTGCCATTCCACAGTGTGGATGCTCAGGGGGATGTATTCAGATCCTGCATTCCCAAGGAGTTCTGTTTTATACGTACTGAAATGCTAAATGCTGCTAAATGCTTGCAATTGTTTGCTGTAATACGCAAAGGCCAGTTGGCTGGCATGTAGAACAGTTAAGCCTTTATTGTTACTAGACTTAACATTTTCAACAAGGTTGAATAAAGCTATTATCAGTGAGTCTTTAATCCGTTGTTTCAGTAAATATAACATGGGGCTTTTAAAGCAAATGCAGAGACCTGTGTGTATTACCGAGGCTGAGCCCAAAACAAAGTTGTACCAGAAACACTAAGCCACTTAAGAACACGGAAATTTAAGAGCCTTGTCTGCTTCGGTGCCAATTGTTCCCATTAACTTGTCCCAATAGATTTTCATGCAGACCCACTGAGGAGCTACATGACTTTATTTCCATCATGCATTCATCCAAAAATATTCTTTGAAGATGCAAATCAGTACATTTGGTCACCAGCAAACTGTATTTGACTACTGAGATAAATACAGTCTGGGGGATATAACAGCATCTGCTTTTACCTGGTACTGAATGCTGCTTATTCATTTAAAATATAATTATAAATATGTCCTTGTTTTCCTCAGCATTTCAATCCAGAATAAGGTGTAACGGTACTAGATGCTGTAGAAACAAAGAGCAAAACATGACCCCTCCCTCAAAGTTAGTAGAATTCAGCACTTGAGTGACAAAATGAGGAAGGAAAGACTGATGAAGCATTAGAAAAATATATAACATAACCACTGGATTTGAATTCCCTACTTTTTCTATCAAACTAATTGTTATTGTTTGCTTTCAGACATAGCTGCTAAGGTGAAGCAAATCTTACTGTTGGGTGCAGGTAGTGTCTCATGGTTCATTTTGTCAGTTTTGATTTTCTCATCTAATTTCACCATCGCTGTGTTATTCATGCCGATTTATTGTAAAAATCAGAAAGCCCGTTCAGGCTGGGGTTTCTTACGTCTCTTCCAAAGTGGTTTGCACTTCCACAGTTGAAGCCTCCCTAAAGCCATAAAAACTGCACCATTGAAATCACAGGTTTCAGTCCCAAAACATGAGTAGAAGGTGGCCAAATGTTTAACTTTGCTCCACAGCCTGTTGCAAAAAAAAAAAGATTTTCAGTGGTGAAACTGCTAATTTTGATGGACTGGAATGCTCTTCAAGGAATGAACATCCTTATATAGTGCTGACCTTAAAGTTTCTAACAAGCAGCTTTTTCCAGGCTTTCTTTTTGGAATTTATCACAGCTATTGCAGGTGGTCTTGTGTCGTGGTCAGTCTTCTGTTTCAAGAACACATGAGCTTAGCAAATATTTCCAACTATTCTCTTTTTCCTTTGTCTTATGGATTCTCTAGTTTAGCTGCATTTGCCACTCCTCACCTTTGATATTAAAGGCCCATTGGTTAAAGAACATATAATAACAATATTGGGTCAGGTAGTTTGCTTGGTTTGAACAGGCTCTGTAATGCTGCTTTGAAATGCGAAGGCTTTAATGCAAATTAAAAAAAATATCAAAAACATATCTATACAAAAACACATCAAATGTAGTCATGGCTTAAAAAAATATGTAGGACTCTTGTTTTAGAAATTGTGATGGAAAATTTTACTATCTAAATCTAGGGAGCGAACCTGACAATATTTGGATCCAAATTTTGCTTTAAATTATAGTTCCAAAGGATCAAAACTGCATGAAAGAAATTGTGGCCCTTAGCATCTCACGCTGAGCATATATTCTGCATTTTCTCTAACATGAGGTAGAGAGGAACAACTGCATTGGAATCCACTAAATACAGCACATCTTATGCAAACTGCCATTGTATTTACAGCAATGAACGAGGAATAATCACGCATTCAAATAATCCTTTATCCCATGTACAAGGAAGTCAAACAGAGAGAGACTTCTAAAAAAGAAAAAAAAGATCAACTGTACCTCAGTGGATTGTGGAATAATTCATTTGTTCTCAGATAGGAAAACATATAGTCAGAACGTATTTATTTACGTGCCTTTAGCTACATCCTTTCTCAAATTGGTCCTTAAAATTCCCATCTGGTGCATTACATTCTTTCTTTAGAAAAAGAAACAAGCTATGAGTACAGTTATTACTGGCAAATTCTTCCAAAAATTTTGCCAAGTCACCACCCAAGTCAAGTCCCATTCTATCCTCAAACACGTGTAAAACCAAGTGCAAACTGCAGACCATTCCTGTGGTCTGAAAAACGAGACGGGACACAAAACAAAACATCTGGTTACAAAAGAGTGAGGAAAGTTATGATTAGGCAGGCTTATGAGAGGCTTGAAAATGTAGCTGATACATAACAGAAAATCCTGTTGTTGTTTCTAAAGCTTCCTGCAATACTTGTTAATTGGCTGATTTGCTTTTGGGACTGGATTTTGTCATTTTTTTAGGACACCTATGTGTAGTTAAAGCACACACACGTCCACATAGATGACATGAACTCCTTTTTGGTTCCCTCTCCTGTAACCTGCAGCCTCTGCTCTCCACCCACTCAGCCCATTACGGACTGGTCATACCTCTTATTTCACTGTTTAAACCCCAAGATCCTTGCAGTTTTATGCCTTTTACAGACATGAAGCAGTTAACAGATGTGACAATTAAAATAGCGTGACTTAAAATAATCAGGCACATTCAAATACAACTGCAAAGTGTGGTTGAAGTGTTGTTGCTACGGAGGTGCAGCTATAACCGAACTGTCAGTGGGTGCTGTGCTCTTAAAATTTAGAATTCTAGTATTTCAAGGGATAAAACCTTTTGTATGGCTCTTCTTTTGGTTTCCTTTGGAGTCTAATAGAAGGAAAGGCAGAAAGTTTGAAAGAAGAACATGGTGGATGTTGGGTACTGTGAAAAGTGACTTCCCTTAATTTTGAGCAATTGCGTCTCCCGTTCTGTGACAAAGCTGCAAGTCACTGGCAATAGAACAAAAAAGCCCCTACATTTGCCACTTTTAATTATTATCGGTCAGCTTTAGCTGACTGTCAAAATAAAAACAGAGACTAACATCTTGATCACCTTGCAGCAGGATCAAAAAAGCACTGATAGTCTCAACTACACTAAAAGTGAGATTTGACTGCCTTGTAAGTGGTTACAAGGATTAGTGACATGCCAAACCGGCAGTAACTGTGCTTTTCACCAAAATACTTTGATCATCTAGTCTTTTCTCTTTTTTTCATTCTCACTTACTGAATTTGGTTTACAGCACAAGGTGGAAGGCCTTATCAGAAGCAAGGCTCCAGAATGGCAGAGCCCACCCAAACACACAAGTACGCTTCGCTCTCCTAGGAATGTAATCAGAAATAAAATGCTACAAATAGCTGTGGCAGATAACAGGAAAAACAGGAAAGAAAAAACAACTGTGATTCTAAGACCCTATGAGTAATTACATTGCCCAGTTCAACAACTGAAAGCTTTTCTTTTCCTTTTTAATTAAATACCTCTAAGAGCTATTCCTGAATGCTCCATCTTTCACTACTTGACACCCTTGTTTTGATGTTTCTCTCCCACTCCCTCCTTCACTTCCCACTTGGGCAACACAACAAAAGTGTGATTCAAAGAAATGTGTGAAGCAGCAAAAGCAATAGGATGCTTATGACAGCTAGATTTTGAATGGATTAAAGGAGGGAGGAATGCAGAAGCCACAGCAAAAAAAAAAGTAGGTTGGAGTACAATACGCTGTAACCTATTGTAACTGAAGAATTTCAGCTGTTTCAGCTCCTGGGGTTTTGTCCTTGTTTTGCAAACCATTGTTACCGTTATTATTTATGTTATTATGTATATTATTCGTCAAATCCCTTGAGCCTCCATGTATGTCAGCCTTGACCTGTTTGCTTCACACACGGTCCTCTCCTCGCCCTTTTCAGACGTCGGTGCCAGTACACAAAGCTTCCCCATGGATTTGTCACTGTCCCAAAGAGATGCAACCTGACTTTCCCAGAAGGCAGGTTTGGGATCAGGTGGGAATAATCTGTTTCGTGACAGAAGAATTGAAAAACATGAAGTTCATGATGAATTCAATTGCAATTTTGACATCTTTAGAATTATGTTATTCAAGCCTCAGTCCTCTACGCAGCATGCACTGTTGACTTGGAGAAGGCAGCGTGAAGCACACACTGGATACTGTCAGGAACAAGCAGTACATTCTTGTATTTATATAAAACCACTCTTTGCATCATGGCATGATACCTAAAGGAAATTAAAGCAACACAGTGGAGTTAGCCCCAAGTATTTAAGAAATTATGAATCAGATCTACAAAATATATGGAGTTGAAATTAATTTATATTTAAGGAGTTCCTTTTGACAATGTTTCTGTGCAATCAGAAGTATGACTGAGTCACATCTGCCAGGTTTCGGGGGATAGAGGATTGGATGCAGCCTATATAATAATTTGTCTCCAGGAGCTGGACTTTGGTAAAATAACAAGCACAGAGAAAGCA
>NW_009259600.1:361053-368036 GCF_000687185.1 Egretta garzetta
GTGGGGGGGGGGGGGGGGGGGGGAAGTTCTACTCTTCTAAAAAATGCATATTTATAAATAAAAACTCATGTCTTATTGACTTTATACAGGAAAAACTCTGAGGTAACAGGAAGCTTTTCCTAACTAAAAATAGCAGGATTGCTTCCCCAAGAATGAGTGTACCTCTGGATAGTCATATATGATATAAGGTAGCATTGCTAGTTGTTAACATTATCATTAAGCTTAGATGGGATTATTTACAAAGACTTTTTAGATAAACTAGGTAAGAACAATTAGTTGCATGTGGAGGATATCTTTATGGAAATTTTGCCAGAGGCTGGAAGTATGCTTTCATTTTGTTCAGGTCGCGTACTTGAGCTCCATCCATCCCAGTGCCTCCACAGACTGGCACAAAGACATTACCCCAGCACGCCGCTTCAGTTGGTTCAGTGAGGGCAGTTTACAATACTGAGGGTCAAGTCTAGTAAATATTTATCTAGTTTTTACAGAACAGCCATTCCCAAGTAAAATGCACTGTGCAAAAATACAGACATGAAGAGTAACTATCAAATGTAGTATCTATAAAAAAGTATCTATTCCCTATAACACCTATTTGAAGAACACTATTGCAAATTTATCAGTGGGATGATGCCGTAAGAGCCCTGCTTTGCCGACGCTTCAGTGGCCTTAGAAGCATGGTGGCACGGTGCGCCATTTTGGCAAGGTTATAAACATGTTTTAAAGATTGTTTCATAGCGAATTGATGAACAGCAAATGACTGGCCCAGGTTTCGAATAACAGGAATCCACAAACGCTTTCACTCTGCTCTATTGTATTTGAACCTGCTCCTGCACTTCAGCGTTTTGTTTTTCAGCTCTGATACAGAATGTTTTTGAATAATTCACGTCCCTGTGCAGAAATGTTTTGTCATCATTATTTTTCCTGAACATAATACAAAAATAACCTAGAATTGGAAGGGCAGATATTCATCTGTGTATGCAAGCACTGGCATGGCTCTAATTTTTTTCTTGCAAAAAGTTAATTACCTTGTGCTATTTACCAAAGGCGATTCAAGTTACAGCTACATCCAAGAAAGATTCAGAGCTGTCTGACTGCCTACCAGAAACAGTGTGCTTGTATTAGTAGAATAATCCATATATCAAATATTTGCTATTAATTCTTTTTCATCCAACTAGGCCTAGTTTTATGTTAGAACTATTAAAAACATAAAGTATATCAATGCACAATAACTCACATTAAAAATACAGAGGACAAATAAAGGTGATACTTAACAGAACAAAGGTAGATTTGCTGGAACAAACAATTTATTATATTTTAGGCTTACAACATAGAGTTGGTGCTGGTCAAATAAATAAGAGATAAAACATTATGAAACAAACAGACAATGTCTTTTGATAGAGCCGTTTAAAACAATTTTCATGTATTTTCCAAGTACATTTTTCATAAATGCTTGTTATTTTTATAGAAGCAGATAGAGCTAACGGCTCCTTCAGAGGTCACGCTAGAGAATTGTAGAACTGCAAAAGGAAACAGAATTTCCATACTAATTTTATTTCCAAAATACCATTTGCATGTTTTATCTACAGTGTATTTATTATTGTAATTAGAGAGCAGGTAACAATTTTGCTCAGAAAGAAAATTCTCTAAATAAAACCTCATATTCATTGAAGGTTGTAGCTTGTTAAATGAATGAATCCACTAAAGACGCAGCAGAACAGTCTTTACTTCCCTGGGCACTTTCTCTTACTCTTATTACTTTACTGTGGATATTTTGTACACTAACACCAGAGCAGTTCACAAATCCAAAGCTAAATACAAACTGTCCAACAAGATTCACTTGTTCTACTGCTGAAACGGCTGCCTCGGGGATTAAACTGATTATGTTTACAGAACAGGTTTAGTATAGGCCATAGGATGTGTCCTCACCCAGATCTTCCTACACACGCATAGTTATTCTTGCAAGCAAATCTATGACAATTTTGAATATATGCCTTTTGCCTTACTGAGGGATATGTCATACAGGTTGTTTTATGCCGTGCAACGTGCATCCTTCTGCGCATTTGTTGGAGCCACCCAATTCTCCACTTCCCACACTCTGTAACTTCTGGCCCTACCACTTCTCACGAGTCTTTTAAGCACTGAAAGCTGCTTGCTCCTTTACATCCTCTTTTCTGGCACCTAATCCCTTCCCAGTCTCACTTAATGGTAACCAGATCCCAGTGAGCTATTCTCTTTCCCAGCAATATCATCTTTCAAACATACTGGGGGTGTGCTTCGCATTGTTGCGAAACAATTAACAAAAACCTTCAAATGCTCAATGATGAAAACCAACCATCTTTTCATGAAAATTAGCGCAGAGTCTGATTGCGGGAGCTCTGACAGGCTGGAGTGGTCCCACTCCTCCCCACTCCCTGCAGTACAGCGGCAACTGGAAAATCTGGAGATATCTTCGCAATGAAGTGCGCTCTCTGCATTTTTGTTCATCCTTCTCTCTGGGTATTTGTAATCTGAATGTTTTTTTACGATTTAACGGGTTTCTGCAAGTGTCTATACTAGCAGGTTTTCATGCCAGTTAAAAGCGTCAGGACACTGATGTCCTGATACTCCCTGCAACTCAATGAAGGTTCTGCATCACTTCTATTTTTTCTAAAGTCAAGTAGCACAGACCCCCAATTACCTTGCCACCATCTAATGCCTAGTTAGAATTCTCTTCCTCCACCTTGCAAAAGACAATCACCATTGACTTGTTCCTGCTAACACACAGAAGAACACATTAACTGCTCCCATGGAGCGTTGGATCTATAAACTCTTACCCTAAATGTCTAGGAGATGGACACCATCAGCAGACTCCAAGTGGTAAATCCCTTCCATGTGCACTGTTCTCCAGAGATCACTTGTGCCTCTACCCATCTGTCACATCATGATCTTTCAGGCTTTCTCCAACTTGATTTTATCCATCCGTTGAAGCAGTCCAGCGCAGTATTAAGAAACATCAGTTCCTTCCGTGTGCTAATGATGTTACCACAGCTTTGCAGCTTACCACTGGCTGGAATTCTGCCCTTGCGTTGGCAGATTTCTCCTCGTACCCCATCATGACACAATACTACGTAGACCCCTTTTGAGCTATTCAGGCAAGTCTCTCTCTGAAGCACAAAAAGCCAGTAAAGACCCTCCTGGCCATCCCTCTAGACTATTAAGATCATTCTTTGACACAGAAATTGCTGCATCTTTATTCTCCAAGCCAGTATTATTTCATTAGCACTTTGAAATGTCTGAAAAGAACATTTAAAGGACACTCATTTGATGGGGGGCGATGAAAAGGTCCCAGGAACCTGACAGACTTGCTCCTTTAAGCTTGTTCCATAAGCGTCTTTTCTTTGTCCCTCTTGGCAAGCGTCTTGACTTTTTGGCAGGATCTGTTATTTCTGCAACGAACTTCTCATCTTTATCATTCTTTTTCCGTGGCCAGGCAGAAAGTCATTTTACAGCTAGATTTCCTAGCTGCCTTCTTGCTTAACAGTATTGAGAGTAAATAACCTCAAGCCTTCCTAATCTCTCCTGGCCTTCCTTCAGCACCTCGTACTTCAGGCTGAGTGTCACGGGCTTGCGGCAACCTTTCCGTTTGCTCATCTCAGGAAAACTTTCACTACACTGTCGCTTGCTGGGCCTTGTGGTTCATACATCCTTCAGAGCCGTTTCATGTTACAGGGAACAAGGTTGTTATTGATGAGACATCTGTCCTGGGTAAGCTCCAGTACCGGGATGCTTCATTATTTATCCAGACAAAGTTGATCATAGTCCTGTAGTGACATTTGAAGACTTGCAGGTCTATTTTTCACTTATTTTGTACTTTAATCTCATATTGCAGTGGGTGGAGGCACAGGAATCATACCAAAACGTTGCAGTCCTTGTTTCCCATGCTGTATTACAACGTGCAGGTTGTATTCAGCACACAGTTGTTGTCGTTCTTCAGTTACTCACGGACCGTGCTGCTTCTGCGGAAGAGGATGATGCCCTTTTTTTCCATGCTCTGTAGCATGGCTTGAGACAGCAGCCCCCTGCTCTGATCCTCCCACCTTACGTGTCCACGGGATTTTTAGGAATTCTGCAGTGTCCAGCTGGTACTAAACATATTTAATTATCAGTCAATTGATAAGGAGAAAGATTATGCTACAAATGTTGTTAAAAAGACCTTTGTGATTCACAAAAACTATGTTTCACCTATTCTCCAACACCCTTGGCTGAAATAATGATTTACTGAATATTTGGGGAAGAAAATTTTTTAAAATTCAATTGAGCTGTAAAAAATTATTTCTTGAACGAATGCACAATTTCATTACCTAAAACAGTATAATGGGTGTTAGTGAAATAGAGGAAATTTAATTTGGCTGATTGGTTAGCATGGTTTAAAATGTAAAGTTTTGGAATATACCTAGCAGACGGTAACTGCCTGAGTCTGTTAACAGAAATGAACAGAACAGGAAATACAAATCTCTTTAAAATGTGATTAGTGTTTGCATATGGGAGGAAACATTTGCTATGGCTTGGTATATCTTCTACCCCCTCACTTGTTGCTTCCCTTTTCAATATGACAAAGGTGCTTCTGAAGACAGTATGTTTTAGCCAGACACGTGGATTTGAAATAAATGCCTGTCCTGGTTTTGGCTGGCACAGAGTTAATTTTCTTCCCAGTAGCTGGCACAGTGCTGTGTTTTGGATTCTGTACTAGAAGAATGTTGATAACTCACTGATGGTTTAGCTGTTGCTAAGTTGTGCTTACACTAAGTCAAGGATGGTTTTTTCCAGCTTCCCCTGCTCTGCCAGGTGCACAAGAAGTTGGGAGGGGGCACAGCCAGGACAGCTGACCCCAACTGGCCAAAGGGCTATTCCAGACCATAGGACACCATGCTCGGGGGGAGTTGGCGGGGGGCAGTGATCACTACTCCAGGAGGGGCTGGGCATCGGTCAGCGGGTGGTGAGCAATTGCATTGTGCATCACTTGGTTTGTATATTCTGTACATCCTCTTACCGTTATCATTATTACTGTTATTCTTTTCCTCTGCTGTTTTATTAAACTGTCTTTACCTCAACCCACGGGTTTTACTTTTTTTTCTGATCCTCTCCCACATCCCACTGGGGAGGGGAGGAGTGAGCAAGCGGCTGGGTGGTGTTCAGCTGCCCACTGGGTAAAACCCCAACAACCCCCAACAAAAAACGAAGACATTTGAAAAACTCAGACTGACATGTAGAATTTCAAGGCAACGTAAAATTTTATTTCTGGGAGAAGCACATAATTAATTATGACTTAGGCCATCTATGCAGAATACTGTTTCCAGAGAAGCCTCATGAGTGTTTGTTAGGTTTATAAAATACCATTTTTCCAGCTACCTCTTCTGTGTCAGAAGTGCAAGGTCCAGCATAACTTTTTCACTTTTAAATGTAAAAGTGTGCTGGGGAAAGACATGTCCTGATCGTAGGTGTGGACACAGTTGTGGTTGTTTTTCTCTTCTACTCAAGGTTATGTCCACAAAGATAAGGGCACAAACCTAATAATAGTACCAGTATAGCTGAGGTTCTGTTATATTCCAGGCAACCAGATATGCTGATGGGGGCAAAACAAAAAGAAGGCTGTGACCAAAGGCCACGTGGTACTTGAAGTGGAATGTCCTTAATGTCTTGATTTTGAAGTCGTTGTTACCTGACTCTGCCATCACATAGCTAGCGAAACCTGGAAAACTTTTGCTTGGCCATGCTTCTCCTTGAAGCGTGAGGTCCCGCAGACCCGGAGTTTTGTATCTGGGAAGTGGCTAAGCCCTGACTATGAGCAAAATATTTTGTGAAAAAAATTAACATTGCCTTTCAGTTTCCATTGTATGTTTCTGTAACTCGTTTTGAATTTGATTTTAGTAAGATGGCATGAATATTCAAGTAGGACGGTCAAGGTATCTGGTCAACATACATGTGCTTTCCTGAACGGAAGGCTATCTTTTTGGGGATAGTCTCCACTCAAAATCATTTGAGGCAGTAAAAGACTGAGTTTCAAGTTGTTGATTCAGGACTAAAGACACATTACACCCAGCGCTGGGTATACTTGAAGAACAATGTGTTTAACTTGCGTTTTGTCCTTTTTAAATACAGAGTTTATATCAGTATTCTGTATTTCCCCAGTGGTACAACTCGGCTCCTCGTCTTCTTTTGCCTTAGGTTTTTATAGCGCACATAGCTAACGAGTGTAAAGCCATCCTTTCTAGTGGAGACCTGACCGATGCTATTAAACAGTAATTATTTGCTGGCTACAGTCATGACAGTCCGTTGAATGAACAACCTAGAGGTAAACTGGACTGTCAGCTACCACCAGCTGCTTCAGACACAGCAACTCTACAGCCTCGTAGGGTCTTGGTCTTGTGGATTTATGGAACAGATGCACAGAGAAGGCATTTCAAATTGTCAGGTTTAACTCAGTATGAACATATGAATTGTTTAATAAATAAACAGTCATGTTTTATTGGCATTGTCCCTTATTGCTTCTTAATAGACTTAGAGAGAGAAAAACAGTGTAAGACACGGGTGTCTCGGATAGCAGACTGACCACTATGAGCAGAGGCTTGAGAAAGCTGGGACTGTTCAGCCTGTGGCAGAAAAGGGTCGGGGGGATCCTGTCCGTGTGTATAAATACCTGATGGGAGGGAACGAAGAAGAAGACAGAGCCAGGCTCTTCTCGGTGGTGCTCTGGGACAGGACAAGAGTTAACGGGCACAAATTGAAATACAGGAAGCTCCACCTGAACATACGGAAACACTTTTTCAGTGTGAGGGTGGTCAAAGACCGGAGCAGGTTGCCCCAGGAGGCTGTGGAGGCTCCATCCCTGGAGATATCAAAACCCAGCTGGCCATGTTCCTGGACAGCCTGCTCCAGGTGGCCTTGCCTGAGCAGGGGGTTGGACCAGATGACCTCCAGAGGTCCTGCCGACCTCAACCACTCTG
>NW_009259600.1:368069-368277 GCF_000687185.1 Egretta garzetta
GATAAGCACACCTGCAAAATATGTATGATAAAGCACAATTTCAAGGACCTAACATAGCATATACGAAGTATGATTTCGAAATAGGTGGGTATTAGCCAAACAGTGCCTTGAAACTTCTCAATCGGTCGGATTTCTCTTAAGTTTCCTCATGTGCATTTCACCCGTGAAACCTGACAGGGCGCAGGAGGCAACTCCGGGCGAGGCGGCA
>NW_009259600.1:369373-404465 GCF_000687185.1 Egretta garzetta
GGCCGATGCCCGGTTTCGCTTCGGGGCTCGTAGCGCGGCCCCGTCGGGGATCCCGGTCCTGGTGGGCATCGCTCTTCCCGGTTGCTTAAAAAAGCCCCGTGTTAAATTTGCTTCCCAAAGTGCCAGCTTGAGACCAAATTTGAATTCCTTTTATATAACGAGTTTTCCGTTAACCGCCCACTGCAGCCGGTTTACTAAATTTTTTGCTAAGAGTATGTAGGGAATTCTAGGACCTTGCAAAACTGCTACCTGAAAAAGGCACCTTTTGCTTTAATAACCTGCAATAAATGAAGACTTATTGTGAAAAGAATTATTCTTTGTTTTTTAAAGGGAGAAAAACATTTACGTATATGCTGTGTTTTTTTCTCAATGGGTTTTTCACATGAAATTAAAAGTAATTGACTAAGAAGCATTAAAAAGCAAAAAAACCTGTATGAACAGTTGTAAGACTTTAGGTGTTTGACAGAATGTAATTTTGAAGGTTATTTGCTATGACCAGCATAAGGTAAACTAAGCTTTGGCACTGACTCATCTTTTGGCCCACTTGCGTCTCTGCAGGACTAGGGCCGTAGATATTTTTACCAAATCCCCACCACTGCAAAGCTGTCTACCGTGAGTTTGTATCAATATAAAAACTTCCGGTACTTGATGGTTTTCGGTGTTGTTCAAAGGCTAGGAAGGTGGTGGTGGTGGTAGCGGCCACTAAGTTAAGATCTTACTGAGTTCTGGCATGATGTTCTTGCGAAGGACGTACCTGCTCCTGACAGAAGTCCTTCACCTGCTTCAGGTGTGCAGTAGCTGAGAAACTGCACGTTGTATGCGGACGTTCCTGTGCAAAATTAGATGCTGAGTTATACAAGTTGGGTATTTTGTGATACGCTAGCTAAGCTGCAACAGAAGCAACATTTTTGTCCTTAGAGATTCTTTTGTAGCCTGCAGCATGGTGCCTATATCCAGTAAAAGAAGTTTTGAAATGTTTCTTCTGGTTTTTATCTTCCATCTAGCACAGCAGGTATATTAAAACAACACTAGAACACGTGTGCTCTCTTTAAGCCTGTCTTTTGCAAAGCATAGCGTAGTATTGCCTTAGTTAACGTTGAGCAAAGGCTGGAAAATAATACAGTCTGCCCGTACCTACCTAAAAATGGAGGTGAAAAAAGCAGTGTGATAATTAGATCTCTCCTCTCTGCCTTCTACTCATCTTCACCTAACTTGCACTGTTTGTTAGTATGTTACGTACCCCCAAGATCACAAAGAGCTAATGCGCAGCTGTAATCAAACAAGTAAGCACATAATTTGCAAACTTTTTTTTTGTTGTAGTGCAGGAAATACAGATATAAAGTATGTTTTATATAACTACAAGCTTAGAACAGCTCCCTACCCTTTTTAACAAGGAGATAACCATCAGCAAGCTGTACTGCGCTGTGTACCAGGGCTGTTATTACTGTGCAGCTCTGTCTCTAGCGTTACTTCAGACTTACAGAGGAAAGGCTTTTGGAATACGTAGCAGAACCTTCAGTGTTGTGGGAGGTGAGGTGGTGCGTAATGTACGTGGCTTCTCGAAGGCCATGAGAATGGGATCAGGGTCTTACCCTTTTGGTCCCATGTAGAAGAATAATTCCTGAAGTACTAGCATAGCTTTAAGGTATGCAAATCCTTAGGAAAAAAAAAAGAGTACTTCTGTTTATTAAGTTAATTATTAAAACTGTGTTTGTAAAGGGAGTTAATTTTTTTAATAAAGGAGCCGTTAAGCCTTTGTTTTGAAGACTTAATAAAATAGCTGCCAATAACAGACTATTTTTAATTGGCCCCTGCTTTTCTAACTAAACAGATAGCACGTGCTTCTTCCAGGACCTGCAAAGGCTTCAGAAAGGACTCCTGAATAACTAAGCAGCAAAGAATATGAAAGAAGTCTTCATAGTCTAGAAGCACATATAGACAGTGAAGAGTTACAAGAGGAACCTCCGTGGATGTTACAAAGAACTGAGAAATCTAGGAAAATGACGAGGGGTGAAAGCAGTCTGCTGCTCAGTAGCTGACCTGACTGCGTGGCAACTCCCTTTATGAAAAGTTGTCTTTTAACAGTGATAAAATGGATCATGTCTGGGGCTTACCAGGGTTCACACTTTTCTTCATCTTCACACCACTGCCAGCTTTAACCAGCCTTAATTCTACCCGAACAGAAATTTGTTGAGGCAAAGTCCTCTGTGCTGCTCAGTAGGTAGGAAGGGATGCGAACGGCTGCTGTTGTACCTTAGCTGCTCCGTCAGCCTTTGGCCAGCCTCAGTGTTGTTAATTGGCTAGGCAGCCTGTATATCTCCTCTTTGATAAGGATAATGAGGAATGAGTTCTGCTGTGTGGGGGATCAAAATAGTGCTTGTTGGTTATACTTTGCCTTTGTATAAGCTGAAATTAGAAATCTGCATCTCTGCAGAGCCATCTGTGCCTTTTTGTTATCCTTCTGTAGACTTTCTAGGAGAAAGTGGACTTTTTAAAAATCGTCTGTTAGAAAAGCTGTGCTGAAGAGTAAAATTTTGTAGATTGGGTGAGGCAGATCTGGTTTGGTCTTGGTTTTGCCAGTTCCATGGCTCTTAAAGTAAGGCATCAAAAGCAACTTTATTTTTGAAGAGACTGTTCTGACAACAGTTCAATTGTTTCATTTTAGTTTTCTTCCATCTGTCCTTCTTAATTAGAAGTTACAGCAGCCCTGAAACTGAAGGACAGCTTCTTAATTCCTTCGTCCAGTATTTTGGTGACAGCCTTGGGAGGAAGGTTAAAAGAATGCCTTTAATTGAAGAAACTGTTCTGCCTGGGGACTCCCTCCTTACTCTGCCTGTAGTAATAATAGGTGAGTTTTTTCACTTCTTTTAAGGTTCACTGTCACTGCCATTGCCTTTATAGACCTGCTGCATGAAGTCATTTATCATTAAATAACTAATGCTTAGCATCCTTATGTTTATTAGAGTAATACAGTTGTTATGATTAATGCAGTACCATAAAGTTATGTTAAGGGACTTGCTGTTAGAGCATATTTGAATTCAGATTGTGCTTTGACAAAATGAAACACATTATTTGGCAGGAGATACGTGAGTCTCAACAGAAGAACTGTTTCAATTCTAGTGTTGATCACATAGGCTTTGATTAATGTAGTGTGTACTTCAGGTTGCATGGAGGTTGTTGATGGTGCACCAGTAGAAATTTGTGAAGTCAGATGGGACAGTGAAAAGCATAATGTAAAATGTCTGCTGTATGTTGGTTAGATGCTAACCTCTCTCATTAATGGCCTTTTTCTGTGTTGCGTCCATCACTAATGTCTGAATATTGTCCCATCTTTTCCAAAATGAATCCAAGTCAGTTCAACCAGTTTAAAACAATAAGTTGTAGTTTTGATTAAATAGTTAAAGGTTTGCATTTGTAAAACCTTGCCGAGTGACAGGAGAGCAGAGGGAGCAGACTCCTTAGGTACACAGCTTAATTGAGAGTGCCAGCATGATTTGTATTGGGCCAAGGTTTTTCAGCAACAGCTGGTCACCAGCTCCTTACCGCCATGACTTGATGAAGGGATAAAGAAAAGATCTGGAGTAAAGGAGGTTTTCAGTAATCTAGTCCAAAGCTGTTGGGACTACAGCAAACCAACAGCTTTAATTGTACCTGCAAACAAGCAGAGATTCCAGAGAATGGTGTTCCAGTGTGACGTGCTCACAGTACATCTCCACAACTTTGAAAGACTGGTGTTCGTACCGTGTCTGTTCTCAAAGCTCTCTTCATGATAGCTTAAAATAGTGCTCATGTAATACACTTATGTGGATGTGACAGACGTGAATCAGTTGCTGAGTTGTGCATCATAGTTGAAGAGCAACAGTTTCCTGGCATATTGTCAACCTTAGTATAGGTTTGCCATATGGTTAATGACTCAGTTTTCGCTGTTTAAGTTTTGCAAACACGCATTATGCAAATACCTGTGCTCAATACTTATTTTGCCTAGAATGCCTTTCTATGTGCTGACAACAAACACAGCTGCCTTGGCTATTTCTCCTTGCAAAACATGTATGTTGCCCAAATGCTTGTTCACAGGTACTTTTGAGACCCTTCACAAGCTGGGCTTTCTCCATTGGCATTCTATTATCACTAATTCATTGGCTGGCTGAAGAGCTTTAGAAGGGATCTAAAATGATTTAATAATGTAGTAGAAGACTATAAAAATAGTTGTCATCCCCCACCCCCACCCCCCCGTATATGTATGCACACACACTTATCTACTGGTTTAATCATCTCTGTGTGATTCCTGTGTAGCTGGAGTTAAACATTCTTTTAGCTTCCTAGAACCATCTTCTTCTCATTGCACTATTTTGTTAATCAGAAAGAAAAAGATGGCACACGTGTAAGCAGTTAACTTAGTGATGAAACAATAACTTATATTGCCCTTTCTTTAACTTCATTATCCCCTTTTTCCCCTGTATGATGCCCAGTTTAAGATTTGATTCTCAGCTTGTGCTATATATTGTACCGCAGTTCTGCCCAGAGTCACGTAGATACTGTGGCATTACTAAGTAACTTCTGTGCTATACCTGTCGTCTTCAAGAAATGGGGAAGAAAAGAATACATTCCTTTTGAATGAGTTGGGATTGAAGAATTTCATGCTGGAGCTCTAAGTCTAGAGGATGTTCTGTGCTAAACACTTCCATCTTCTGCACTAGTTTTGATCATTACTCTATAAACACAATGTTTTAATTTTTCATCCAAGTAACAAGGCTGTTAAGATGTTTGAAGTTGATTATTTGCTTTAAATTTAGAAACGTAATGTAAAGATGATTGCACTGTAGTTTACTGTTGATCGGGAGAAGCTTTTGCTGCTACATTAATTAATATTAATGGCTGCTTAAATGAACGGGGCCATGGGGTTTTGGGGAACATTGATTTTATATCTAAAGTTTGTATAATAGTAATATCTCTCAGTTGCGATCAGAGACGTTATTGGAGGCATTGTATGTAAATAAAAAGCAAACTCCTCAGGTATAAATTCTTCATTTCAAAATATTCCACCCCCCAAGGATTTTTTTAGAAATTCACAAGTCTAATTGCAGACCTTGCAGCTGCACGTTAATCTTGTGTGTTCTTGAGAGCATATCCACAAGGGAATTTCTTTCTCCTGGGCTTAGTCTGCTCAAAGAATAGGAACAGGGTTTGGATCTGAATCAGCTCTCTGGATGGTCCCAGGGGAGGGGCTAGGGAGCTCAGTGACAGTAATTCACCTTAAAACAATCCTGTCCTCAGTAATTTCCTTGGCCTTTGCCGGCCTTTGCCAGCCTTTGTTTTGGCAGCTTTTGTTATCCATTTGGTTCTTTTTAGTCTTAGCCAGTAGGAATAATCTTCAGCATGGCATCCTTGGATATGGCACGCGTTTTCCTCTCTCCGTCATGGACTAGCTTCCTTTATGCCTCAGTAGGAAAAAAAAAATCTAGCTATGCACTTGTAAAAAGAAAAAAATTACTTTTACTGTGCGCGAGTTATACAATTCTAAAAATACAGGAAAAAAATATTTACTCAGTCGTGGGAATGCTTGTGAACAATAGGTATGATTAGAATGTTTTCACAACTTCATATGATTTTGTTACTGATGGTTTCAATGTATTGCAAAGGTTCTCTCTCAAATCCATCTCCAACATGTCCAGGGGGTGACTGGAAAGGCTTGCATCCAGCTTAAGCTTTAAATTCATTCCTGGGCTGAGGCATACCCAGCTATCTCATGCTGGTCTGTTTGTGGGAGGGTAGAACAGTGTGAGAGTAAGGAACAGCATTTTCACTGTCTGAAAGATTCCTTATGGTCTTTTTTTGTAAATGGGAAAATAAGAATGGAAATGGTTTGGGAAATAATACAGGCAGGATCACCAATATTTAAACCTTTTGTTACAGACTTTTGATTTGACTGTCTTGGAGATCCTAGTGGTGGAAATCCATGGCTTTCCTAGGCAGTCTTTTTCCAGTGCTTTATGGTCCTTATAGTACACAGGGACTCTTAATGCCTTTATTTTTGCCTCCTTATTTTGGTGCAAAACTCAGACTGTTTGGTAGAAGCCTTTAAGGGACTCATTGTGCAGTCTCATGTACTTGATCAGGCTCTAGGCCTTTGGAGAAAATGTGCTGATTGAAGATTTTTTTACAATTTAGCAGTCCCAGCCTTTGAAGAGCTCATTTGTAGTGAGCCCACATGGTTTTCTTGTAGCCTGTGGCTGTGACTGGTCTACGGACTCAGCATTGTAAGAAAGTATGGGTTGTAACTCTGCTGGGGGCCAGAGTGACGGGTGTAGCTTGGTGGAGGAGGAAAAAGAAATCTGATGTATGAACAGAGTCTCACCAAACTGATGGGGGGATTTAGGGACTGGGAGATCAGAAAAGGAAGACGACAGAGGCATTGGAGAAGTGGGAGTGGAAACAGGTGATGGACATTCTATGTGCAGTGGTGATGAGGAACAGGAAAGGACAGGTGAACTCTTGAGCTCGAGAGTTGAAACAGAAGGAAGAAAGACCTAGCATCCTAACAATGAATGCTATGTAAATGCATGAATGAATTAGTAACTTTACTTTTAGCCCAGAATTTGAATAGTCTGTGGTAAATGCCATGTGTGCCACTCTAGATAGAAAACAAAGACAAAATACTGAATAGTGCCTCATTAGGAGAACACTGTGCTCTTCAATCAGTTAATGAGGAAGAGGAGCTATAGAAATAATAGTACATAGTCACATGTTTAAATTCTGTATCATAGCACATACTTTTCTGACTTCAGCTTTCCCTAGCTTTCGATATCTGACTTTGCAACATATTTGCGTATTATGAATATGGTCCCCTACTTTGTTTAATCCTAGTCAAACAAATAGGAATAATTATCTTATGGTAACATTTTGGTCTCATCCATTTCACACCTTTAATAACAATTGGAAAATAAGTTAGTCTATTCAAATTGCAGTAATGCACATAATTTAATTATAAAACATTACCAAAAGGATATAGAAGGATGTTTGCACTGATACTACTACTGAATGATGAATGTGGTCTTACATGAATTTCTTGTAATTTACAACTTACTGTATCTGCCTTCACTCAGCTTTTACGTTGCTGTTGTGCTGTGTCTCTAGCTTCTCATGACTTGCACAGTCTTCAGCTTTCTGCTTGTCTCGTTATTTTATGATCAGATCTGAAGAGCATATACTCTAGGTTGTCTTTCTGTTCTGTGTTTTGCAGTACCCAATGTAAGTGGGAACACAAAGTTGTAAGATGGCAACAATATTCAGGTATCGCTGTGATTGACAAGTAGACTAGATCTTACCCATCGGATCATTTTCACACAAGAATAGTGAATTTGACATACTCAATTACGAAATTCCTTTATATGCATTTTATTTCATGGTGTAAACAGTCATTCATTTCTTGTAACCTGAAAAACATTTTGCTCACTTTATTTGGAAGAAGTTCTTATGGTAGGCTTTACTTTACTGTGAAGTTTATAAGCTGCTTTGAATCAGGACAGTGTCACACTATACTATTTTAGTATGATTTTGTTGCTGGTTATTTAGTGACTTTGCAAACTTTAGGTTTTGACATTTTTACTAAAGCAGTAACTTCTTTCTTTAATAGGAAATGGACCTTCAGGAATTTGTCTTTCTTACCTGCTTTCTGGATACAGGCCATATTTGTCTCCTGAAGCTATACACCCGAACCCCATTCTACATACAAAATTAGAAGAAGCTCGACATCTTTCCATTGTTGATCAAGTAAGCTTTGAATCATAGAATTATAGAATGCTTTGGGTTGGAAGGGACCTTAAAGATCACCTAGTTCCAACTCCCCTGCCATGGGCAGGGACACCTTCCACTAGACCAGGTTCCTCAAAGCCCCATCCAACCTGGCCTTGGTTGCCATCTTGTCTAGCTTTTTTCCTACTCCAAGCTGAATTATGAAACAGTAGGCTTTCTTTAATGATCCTGTTTAAAATGCTTTTGCAACTTACATAAGTAGTGCCATAGACAAAGAAAGACTTAATATTCTCAGCCCACAAAGAATTAGACCACAGTAAAGCTCAGTAACTGTGTGGCCTCAACCAACTAGATTTATCTCTTTGCTGTAAAATAAAGAGCTGTATATGTCATCTTCAGTGGCTTGTAACAAATTATATATAGGGCACTTCAGATGAAAAGCTATGCATTTTAAGAACTGCTTATCCAAAAACATTATGCAGGTTTCATTGTGAAGAACCAGCCCACTTACCTAATTGCATTTCTAATGCATTAATAAGTTATTTTGTTATTCTGTTAATTTAAATAGAATCAACTCATGACCATTAGGTCCAGTCCTGGGGCGTGTGGTTGTTTTTGTGGTTCTTGAGGGCTTTTTTTGTAATGTTTTTTTGGTTTTGCAGTGTGCCCTTTGTTGTATTCTTACTGCTTGACAAAAGCATCTAAAGCACCACTTGGTCAGGGAGTAGCTGATGCAGGAATTCCAGCTTTCATGTCCTAGGATGTTTGGGCACTATCATAAAAGAACACATGTTGCTAACATACTTCAAGTACACATACTTCAGGTTAAAATCTTCCTAAATAGCACAATTCTTATTAAGACTTCATTTTTTAGTAATAATAGGGACATATCCTCTATAGACACAACACATTTTTCTTTTCTGAACGCTATGCATCCTTCAGTGTTTGTGTTACACTCACAATTGCTTTTGTGCTGTATTTGTTATCCTTGTATAGATCCAATTTTTCTGTCTCATTTGATTAGTTAAATCTTCTCCTTTATTGTTCTCCCCACTTGTCCATTTGTTTGCCGTCATCATTGTTTTCTACTCACTTCACTAAACTTGGTGGATAACCCACAATACTATCGCTAACTGTATTGCCTGTGTGACTAATTTGTCTAAAATACGAACACACATATGTGTTTGTAGTGGGGAAGTAGGGGTTGTTTGGCTTTGGGGGTTTTTTTGTTTGTTTCAGTGTTGTGCTGTTTGCATGTAATGTTAACTTTAAGTCTCAAGGGGGTTGTTTTTTGGCAGGAGACTAAGTTGCCTAAGCTTTTGGCTATAGATGTTTCATGTACTTCATCATTCCCCAACCCCCTGAGATTCTCCCAATTTAGGAAGCTAAACTGTCCTGTCTTTGTCAGCAGAAATTGGCCTTACAGCCAATGCTTTCTTCAGATCTCTATTCTGTCTTCAAATATTTGCCATTCGCAAAGTTTTTAGAACACGGCTGGTTAATAGATGCTGAAATGTAAACATCTTTTAAAAAGTTCTAGAAATTGTTCTCAACATTAACTCCTTTGTAAAATAAGCCTAGTTTTAGTTAATTTTTAAAAATAATACTTACAATACCTCCATTATTTCAAAATATAATAAAGTTAGTGATGGAACTACCTAAGAGCTGTCAAAGGAGCTTTTTCTACTCAATCTTTAAAACTGAATGTTTTTAGATTCCGATTTTGCTTTATGAAAATGTGGCTCCTAGAAATACTAGCAATTCTTCATTAAAAGCAGTCTGCTATCTATAAATATAAATGTCACTAAGATGCTCTGATCTCTGAATATTTGTCCCTGTATTTCTGTTTCTACAATGCATTTCAAATACTGACCTGCCCCGATTATTACTGTGTTATTAACATGTAAATTTTACATGAGTGAAATGTTTTTGTTCAGAGTTACAGAAGAACTGAATCATGGCAGTTATTTCTGAAAAGTGTTGTGATTGAATATCTACATTAAATACTTATCTCTACTTAAAATGCAACTTGAACTAATTTTCTTTTGAAATTCAGCTTCTGTGTATCAGAACAGCATGATGAACAGTAGAAGTTGCATGAACAGATCAAACTTTCTTTCTTACTTTAGGATCTGGAGTACCTGTCTGAAGGCCTCGAAGGACGCTCGTCAAACCCAGTTGCAGTGCTTTTTGATACACTGCTTCATCCTGATGCTGACTTTGGGTATGACTACCCACCAGTTTTGCACTGGAAGCTGGAACAACATAATTATATTCCCCATATAGTGCTTGGTAAAGGACCACCTGGTGGGGCTTGGCATGTGAGTAAAAACTTTGTATCACTTCCAGGGTAACTTGATAATTTTGTGGTTTGGGGGTTTTCTTACTACCTAAGGTTGTTTTAGATAGCAATGGCAATTGCAGTTTCAAGTGGTCAATTACCAAAGCCCAAATACCTTAGAGGGATGCGAAAGGAAGGAAAAAGGTGTCCTTAATTTGGGGATTTGTGACTACGACCGCTGTCTTCTGTGGGGTTTTTTATTAATTGTGATTTAATGAATTATAATTAAGAGTATTTTCTCTTACTTTTTTCTCCTGTCTTTGCATTGTTTCCAGGTGCTGTTTATACAGAATCTTAAATCTTAATGTTCATATCCTGTTGGTTTCAGACTTTCTTTTTCTTCTTGGTTTAAGTAATTTCCTTTTAGTTTCCCTTCCACTTGTTCTCTTTTCACCTTCTGTTTTATTAGATCATGCAGTTGCTCCTTAAAATAGCATCTAACTGTAACACAAAAGTAGTTCATCAACGCTTCATGTAATGTCCTGGTATTATGTTATGTTCTGATATTTTATCGCTCTAAATTAATACAATGAGAAGAACTTCGCTGTGTTTTACATAAATTTATCAATTTTAAATGTATCTGGTCATGCATCTTGTTTTTTTTTCTCTGTAGTCCATGGAAGGCTCTATGCTAACAATCAGTTTTGGAGACTGGATGGAATTGCCTGGCCTCACCTTTAAGGAGTGGGCAGCTAGCAAACGCAGGTAAAGATATCGCATAATGTATATGGGAAATGTAGTTGCTGTAAGAATCCAGGTAACATTGTTTTAAGAACTGGAAAACAGTCAAAATGATTCTGCTGCGTGTACTCTGATGGGAAAAAAAAAAAAAAGGACAGTGGTTGGCCAGAGTGCTTTGAGTGTATCGAGAGTGTACACACTAGCAGTGGTGTGTTTTAGCAACATTTCACAAAGAAGTACTGTTACTGCAAGCAGTTTTGATCAGAGTTGAGGGAAGACTGAGAGAGGAATTTGAAATCTACAGAATTGTTGGAAGTTCCTCTTTCAACATAGGTGCAACTTAAACTGCTGTACAGACTAGCTTGCTTGTAATTCAGGAAGTTGTATATTTCAGTATTTGCATTTACAGGCAAAGCTGCAGCATCTGAAATATTGCTATCTATGAATTTTATTTTTAAGAGCATAGTTCAGTATTTCCCCATGTTATTTTCTAGTAGTAAGTTTCTTGGAAAAATTTCAGAGAAGAAAAATTATTGTTTTGTCAACCTCACTGGTTTTACTTCATTATACGATTAGTTCACAAAGGTCTATGTCAGCAGGTGAACCTAGGAGTGCTCTACGTAAGCTTCTTCTAAAATATTAATTTTCCTGGCTTTGTTCTAGCAAAATTAAAGGAAGTTGTTCTACCATGTATGGCAAAAGAAGAAGTAAAATTACTTGGGCCTAGTCTTTAAGGGCAGACTGTTACTAATTTCAGGACACTTATAGTGAAGAATCTGTACCTTTGTTCTTTAATCGCTTTCTTAGATAACCATGGTAATCTTGCCTCCTTATTAACTGAAATCCCATAAGCTGCTTATTATCTGAAGCTAATTTGTTTATATTACAGTTTTCAACAATACTAAAAACAGAAATGCTGACCTTTATACTACAGTTATACAAATACTACAATTAAACAAACGTATTTAAAAGTATTGATGGTAATGAAAACTTTTAGTCATGTAAAATAGTTTCCTAAGTTCCCTTGTAACAGGTGTCGCACCATCACATTATCCTCTTCAACAAATATCTCATCTGGATTTTCAGAGTAGTAACTGGAATATTTAAAAGTACATATGCTATTATCTTGTTAATCTATGAGAATGAGTAGCCCAATTTCTTGTGAATACGCTTTTAAGCATAATTCAGTGTCAATCCTGATGTTCACTATGGTTTCTTTTGCCTTCTTCCTAAGCTTACTTCTAAAAAAGCAGCAAAATTCATGCACCTGTTCAAAATAATTACATTTTCAGCTTATTTTTTGATAATCCTATTTACATAGTTGTGTTAAGGTTCTGTGTCATACTTGCTTTGTTCATTCCTGTGGTATGAAACTACTTCATTTGATACTTACTGAATGTTTATCTGTAGCCAAAGGAGAGATCTTTTGCAAACTGTAATGAAGAATACTTGACTCAAGTAATACATCGAACCTCAAGTTTCAAAATAAGCACTTAACAACTACTGTGATATTTAATTACTTACATCCTAAGTAAGTGTATTCTCACTGAGTACAAGTTTAGCCAGTATTGTATTGTTGACGGTCGTGACGCTAAACTGGCTCTGTAAAATTCTTCCATAGAGACTTACTGTGATACTGCACAGTTTCGTTTTATGCTTAATTTGTTAATCGCCATAGCACCTTGTAAATCTTTACAACTATTAAAAAAAACCCACCTTGGCTTGTCTTGTCTTCAAGAGAACAGATAAAATAAATTGGTTGCATTTAAAGATATTGAACCCAGTCTCAGTTACACCAAGCAGATTCAATCCTCTTAAATTTGGCTGTCACGTGGTATGTCATATATGATATTCAGATTACCAATAAGGTCTAAATATTAACTGAAACCATTTGCTTTTGTTTCAGAAATATAAAGAGTGATCGAGTAATGCCAGAGGAAATAGCTTGTTATTATAAACACTATGTTAAAGTCATGGGTCTCCAAAAGAATTTCAGAGACAACGTTTACATAACGTCAGTATCAAGGCTTTACCGAGGAAAGGATGATGAAGACAGAAGTCAATTAAATGAAAATATTTCAACACAGCATTTGGAAATGGAGGATGGACAGGAATCGCTGATTAAGAGAAACTGGGAAGTCAGAGGTTATCAGCGAGCAACAGATGGTTCTCATGTGCCCTTCTGCCTCTTTGCTGAGAATGTGGCTCTTGCCACAGGAACCTTTGATTCTCCTGGACGACTACAAGTTGAAGGAGAAGACTTCCCTTTTGTGCTTCATTCCATGTCTGACTTCGGAGCCGCTATCAGCAAAGGGAAGTTACGTGGGAAGGCAGACCCTGTGTTAATTGTGGGTGCTGGACTTACAGCAGCTGATGCAGTACTGTGTGCCTACAACAACAACATCCCAGTAATCCATGTGTTCCGTAGAAGAGTTACCGATACGAGTCTAATTTTCAAACAGTTACCTAAAAAGCTTTACCCCGAATACCATAAGGTCTATCATATGATGTGTACGCAGTCACATACTGTGGACTCTAATCTACATTCTGCTTACACTAGTTTCCCTGAACACAATGTACTTTCCTTCAAGCCTGAAATGAAATGTGTTCTTCAGAGTGCCTCCGGACTGAAGAAAATTTTGAAGTTTTCTGTAGCCTTAGTTTTGATAGGTTCTCACCCAAATCTTTTCTTTCTAAAGGACCAAGGACATAGCATAGGTCATCACTCTAATCAGCCCATCACATGCAAGGGGAATCCTATAGAGATTGATCCATACACTTACGAATGCACTAAAGAAGCTAACCTCTTCGCTTTAGGTCCTCTGGTGGGAGACAACTTTGTACGGTTTTTAAAAGGAGGTGCATTGGGCATTGCACGATGCTTGGCAATAAGACAAAAAAAGAAACATGAATTGATTGAAGGTGGGGATGGAGGAGGTGATGGGGTACCATAAATGAGACGTTAGAAACTTTCACATACAGGATTACAGACGTAGTCTAACAGAACACTCACTGACAGCAAAAGTTGATAGCAGTCACATTTCTGTTGTATACAAGTAACCTGCGCTTGTATTGCTTGGTAAAGGATGCTGATACCACAATACTTCACCTTTTCAAAGTACAAAAAAATTGATCTGCTATTACAACTGATCTCAACTGGAATGACTTCCAGATAAACAGAAAATGAGACTAACTTACATTGACCTGCCTGTCGTCTCTTGCTCAGCTAAAAGAGCAGACTTCCTCTGGGAAAAGCAATGCCTACCAGAGTGGCTTTACATTTTAGTGTCAGATGTGACAAAGTATTTTTACCATAAAATTAAAATAACTTCTAAAAGCAGAAAGCTTGCTTAGTACAAAGTGATTCTTGGTCCCAAAGCAAATTTGGAGCCTTCTGCTTGAAACAAGGATTTTATTTATTTGCCACAGTAATACAGGGATACCTTGAGCACTTAGTAAAACGGTTTTTACTATTTACTATAACAAGGATTTCTCTAAGCAAGAAGTTTTCCTCAACAGTTATAAATTATCCAATTCGATAATTGCAATAAAAGAATAAGCATTCCCATCTAATCTTTAACGCACGATTTGCCACTTAAAACATTCATGTTTTTTGACACCATGCCTAGAGTTGGGTGAGTGCAGAAAGACTTAACATGAGATGTTCCCCTACAGCGATATGTACCTTCTGAGAACACTCATTAACATAAACAATAAAGTACTGATATAAGTGCTCTTATTACAGTGTCAGCATAATGAATATCTAGCGTACTACTGAAAAATTAAGTACATGACAAAACTTAAGGTGTTTTTGCTTCCTAGCTCAGGAAGACTGAATGGGATCACTTGACTGATAAAGGTGGGTGATAGATATTCTCATGTCCCATTTGACCAAGTACTGGTTATTTCTCTTTTTTTCTAGAGCAGCACATAACACTAAAGCTACTTCAGCCTGCAGTTTTTGAAACTTGAAAAAGGCTTGCATCTCACAGCCGGCTAAAAAATAATCAAACCAAACCCAAACCATGCCGTAGTTCCTATAAATCTTAAAGCTTGTTATGAAAGACAAAGACTTAACTTGTACCTACCTCTGAATTGAAGTTTCACCTTTCTGCTCTATGACGTAAGACCTAGATTTCATTTGCTGGGTTTGAGAGTAGATAGTTTACCTAAACATGCTCATGGGTTGTTCACCATAGTGAGGTAAGCAACAGCTCGTCAGAAGACTTAAGTTATCTTCCAGAACTCTCAATAGACCAAGTGCTTGGTTTTAACTGATTTATTGCCAAACATTTTAATTCAGGTCCAGTGTGATGGAATAGATGTTACTTAATTTAATCTTTTGTTTGGGGCTTTTTTTTTTTGTGTTGAAGAATGTCATGTTAGTTTAAGGTATTGTATTTGCATGATTAAAATCTCCGTACTAGAACTTGAACAGATTTTGAAAAGGAAATTAGGCTTAGACTTTGTGAAACTGCTAGTGCTTGCTGGTTTCCCAGCTGTCGAACTCCCTTAAGTTGTAGATACCTATATGCAATAAATGCCTGTTTTCTGTGCCTGCTGCATTAGGGGGTTCTGTGGCTACTGCAGGCCTTTATGCATCTGAGTAAGTTACTCAGGCTTTGGACATAGAAGTTGAAAAGGTAAAGTATGCAAGGATTAAAATGAGAGTATCTTCATTGAAAGTCCAAAGTCATTTATGAAATGATGCTTCTAATAACAACTTTTAATTTAGAGCCAACTTAATTGCATAAAAATAAACACAGACAAGGCAAAACTTGTATGAATTTTTGCATTGCCTACATGGTTGGATTTAACCATGCATTGTCAATACTAGTTAAGATACTTTCTTTATACTTCTGTTTGAGCTGGTTTTAATTATGATAAATTTTAGGCTTATTTTCTTCATAATTGAATTGATATTCTATAATTTGCCTTCTTTGGCAGAAGTTGTGTGTGTATAGATCTGTCCTAAACTTGTGATACCTAATGACTTTAACTGCAAATCAGTGTTACAAGTGCTGAATACTTGATTGTAGAACTTCATTGCAGTTACATATTGGGAACACATCTGCGCTGTGATTACATTCCTTCAGTTTTGTGTCAGTATAAATGTCCAAATACAACGTATCATGGCATGTTACCGCATTTTCATGTGTCACGTGAAACATTTGAAATGCCAATAAGACAAAGGGAGCAATTTAATTCAACGGCTGTTTTGCAAAAGGGGCAGAAAAGCTTCAACCAGCCACATCTCTCCCCTCAGCTGCTGCAGCTGCCTTACAGGCTGTGTGGTGGTGTGACAAATTCGCAGCAGAGATGTTTGTCCTGTTATTACACAGGTATCTTCCGCAGAAGGGTTGCAGCACCTTGAGGTTTAACTGCTTTTTTCTGCTACCAGTCTTGCCAGTATTTTTGAGATAAAAAATTCGCACGTGAGACCCCTTAGTTGGGCAGAGCTTTTTTCCCCTCAGTAGTCATGTATAAAAATACTTTTTTCAGCCAAAGCTTTACTAAAAAAATCATCCTGTTTCTTCTAGGAATTGCTAGTTTTAAAGTTGTGGCCAGACTTTCTCATGACTGGGTTTCTGATTTTTAGAGAAACTTCAGTTTCTCTTCTCTTTGGTATTTTGAGACAATAAGAAATGTAAAAACTCAAGCTTTGCCTTAGGATAGTCTTACCTAAAGCATTATGTCATACTTACTGCATTTATTGTGGGTTAGTTGTTGGCACTGAATAGTTGTCTTTTGGGGAAATATTTTGTTTCTCAGATTTAAAAAAAAAAAAAAAAAATTTAATTTCCTGTATGTTATAATAGCTCCCAGAAGGGAGGCTGTTTGGTTCTTTCAGCTCTTCTTTCAGTGGGAAAGGTAAACTTTTAAACATCGTGGATTTAAAAAGGATGCTTACTACTTGAGGTTTATTACTAAAATACAGGAAGAACATGATTTTTAACAAAAGGAATTTAATTTCCATTTGCAGAGTTTGTAAAATATGTTAACCTATACTGTGTATTTTCTTATAGGCTAGTGGGAAAATGTCTCTTACATTTGGGTTTGGTTCTTAACACTGAATGTGTCTCCTAGCTAAATTATTGCTAAGATTGTTTTGAGTAGTGTCCAGCTGTTGAACTGGGGCTCAGACTTGTCATAGAAGATTTCCCGAACCATCTGCCTCGTATGTGATGATTTAACGGTAGGTGCTCGTTAATGAAGGCAGCTGACGGGGCAGCCAGAAAGCAGCACAGCCTTTCTTTTGGTTTCCAGGAGATGATTGACTTCTGCTTAAACCACTTTCCACAAAAGAGTAAGGCTAAGTCTTACCCTGGTGAGTAAACACAGAAATCCTTCCTGCAAGCAATCCAGAGAGAGTGGTGGCAATAACGCTGGGTTCTTCTGTCTCTTAGGAAAAACGCATTGCCTCGGGCCAGCAACCTGGGCTTGCCAGTGAACGCGTGGGAAGCGTATAGCTCGCAGAAACAGCGCCTATACACTGAGTATGGGACACCGAAGTGCATCCCGCAGCTGTAGGTCCCCACTCCTCAGCACTTAGGGAATTGTTGGGATATACTGTGTTTTCCTTCTGGCCTGGTGAGTGTAGGCACCTTTTTTTTTTTTTTTTTAATTATTAATTTCATAGAGTGATGGTTGCATAATCAAAAATACTAATTTTGCAGAGGGAAGTGGCTGTAGCTTCTTTCTCTCGCAGCCTGTGAAAAGAAGGGCAGAGCCAGAAATCCAGAGTACTTACTCAAAGCTGGAGGAAATCAAATGAAGACCCAGACTTCGAGGCAGGCCTGACCCACGTATCCAGTTGAAAGGAAGAAAAGTCCATTTTTAGGCCAACTGCCCTTGAGAGAAAGAAGTGGTGTAAAATTTGCAAACTTCCAGTGAGTGCCTCACTGATAACAAGCCATGACCAAGTGAGGAATGATGGGAGGAAAGCAGAAAAAATCTGAGCCATGTGAACTGCAAAGCGCTATAGGTGCCGAAGTGAATTCATGCAGGGTTGACAGGCTGGTGGTCTCCCACCCTCTTGCATCAAGGTCTGCATACTGTAACTTCAGAGCTCGGCGCCGGAGCTGTTAGTCTCACGTGTGACCATGTATTTTTAATTGGCTCTTCACTGAAGTTACGCTGAAGTGCAACATGCATGCATGAGCCAAGAAGCAATTGCATTTGCTCCAGAAGCTGTAGGACTGCATTGGTAAGGTGGTGTGCCAAGAGGCAGGACTTGGTTGCTCTGGTACCGTATTTTCTACTTCTGAGAAAGCAAGCAGGTTATTTTCGTGTAATAGCGGAATCTGTGCCATGCTAGCTTCCAAACCTTTCTAAACAGCAAGAGGTAGCACATGTATTCCTTAAAGGCAGCTGATTATTCAATTTTATTATCAGCCACAGAGCAATGATTTCATTTTGAAGAAGCTGTGGAACAGAAAATGCTGAAAGGTTTATACTGTTACATTTTAATTTAGATAATATTTTAGAGCCTTCCAATAACAATGTTCTCTCAGCATTTTGGATTATTTTTTGAGGTGTTGAACACAATACCTCAACTGATGTGAGAGCTTTTTAGACATTTGCTTCCCCTTTTTCCCCTTGCCCAACCTGAAGGAAAAGTCACACTTTGTTTGAAATAACCGTAATACCTGATTCTATTTAGCAGAAACAATGAAAACGCAAACATTCTTTGACAGAGAAAGGAAGGCTTTGGTGGCATAGAATCATAGAATGTTTTGGTTGGAAGGGACCCCTAGAGGTCATCTAGTCCAACCCCGGCATTAAGGGCACAAAGCTGAAACTAGAACATTGAATTATGAACAGCGTGGGTTTGTTTTCTTTTTTTAAAAAAAGGCTGTATTTTAGGGACTATGGTACACATACGGTGTTTGAGTTTAGCTAATTTTTGACACTTGAATTACACAAGGAAGTGTGAGGTCAAGGATGAATTGGGTGTATGGTACAAAGATTACGGGGGGGAAAAAAGTGTGAGAGTGTAAGTTAGTAACTATAGTGAAGCTAAGCGCTGTTAAGGATGGTTTTGTCTTTGCAGACACATTTTGGCTTAAACAAACCCTGAACTTGAGTTCACATTACACCTGTCTGCACGCTAGCTGGTTTTCTAACAACGATAATTTTTTACTTAAGGGGCATACTAAGCCAACTTTTATAACCTAGTGGTCATCAGTAATCATCAAAACCAGGAAGAAAATGTATTTCCTATTCTTAGTTCTCCTACCCTTTTGAAATTACTTGTTGTGGAGACTGAGTTAACTTAATTTGCATTTTCTTCCTCTGTCTCTTTATTCTGGCATCACTGGCAATGTGCAAGCGTCAGCCTACATTGCCTACAGCAGACACTTTAATAAACCAAAATTCAGCTTCATGTTCCTGGACACCCTCTGTAGACTTACATGCCAGTGTAAAGAAAATTAACAACTAGGTTTGTCATGTATTCACAAAATATTATGGAATCCTGGCATTTTTACCGGTACATGAATAAAAAATACTTTGTCCACAAATCTAAAGGTAGAGACAAGGTGATAGAGGTGATACAGTTCCAGGGGATACCCTGAGGAAAGGGAGGTGGTTCATTTTTCACCAGTTTGGACTCCAGGGCCAGCTTCTGTGCGAACACTGCGTTACTGCTGTTCAGACCTAATCCTGCTGCCTTACACCTGCCTGGCACAGTTTGGAAAGCCGTTACTCTGCTCTTGCCCATTCCTCTGTTAGGTCTGGTATGCTGGGTGTGGAATTCCGGATCTAAATGAGGTAGAGCCTTATGTTCATCTTACCTATATTTTTGTTCACCCGCCCAATTACACCCAGCCTTGGAGATAGCGTGCAACTGTCATTTCCATGTGTCGGTTATTTCTGCTTTTGCTGGGGTATGCTTGGGACATACCCCCTCCCCCCCCAAAAATTTTTTTGATGAGCAAAGTAAATGTGTACAGAACATCTGCCTTTTCCTTCTGAGCTGCAAGCAACTTATGCGCAAAACCTCAGCTTTGATTAGAGGATAAACCCACCTGAGGTTCGCATGCTAGGCTTGGTTTATCTTCGTGTGTGAAAACTGATGACAGAGGGAAGGCAAAAGGAGTAACATAAAAACAGGCCTAGAGGCCTCACCTAGAGGCCAATTATTTTGGGTTGGAGACATAGGGAATGCCTAAGTCAGAGGTAAAAACAGACTACAAGGAGGAAGAGGCATTCAGAGAGCTGTAGTGTTCAGGAAGAGGGAGAAGGTGTTGGTTTGCATGGACCTGGTGCTGGAGCCAGTGCTTGCGAGAGGTTGGGATAGTCAAAGCTGGGGCAGAGCAGCACGTGCAGAGTGCCAAAGCAAAGGGCAGGGGAATTTCTGAGTTGGGGAGATCTGATTTTTGTCTAGCATCTTTATAACTCTCTCACTGGAATGTGGTGGTGGTGGTTAGCAAAATGTTGTAAGAGGAAGCGCGATGAGTAACTGTAAGGAAGACAGTTCAGGCTTTGCTGCGTTTGGTTTCAGTTCTAGGGAGATACCGGAACAACCAGAACAGAGTCGGAAGTAGCTGATTTGCGAGTCAAACACCAAATGTGGCTGCATGTGACCATGGACAGATTAAAGAAGTGGAACAGCGCAAGAGAAGGGCTAGTTGCATGGGAGGAGGGAAGAAGGCAGGGTAAGAGTCAGGGCTGAGAAAACGCCTGTACAAAACAACCGGTATTAGGAGCGGGTTGGCGGCAGGTCTGTAGCAGAGACTTCAGCTGGCGTATCGGTTAGGAACCGAGGTTTGATGGTAAGCACGTGGAATAGAGCCTCGTGGGCACATCGGGCAGGGAGGTAATGAAGGGGGCTTAGTGGGCGGGAGGAAGTCGACGGGGAGGTGGGTGGAGGGAAGAAACCGCAGCCGACTGCAAACGCGCGTTCGGAATAGAGGAACTGGTGCGATGGCACAGGGGAGGCCAGCCCCGCTGCCCCAGCCCCAACTCGCTGGGCGAAACCGGGGAGGAAAAGGGCAGGAGGAAAAGGGGGATTCACATATGTGAACAAGCAGAAATAGAAAAGCAACTTCAACAGTGAGAGGAGCTTGGTTGTCTTGCCAAAAAAAGGCAGTGTCTTTCCCACCTGATGCAGGAAAGATGGGAAGTCAGCTGAAAACACCGAGTTAAACTGGAAATTAAGCATGTTGTTCCCGCAGGGATACAGCACCCATCCTCCTTGTTTGAGTGGTGCATGAAGTAATTCAATCTGCTTGAAACTGTTCAGCTAAGCTGCTGAATGCAAGACTGTACTTTAAAAGCCTTGCTAATAAAAAGTCTATTTAGTTTACGTCTTGTGTGCATCTCCTTCCTGTAAGCAGTGTGAACAAAGATAGTGCATGCTCTAAAAAAGCAATCCTAACAAACCCTCGAACAGACTTTGCGTTACACAGAAAAATGCAAGAAACAAGCTCTGAAGATAAGCTTCTGCTTAGATTTATTTTTGTGAAGAGCAGCATTTTGTCAAAAAGGTGGGCACGCTTTGCAGACTGTGGTTTGAGGCAGATGAAAGAAACCTTAGATGTCGTGTCTGAGTTACTGAACTTTATTTAAACCTTCTAAAGAAAATCAACACCACAGAAATTCTCTCAGAAAACTGGCAAACTGGATGTTGGCACCACAGGGCACAAGCCCCGCAGAAGGAAAATGGAGCATGCAGCAATAGTGCTGAAGTGCAGAATGCAAAGTTCATCACTCATGCTCACAGCTTTCACATTACCTGTAAAGCTGCCTCTCTCAACCCATATGTTTTTCCACTTTAACCGTTCTGATTCTCCCCCATCCTGTTGCAGGGGGAGCAAGTAAACAGCTGCAGGGGGCTTAGCTGCCTACTGGGGTTGGGCCACAGCAGTATGTTTTATAAAATAAACATCAGGTTAAGTAAATGTCATAGATCAGGGGTAAGGCAAATACTGATGTAATTTATTGGATGTTCAGGCTCCCAAGACTTGGAACATGTGTGGTGGGTTGACCTTGGCTGGATGCCAGGTGCCCACCAAAGCCGCTCCATCACTCCCCTCCTCAGCTGAACAGGAGAGAGAAAAGAGAAATACAGGCTCCTGGGTCAGGATAAGGACAGGAAGATCATTCACCAATTACCATCACAGGAAAAACAGACTTGACTTGGGGAAATTAATTTAATTTATTGCCAGTTAATCACAGTAGGATACTGAGAAATAGGATAAAATCTAAAACCACTTTCCCTCAGCCATTCTTTTTCCCCAGGCTCAACTTCTCTTCCAACACTTCTGCCTCCTCTCCACCAGTAGTGGAGGGGGACAGGGAATGGGGGTTGGGGTCCGTCCATCCCACGCTGTCCCTGCCGCTCCTTCCTCCCCAGGCAGGACTTCTTCCCCTCTGCAGGGCTGCAAGGGGAATCTCTGCTCTGGCGCCTGGAGCCCCTCCTGCTGCACTGGCCTGGGGGGCTGTGAGGCTGCCCCTCTCACGGATTCTCACTCCTCTCTCTGGCTGCTGTTCCACAGGTTTTTTTTTTAACCCCTCCTTAAATACATTATTCCAGAGGCGCTGCCACTGTCGCTGATGGGCTCGGCCTTGGCCAGCAGTGGGTCCGTCTTGGAGCCAGCTGGCCTTGGCTCTAATGGACACAAGGGGAAGCTTCCAGCAGCTTCTCACAGAAGCCACCCCTGTAGCCTCCCCCACTACCACAACCTTGCCACACAAACCCAATTTATCATGTAATCGCATTCTTTATCATCATCTACCTCAGAAACTTCCGTAACAGAAGGCCCAAACCAGTAAGCCAACAAACATGTTTCATCTAATGCCTGGAGCTGAAAATCATCACACAATCATGCCAGGATGGAAGAAAAGTTTCAGTATTATGAATTGGATTTGTTACATGAATTTGGAATTACAATTCAAGCCATGGGTAAGGGGTAGAGGTTTAGATGTCTTAGCTTCTCTTTTAATGCAAGCATAACTTCATGTTAAAATAGCAAAAGGCTCAGGTTCACTGATCTACAGGCTTCTCATCAACCAGACAGCAGATGCACCTGAATTAAGAAACCAAAGCATCACTTATTTGGCTCCCTCAAGTTGGACCCAAACTAGGAACAAACACTGGGAGTACCTTCAGCCAAGCGCTGATCCTACCTGTGCCATACAATGCCCTCCTCTCTCGAGAGCACACAGCTGCCTGTGAAAAGACTGCAAAAAATATGCTGTTGCAAGTGTTAATACAGAAAAGACACCTCAAACAAGATCTATACAGAAATCTCCCAAGTGTTTGTCTATGGGTGCTCCCCCAGTCACATGGGGGGTGAGTCTATCAGTCCTAGGACACTAAGTAACTAAAAAAAAAAAAAAAAAAAGTATCAAAGCCACTAAATTCTACTGTTGTAGAACTGAAGAGTGGTTTCAGATATGCTACCAGGATTGCTTGAACCCTAGAAGACTGCACTATGAGCACCAAAGGACTTAAATCTTTATTTCCTTGTAGAAGGCCCCCTGCACATTACATCTTTTAAGAATTTCTAGGATGAAATGACAAGTTTTGTTTTTTACAACTGTAAACACAACCTTTCTGAAGGATCTTGTCCACTGATACTCTGTTATCCAAGCTATTTGCTTGAATTTAGTAAGAACAATCAAAAAGGTCATCCTCAACAGTCTAGAGGAGGTGCCCTGTTGGACCAGTGGGTCTTCAACAGGAAAACCTGGAAATTCTCATTGTGACCACGGAAATAGTGAACAGCTGTCAGTACATCTCCTCCAGGAAATACTTCAACTGCTGAAGAACAGTCTTTTTAGAAGTATTTGGGTGGACAAGATTTGATGTGCCTTGATGCAAGTTGCAACACCAAAACACTTTCATGGCTATTGCTGAACTTGGAGGTACTGGGTCTTGCACTTTGTGCATCACTCTGGACAGCCCCGACCAAGTGATCAAGAAGATGCCAAAATAGACCAAAGACTGGTTTTTGAAGACCAAATATTTTCTGAAACCATGCAACCGTGCTGACTTCAGCGTTATCTGCTATCTTGATAAAGACAGATCTCAGGATGCTGTTCTTCAAACCTGATACGCATCAGAGCAGCTTGAAACAGCTCAGCGCATCTTGCTTGCACGTTCTGAGCTCTCGCCTGAGGAAGTAGCTTTTCTTACCGAGTACTTAAATTCAATCACATCAACCAAATTACTTCCTCACATAAGGAAGGAGATCCTACCATCCTGCCTCTTGGAACAGGATGCGATGGAGCTACTGTCCATCTTCACCTGTATGCGATGGCTTCATATAGCAGAGCAGAAGATCTGGAAGGCTTTTCTCACTGTACCTCCAGGGGAATCCTTCAAATTCTAAATTCTCAGATGAGCTCGCCTAACCCAAAAATGGGTAGCTGTTTCGCAGGTTTCACTGCTGATATAGACAAATGGAATTATTTTGAAGGGCAAGTGTTTTTTTTTTTTTTTAACAGCAACTGAAAAAAGTGAAGGCCTGGATAATGGACATTATTTCCAACAGCAAGGGGATTCATTTGGCTTCTCTGCCACTCCCTGATCTGGAGCTTTCAAGGTGTTCTTTTTTTTATTTTCTAGGGGAACTCCTCCCATCCCCCAACCAGTTTTAAGTCTTCTTTTTGGGGTGTTCAACCCCCCCTCCCCCTTGACTCCTGGAAACTATCAAATTCCATCTTCTCCCCCTCTAACTTGAGTCTTACTACGAATAAAAACAAATTACAGGATATGAGACATCATGATATCAGAATTTACACTTCTGGGGAATGTACAAGGTTATTTCTTATTTAATACTACAGGAAAGTACACAGACTCTCACAATCTGATGGTTCTCATCATGCAGCTTTCGGGCTTTCCATATTCCATGTTCTTAAACAGCTATTTTCAAACACAGCTCTCTCCTATTTGCAAAGGAAAGGAAACATGCAGAAAAAGAAACTGCACTTGCCTCCCTCTCCCTTCCCAAGAAACCAAAATTAAACTGCTTGTTGCTGCTGCAAAATTTTTTTGTATCTTCTTCTGAGCTTGTAAGAGTGTTTCTAGTCTGTAGGCTGTTGAAACAAATACTGAAGATTTGAAGAAATAATAGGGCAGAAATCACTGAATTTTAGAATTTAAACATTTGTTTCAAATCCGTCATCACAGAAAATTGGTGGCTGGCTACAAATAATTTGATGTCACCAACTTCAAAAACAGGAAAAAGCTTGACCTTATCTATGTTAAATACTTTTTGTTTGGTCTAACCTACTTATGAAGTCTTCAGGAACCTCCACCTCAAGACTAAATTGATAATATACAAAAATCTAATTAACAAAGCCTTTCTGAAAAGAAAAAAAACCTGATACTAACTTCCTTTTTTCCCAAAATAGTACCAACATACAAACATTAGAAATAAACAGCCTAAAATGAAATCCTAAGTATCTATTGTATTTTACTGAGCATTACTCTGAAGCAAATAATGTTAAGGTTTTGAAAACACACAATCCCTAAGTACCAAGTAGTGAAAGAAAATTTTTTCTTTAATAAAAGCAAGACTTAAAAACAAGTCTTATAATAACAGATAGCTCAAATGGTCATACATAGGGATACAAGCAACCAGCAAACCTAAGGAACAGAGAGCAGATTTTGCTAGAGAATCACTGTAAATTCAGGTCACAATTTATCTTCTCCTTTTCACATTAGGATCGTATCTGCAACAAGAAAGAAAATTTGGCATAAGTAAGTAAAGCTTAATGATATTCAAAGTTAACAATGTGATGTAAATAGCTTTATTCTGTGATTATATATTCATTACAATGGGATTGGTCAGTGTTCAGTCGTTTCCCTGACTGCACTTCTATAACAACAGTCGCTACAGTTTGGCTGAAGGATGCAGAAGCTAGAACCTGTGCATGAACCAGAGATAACCTTTACTGGAATTTTCACTGACTTCCTAGCTACTTAAAATCTTTAAATCCGATGCATGAACAAGCTTCTCCAAGTCTTTTATGTCCCAACATTAAGTTCCTCACTTAAAAAAAAAAAAAAAAAAAAAAAAAAAAAAGGAGGGAGGGGAAAGGGGGACTGTATATTCACAGCAATGTACAGCATTTGGCCACAACTCATTCAAAGCCCTTCTGCTGCTTCCTACTCCCACATAAAGCAGTTCCTTGCCTTACCTTCCCCTTTACATGGGATCTGACTGACTTTTAGTAATTTATATTTACTTTCTGCATTCACTAAATAGTTACCTGATTTACTGCAGTATGCTTATAGCTTGCCTCTGCTTGACATTGCTATCCCTTGGCCTTCTCTTCCTCTCCATTTGCGATTCATCTCCCAAAATCCTGTGTCACTTCTTTGAAATTTTGATGTGTTTTGTATTCATGCATGATTAACTTCTGGACACAACTGAATGATCAGGCAGTTTTACTTCCACTAATTCTGTTCTCATTCACCAAAGACTTTTTTTGCTTAGTCAGGAAAATGTGACAACTTGTGAGCCAAATTACATCACCACATAACTAGAAAGGTATTGTAAGTCACTGCTGTTGCCATACAGCTCGAACTGGCAAAAATGAAATGCGCACCCTTTGAAAGAAATGTTCTATTATTAACTATTAATTAACAGCGCAAGCAGTAAGATTTTCTGAAGGGCTCTTACAAATGCTGATATACAGTATCATGTTTCTTTGACAGTGACTTGGACAAATCATCCTTCTTCACCATATACATTTTTCTACACAAATGCACAATTTTTAGTGTCAGTCAAATGCGTGGCAGGTAAGAAGTCAAACAGTGGTTGATTGTTTCTTCACATAAAAACTAAGAAAATAATGAAATCTTTGCTAAACAAAATGAGATCCTTATATTAAATCTCAAAGCATTGCTTTGAGTTTATTGCTGTAGCATTGTAACACATCAGTTCTAACATCTAAGTATGTCCTGGACACCAAATCCTATTCTGGGGGGTGGGGGTGGGAAGGAGAGGGGGGGAAGGATACCTGCCCTCAGGACACCAACAGCTTCAACCCCATCTGTGACTGTCTATGGATATGCTGGCACTGACAGTCATGAACCTTTTTTTTGTAATCTCTCCCACCTCACCTCCAGCCATTTTCCATGTTAAATGAAGCCGGGATGATGTTTTCCAGATGGAAAGAAATCAAACAACATTATCACAGAAAGGAAACTACAGTGCCCGTGGCCTGAAATAGAAAAAGGACTACAGAGATTCCACTACTCTGAGTGAATGCACAAAGAAACAAAAGACCTTGCTGGGAACAGGGAGTGAAGGATACAAAGTGCTATTACGGAACATAATCCATTTATCTGTAGTCTTGGCAGATTGTGTGATACGGCTTTCCCTTCCTCCCCTACCTCAGTATGTACTCAGCAGCAGCTGAGGGTAGAGCTTTTCTTTCTCTCTCATCTTTACCTTGGGCACTGCGCAATGTTTTCTAATGGCATGTTCAAATGCATTCTTCATGGGAAAATGCAGCTGTTGCCATTAGCATTATACTGAGTAGTTACACTCAGGATTAAGGACCAAATTAGAAGTAGGTTACAAGCTGCTGAACAATAAATTGCATGTTTTACTATTTCTGACCGTGGAAACTTCTGTAAGTACAACTATCCTAAATAAATTGGAGTTGAGCTTTTCTAAGCATGAATGCACACAAATTATCTAAGCTTCCACTGCTGTGTTTTGAAAGGCTAAAATTAATCAAGATATTTTGGACCAGTTAATATTCCAGCACAGCAATCAAGCTGCACCATGTTTTTACAAAAATGCCTTCGTAATTGACATATATTTAAAGGCTGTATTATAGATGTAAAAACCAGATAAAATGCTAAATTTGGCTTAGAACTTTTTTTAATTAGAAAGTGGTTATAAATCATTAAATTAGGGTTACAGTTGTAAGTAACTGGGACAGGCAATCAACTGAATAAGATGACTGCCTCTTTCAAAAGAGAAAGAGACTGTATTTTAGACGCAAATGTAGTGAGTTATGGCAAAAAGCAATAGCAAATAGCTACGGTGAACCTGGACCTACCGAAGAAATCTCTCAAACTCCTTTGACAAGCACTGATTAAGACAGAATCAATGACTCTACACCACTGTCAGGAGCACAGAATGATTGGTGTAAAAATGCCTCCTCTCCTCAGTCCAAAAACTGCAAAGAGGGTAAGGCATTCAGGGAGATCCTAACAAGTAAGAAAAGGTCGGAGCTCTTTCACTGTGAATGGGTTTGAAAGCAGCTTAACGTCTCAAAGATAAGGGACAAAGAGGGGCCACACTGAAGGACTTACTTAGGGTTTTTTTAATATTTGTTTTAGTCTCTGGATATTATTACTTCAAAGATTAAAAAAAAAAAAAAGAAAAGAAAGCAAGCAAGCAGTCCTGCCAATGACTTTTTCACAGAATTAGTATTCTGTTTCTTTACCTCCCCCTCAAGGGACTCTGCACAGGGACAGACAAGTGCCACAGCCAGAATAAAAAAGTGGCAGACCCCTATACTTTCTCTTGGAAGTTCAGATGACTGACTTAATTGTAAGATCAAAACACTTCATTAGGCTCTAGGAACCACTAATGGCAGAAAGCCTGACCCTAGAATTTCTTCCAGCCTTTGTGAACAATCAAGCTTGTGCATATGAGACAGGAAACAGCAACATTTTTGTTTGAGAATGTTCTTATTAAAAAATTGTAGCAAGTCTGAATTAAACTGAAAATTTAAGATATAAAGAAACTTGAGAGAAGTTGAAGAGTCATTTGGAGTGTATTCCATATATGGGAATACATGGAATTTTCAAAAGAATAGTCAAAGAAGTCTTTTACAAAATTGGAATTTCTCAAAAAAAAAAAAAAAAAAAAAAAAATGTGATGCAAATTATACAGATTTTTTAAGTATAAACATAAAACTCTTACCTAAAGAGATCATCAGCCAGTGATTCTTCTCTTGCATGTCGGTTTTGTTCCTGAGAAAATAAGTTAATTCAATATTTGATGTTAAGGGTGAAGCTAAGGAACAATTAGAAGAACAATGTATCACTGCACTAACACAGTTTTTCATGAAGAAATAAATTTTCTCTAAGTACTCCATTCAGTGCATATTCACATTAGATATATTGCACTACTCTAGTTTGGCTACTGCTACCAATTAATGGAATGGATTAGTTTGTGCAATGTACCACTTTTGGTCAGAAATATGGTTTTTTTGGTTTCTAAGCATCATTATAGAAACAGGCACATTTTTATCTTATTGGTACGTAAAGGGAATTTTAATTTACATTACCTATACCCAGGGACAAAAAAAAACAAAAAACAAAAGATATAATCAAAAAATAGGCTGTGGAAACAGAATATGGCTCATCACCAAGTATTTTTAAAAAAACTACTGGAAAATGAAAGTGCTAGAGAACAGCTATGATAAAATATAGTATTTTTAAAAACTTCTACATACAAGGGTGAAGAGTTTTAGAAAAGAAAAAATACTGAATTTATTCTTACTATATCTCTTCAGTCTACCACAACAGAATTTTACTTGGGTATTTTCTGTTCTGTTCAAGAGTAGAATATCAATTGTACTGTGTAACAATTTGAACACAGACTACCATATAGAAGTTCTTCCCTGTTCTCTGTCGCATTTTTAGAAGTCACAAGCTTCCATAATGCTTCTTTTGCTTATAAAAAAAATATTCTTTTAGGTTATTGATTTTGTTTAAATCAGTTTTTCCAATTACATGAATGTTGCATAAAAAATGAATTCAAATAATCAGCAAAAAAATGAGCCTTACCACTGACCTCTGAATTCAGGTAACTTTCCTAATGTATATGTTCCTATGAGCATGTGTGGACAGCTAATTGGCTGAGGTTTTATTTCAAAAATACAATCCTGAAGTATTTGAAGTCAGAAAATGACCACGGGTTGGTATGACCACTTAACATAAGTCAAGTTTTTGTTTGTTCATCTTTGAGAAAGAATTCCTTACCTCCATTTCTTGCTTTAACCAGTCTTCTAGCTCTGAATTCTTTTTAGAGTGGTGAGCAATCAAATCTGATCCTCCGATAATGTATGGAAGTTGTCCTGCCCCTGGATAAGCTACCTGTCAGACAATAAATTCTTAGAGTTAAAATACAAGGCAAGGACAATGCAAGTAAAAGGTCCATTTTAACAAACTCAGAAAGTCTATTCAGCTATCACAAAAGGAAGTCAGTGAGTCTTTCTTTGAATAACATTTATCAAGCGATCATATTTAAAAGAGATTGAAGTGAAAAAAGTGTTTATTTTATCATCAGAATGTATAAGAATCTATTACAAAACAGTGGAGAAGAAAATACTATGAGAAATTAAAAAAATTATCTAAAAATGAGAGCATACTCCCAGAAAGCTGGAAGCTCCATTACATGACTCTCATTCTCTACATAATATTTTACTGAAATGTAATTTCTAGTAATCTTATGCCATATATATATATATAAAAATTTTAAAATGAGCTGAAGTGGTATTTTAAAATTGAACACTAAGAATCTTGAAATTATTTTCAGGGCCCAAGCAAGCAATAATCTTACTTTTGCAAGATAGTAGATTTAGTTTTATTTAGAAACCGAAGATTTATTAGATAAAATGCAAGATTCTGAATCAGCATATGGGCTATACTTAGGTTTTTGGAGACGTCAAATTGGTAGCTTTTGAAGGTACAACCGGAAGTTATTGTAGGCATCACTTATTGACTTATTCCAAGTAACAACTTGCAATAGAGAGTAAAAGTATCTAAATAATCTAGCATGAGGTAAGCCTTTGTCAGCCTAGCACTTATCTAATCAATTAGCAAAATGTTTGTTAAGAGTATAATATGGTATTTAAATTGTTTCTTTCTGTAGTTACTATCAATTAAAAAAAAAAATCTTTCATGACACATTTCTACAACCTTAAGGCAATACTTTTAGTATTTTTAAACAGTGCCATCTTGTGACCATTTCAAATACACACAAACCTTTTTGAACATTTTGAAATTTTTCTTTCCCCTGTAGCTGGTATTTCCAGTAAGCTGACTGTTCTGTCTTGGATGGCTGACAACCAACGATCTAAACTCAGTCAACAGAAGTCTGCTAGGAAGATTGCTGGAGTCATCTTGATGTTTGTCATGGTTCTTATGTGGGAAGAAAAAGGAAGGAGCGCTTCAAGTGTATAAACAGACATACAGCATATCTAACAGTATAAACTTTAGAGAAAGAAATTATCATGAGCACAGCTGAGGCAAAAGTTAGGATTACGAAAGGGCGAGGGGAAGCAGCAGCAGTGCTAGAAGCCAAGAAGATGGATGTACTTCTTTGCCTCCTTATATACTGCCAATAGAGCTAGGAGCTCAGTAAATTTATTTCTCTCATATTTACATCTGTTGAAAAGACAGGATCATTAAGAACTGCAGTAATAATAATGAAGTCAGTGTAAACTAGGATTTTACTTCATGTTAAAGCTTCAAGTAAAAAAAAAAAAATTTTTTTTTTTTTCCAATTTAGCTAATGCCTTAGAATTACTTCTCTCCTCCCCTCCACCCTGCCTCTTATCTGAACTAATTTAATCAAGTATGCTTACTCTAATGGAAATGCCAGCTAACTCCAAGGAAGACAAAGTTGAATGCCTTCAGCTCAATTCTAGCCTACAGATTTACCATTTAGGCCAACTTCAGGACTGTAAGCTGGATCCAATCCATGAAGCAACTTTCTTGTACATGAGAATGCTCAAATGTCAGCAAGTTTGCAAGCACAATTTGCTGCTTGGGGCTAGACAGTTGCAGATTAAAAAGGGAGTCTGGGTGCAGGACAAGTTCACAAGCAATGTTAAACTATCTTCAGGGACAGCTCCAGCCCAGATGAAGTACAGTTGATTTATAGCAAAGTATAAACTAAAAGTCCCCTAATTTGAGCTGACCCTGCACAGCATTCCCTCTTCTTGGACTGTTTTCTGCATGTATGTGAAAAGGTTTTATCCTGCCCCTTGTTGACTGCCTACGCTCTCCTTTACCACTTCAGAATCTTTCCATTTCAGTTTCATTTAGGCTTGTCTGCTTTTTCTCTTCCTCATTGCCATTCCCCACAATTTTCCTCTCCTTCCTTTGTTCATCTCACCTATAACAAAGTTAGCACACTATTTACTGGTAATCAGTGTATGTTACATTTAATTTCTCAATGGTCCATCTCTTCCATTCTAGTTGTGATCTCCTTAGAGCAGACAAGGAGATTACGTTCTCTGGTCTTTAAGCAGTAACCTAACAAAAGTATCAGTATGAGTATTAACGGCATTGAAGGGTTAATACAATTACAGTAGGTTTCTGTAGTTTAAGTATCTTAAGTAGCCATCCAAATGCCATTACAAAAGCATGTAGATGAACTATGGTTCCCTCTGTCTTTTCAGACTGTACTATTCAAATTTACACATGAATATTTTAAGGAGTACAATCTTCAGAACCTCCTTTACTCTGAGAAGCATTAAGAAAAACACATCAAAATTTTGCTTTTAAGAACGTAGTATTTGTGGATCCTATTTCAAAGTTTGCTGTTCAAACTTACAATTAACTGGTTTCTTACCAAGACTGGTGACTCTTGCTTGATCTCACTTTTCATTTCTGAAGATCTGGGTTCCTCCTCTTCCTATTTGATTAAAAATCATGCAAAATGTAACACTGAAATTAAATGCTTTAAACTTTAATCACATAAAATTGTTTTCTGCTCTTTACAGTGGAATAAGCATTTTCAAATCAATATAAATATTTAGACAGAAAAGAAAATGCACTGTACTTTTAAATTTATATGATTTTATATACACTATAACAATTTGGGGTTTATTTTATGAAAAAGTCACCATTATTTGCTCACTTTTTTTTTTTCTTATACCAGTAGCAAGTATTGTCCATGTGTACAATCTTTAAAGTCCTGCCAGGTTCTGGAAAATACTGTAAAAGCTTTTTAAATATAAATAGATTTTCAATTTCATATGTTAAGTGTACATGTGTGCAGAATGGACATTTCATTACTAGGATAGGAAAGTATTCTGCATGTTGCTTTCCTCCCGTAGTTTAAAACCAGATTTGCCTTTCATAAATTATTTTCAGTGGTTGAAAAAAAAAAACCTCAGATCACCTTTATGCACCCTGTCAATTATCAGTCAATTACTCACAGTCTTTGTGTTGCCAGATACACAAGGTATATCTATACTTAAAGAAAATGATAGAGCACTGGAACAGGCTGCCCAGGGGGCTTGTGGGGTCTCCTTCTCTGGAGATATCCAAAGCCTGCCCAGATGATGTCCTGTGCAACCTGCTCTGGGTGAGCCTGCTTTAGCAGGAGGGTTGGACTGGATGATCTCCCGAGGCCCCTTCCAACCCTTGCCATTCTGTGGTTCTATGAAATAGGTAACAAATAAGCCTGTGGAGCTTTATCATGAAATCTCTTTCCTATTCCACTGGAAATATAATTTACATGAATAAAATAGGTCATTATTAATTAAACTATTAGAATACTTTTTGTCAGCAATTTCTTTAAGTGCTCAGCTGATGAAATAACAGTTTAGTTTTATATAAGTATTTTTTTTTCCTTCATGATCCTGACAAGACGTTAAACCAGCAAAACTTCCCAGGCCATACCAAAATTGAAAAGACTGTTCCAAGGAGCCATTTTAGTCTCTCAGTACTGTTAGACCCCACAGAACGTACCTCCTCTCTGACAGTATAAAGAGCAAGAAACAAAGATTCTCTACAGTCATAAGACTTACTTGTCTTTTAAAACTTGCCTGTTACTAACACAAAAAAATAGCACTGTAACAAAGTTCAAAATTCGCCCTGTGCCAGAAGCAAGCTCCAGTAAATTACCAAGACAAGAGCTGGTCTGAGCTAAGGATGCACAATTACTAATTCTCATCTTATCCAAGGCAATTTGCAAATTCCAGATACTCAGTCATACATTCAAACTTTATTATAACAGAATTTAAACAATGGCTACACTGTGTAAGAACTGACTGGACAATAAGCTTTAATATATATATTTTAAATAAAGAACCTGTTCCTTCTCTCTTATTCCCCTCTTTGTTGTTAAAAGTCTACTTTGCTAGAGCTCTCAACATCATTTTTGTCTACAAATCTGCATTTGGGTTTTTTTTTTTTTTTCTTCAATGAAGTGGCTACCGTTAACTGAAGATCCATTATATTCTTAATTTCTCTTAGAAAATTGCCTTATCCGCAAAAACAAGAACAGACAAATAATCAAGAAAACTAATCACAAGCTGTGGGGATTTGGGTTTGTTTTTTTTAAGAGGACATTAGTGATTTGAATTGCCTCATACAGGAATTTTAATCATCTTCCATGTGATGTCTAGAGATTCTGACGTGAAAGATGTCGGACACCACTGTGGTATTCAACAGAAGAGGTCAACTAAAGATTTCTTCAGAAAATTCATTACATAAAGATAATATAATTGATTATTATTTTAGTATAAGTATCAACATTATAATTTACACAAAAACAAACAATATGAGAAGTTTTTCTTGGACCAGGGACATATTGTCTGCTGTTCTACCTACAGTACTTCAAGAAAGAAGAGAGTAAAGTTTTCAGAATACAAGCAGCTCTCAATTCACAAAGAAACAAATGTCCTGAAGAATGAAAAAACATTTAGATAGGTGTAATGCTGCAATGTTCACATGTAATAGACACAGCATTTCAATTTTTAGTTTAGAGTGATTTGAGAGGTTTAAGCAAATTTTACAAAGCCACTTCCTGTATGCAGGCAGCCTCATCCTTGAAGAAGCTATCTGCATCCTTCTAACACAGTCACAAATTTCAAGATTAGGCACATGAGAAGAATATAACTCACCAATATTTTATTTTCCTCTCTCTGCTTTACATTCACTTCCTGAATCTGGCTTCCTTTGGCTTCCAAGCATCTTTTTTTCCGTGTATTTCCTTGAGCTTCCTGGTCATGATCTGTCATTTGATCTTCCCAGTCTAGGTCTCTGCTTCCAAACACAATTTCTAGAGCCTCTGTATCTTCAGATAAATCATCTAACTCCTTTCTCTTCTTTGGTGCATACTTTTCACTAGAAGTAATTTTAGTGTCTGTTTTATCACTTGCTAGTTTGCCACCTTCCCTCATAAGCTTTATACCTGTGTCTTCTAATGCAGAATTTGTGTTTGGGTCCAGGATGTTATTTTCCTTTTGATGCTGTTCTGCTTCATTGTTCCTCACTGATGAAGCTATGGGTTCAGCACACTTGGAAACAGGCAATGACCTTTCCTCCACTTTTGCTAGTTTGGCTGCAGATGTTTCTTCTCCTTCTTCAGCTCT